>NC_140584.1:416360937-416725937 GCF_964204655.1 Triturus cristatus
TTGAGGTCTAGAGAGCGAAGAGACCTTTCTGCCGGTGTAGCAGGTTTGGGGCAAAAAAGAGGGGAGAGAAATCGTCTGGTTAACATGGAAATCAGACACCACTTTTGGTAGAAAAGAAGGATGAGCTCTCAAAACCACCATGTTGTGATGGAAAACCGTAAACTGTTCCTTAGAGCAGAGTGCCTGGATTTCACTCACTCTGCGTGCTGATGTAATTGCAACCTGAAAAGCTACTTTCCATATAAGGTGTTGTAACGTGGCCTTATGAATGGGTTCGAAAGGAGGACCCATCAATTTGGACAAAACTATATTCAATCCCAAGGAGGAGAAGGAGGTCGGACAGGGGGATCAACCCTCTTCAGCCCCTGAAGGAAATCCTTGACCACCTGAAGCTGAAAGAAAGAAGGTTGGTTGGGGGATTTTCTATAGGCTCTAATGGCCGCCAAATGAACTTTTATGGAAGTGTACTTCAAACCAGATTTGGCCAAGTAAAGCAGATACGGCAAGATTACCTCTTCTTGCCCGCTAGTCGGACTCCAACCATTACGCATACACCACAAGTAAAATCTTTTGCATTTAAAGGAGTAAGAGCTCCTTGTTGATGGTCTCTTTGACTCACTCAAAATGTCCATGCAGTCCTGAGGGAGATTCAAGTGTCCGTACTGCAGGACCTCAGGAGCCATGCTTCCAAGCTCAGTGAGGGAAGGCTGGGGTGCAGAATCTTCCCGCCCATTTTGGTTAGAAGGTCCAGCCTGCACGGGAGACTCCTGTGCGGACAGAATAGGTCCGGATACCACCACTGGCGAGGCCAGTCCGGTGAAATCAAGATCACCTTCATCCTGGATCGGATGAGCTTGGTCACCACCTTCGGGATGAGAGGAAGGGGCGGAAAGACGTATGCAAACGTCCCGGACCAGTCTATCAAAAGAGCATTTCCTCTCGGTCCTGGTCGGTAAAATCAGGACGCGAAGGCGTGGCACTTTGTTTAGATCGTCTGCAAAGAGGTCGATGGATGGACGACCTGTAAGAAAGTGGCTCTGTATATACTGTTCCCAAATAGGTACAGTGTGCACAGAGTCCACAGTCCCCAGAAGTTTGGCAGAAGCTAAAGTTAGATATAACCTTACTCTCTAAAGTGGTAGCTTGGTCGAGCAGTAAGCCAGTATCAGAGGACAGTGCAAAGCATTTGTTGTACACAGTCAGCAAATGGTCTCACACACAAGAAGTGAACTCTAGGCCAATGGTTTGTATATAAAAATATATAGTGGTTTTATTTTAGAACCAACAATAGGTATCAAAATATACTTTCTCAGAATGAGATGCTTTAGTTAAATACTTTCAATAGGCAATAGACTTTTGACTGCAATAGATACAGTTGTTGCAATAGGCAACACAATTCAAACACAATTATAACATTGAGCTCAATGGGACTTTAAGTAAATGCAGGTTCAGTTACTTGACGAATGATTTTCTTACTCAGGGTTGGATCCTGGATTCAACCCTGGTGCATTTTCAGTAAACAGTTGAAAGAAATAGTTTTTTTACACAAGCGATTTTCAGGGAATATTTGTAAGTTTCAAAAATCGACACTTCTGGCAAAAACCAGGCAATGTTAACCTCTGGAGGAAAATCAAGTTATTGGTAAGTACGGTTATAATTACTTTTCAGGGACAGTGCTGGGCCTGATAGCAGGTGAGTAATTTCGTTTTCGTTGATCGGCTGATTTTTAGTCAATATTTTAAAGTTTCAAAACTCGACACTTAAAAGAAATTTCAAGTGAAACCAGTCAATGTTACCCTATGGAAGAAAAGTGAGTTATCGGCTTTTGGGTAAGCACTAAACTGGCATACACTCAGGGGTCTCCCAGGGTCAGGTAGGTACAGTTGTTACACCCTCAGCGGCATAGGGGCAGCCGGGTGCAGAGAGAGGTAGGCACAATGTTAGCCTATGGCAGGCAGGGTTGGTGGCTGCTAGCAGGCAGGCCACGCGGCTGTAGGAGCTGGGCTCCTGGTCACATGCTCAGGGCAAGTGGGGAAGAAAAAAAGGACAGAGGTTGCACTCCCAGGGGCACTCGGCGGCTAGGTGCAGGGTGCTTTTGAGCAGTCGGGCGCTCAATGGATTTTAACGGAGAAGCTCAGTGACGAACAAAGGCTGCAAGCTCAGGGACGAAGATTCTTCAGGTGTGACCACCACTTCGAGAGGTAAGTTGGGAAGCTGTAGGTTAGGTAGGCACCCAGGGGCTGGACACAGGGGGCCACAGGGCGCCGGGTGCAGGAGTGTCTTTTCGTGTCGGGAAATCTTACCCTCAGCTGGTCGCGGTTGGAGGGGTCCCTGGTTCTGAGGCTGCAGGCGTCGTCAAGAGTGTCGAGGTGGGTCCTTGGGTGCTGGATTCTGGGTCACAGTCGCCGGGGGGACGTCCTCGTGGTCTTTGTCTGCACAGGCCAGGCTTGGCGGGTGCAGAGTGTGCAGGAGTCGCGGTTCCTTGTCGGCACCAGGGGCTTGTTACTTGCTTTGAGCAGTACCACTGCTGGGAGTACCAGTCTTTTTAGAGTCACAAGGCAGTCAGGTCCTCCGGGGTTTTAACAGGAGTAGGTTTGAGGGTCGACAGGCATGTAGGGCTGGGGCAAAGTCAGTTGGTGTCTTCCTCTTGTTAGCAGCTGCACGGCAGGTCTTCTTTCTTCTTGCTTGTTTCGGATTCGGGATCTGAGGAAGGAAGGTTCAGGGAGTCCCTAAATACTAAATTTAGGGGTGTTACAGGTAGGTAAAGGGCAGGGACCAATGGGTCCCTTCCCTAGGGTGGGTACACCCTCTATCCTGCCACTCTCCTGTGGGAGGGGGGTAGTAGCCTAGTCCTGATGGGGCAGGGCTCCCCATCTTCAAGATGGCAAGAGCCCAGAGATGTGCTTCACCTCGCCTCCCCCACCTGAGAGGTGGTGTTGGCAGAGGCTGGCACACCCCCTTTCCTTAATTGGGGTTTCCCGCCAGTCTTCCCGCCAGAGTGGGGGTCAGAACCGGTGGGGGCCAGTTGCTGAGTACAGCAAGTGGCCTGGATTAGCTCACAAAGGCGGCATGCTTTTGAAGCTTCCCCTGCCCATCCTGGGGGAGGAGACCTAGCACCTCGCCCAGGATGTGCATTGTTGCAGGCCCAGGAGAGCGGATGGCTCTCTACCCAGGAGTCCATCAACATGTCTGCTGTGTGGCAGCCTAGGCAGCCCCTCAGACAGGACGTCGATTGTACGTTAGGTTCAGGGGGCAACCTTAAGTTGCCCTCTGTCGTGCATCTTACATTAAATCCCACACTGGCATCAGTGTGGGTTTAATGTGCTGAGAAGTTTGATACCAAACTTCAGTCTTCAGTGGAGCCCTCATGGTGCTGTGGAGTTCGTGTTGACGACCTCCCAGCACCATATACTCTTAATGGCAGCACTGCACTTACAGTGCCCATGAATGGACCTGGGTACTGGAGGGGCACAGGGCTCATGCACCTGTACCCACACCACTGGCATAGGGCACCCAGCTAGAGGGGTGAGACTGAGGTATGCCAGGGCAGTGTGTTTGTGGGCATGGCACACAAGGATGTGTGCCATGATGTCTCTCTGTTTTGTTCTGCACAAAGACACTCAGCCTGCAAAGGCAGGGTGTGTGTGTCAGGGTACAGGGCCTCTAAGGGTGGCACAATAAGTGCTGCAGCCATTAGGGGCCTTCTCTGGTCAGAAGGCCCTGGGTACCTAGGGTGCCATTTACCAGGGCCTGGCATGTGGCCAGAGACGCCAATTGGGTTTAGGCTGTCATGCGGTTTTAGGGAAGGAACACAGGCTCCTGCCAATCAGGTGCCCGGGACACACTCAGTCAAAGTACATCAGCAATTCAGCAAAAAGTGGGGGCATACCATGCAAGAAAGACAGCACTTTCTCACACGACCCCATTGATGAAAAATGTCTGCCACCACCTCGTCGTTGAGCACCCAGTCTTCTTGTTCTTCGAAGTGTCGACTGAGAGCTTCTGCTCGCACGTTCTGTTCTCCTGGCAGATACACCGCAGTGATCGAGAGGTTCCTCGCCAGCAGCCAGTGCCAGATCGCTTGCGATTCCAGAGACAGAGGGTGGCAGTGTGTTCCACCTTGTTTGTTCAAGTATTACATGGTGGTTGTATTGTCTGTCTGTATCAGTATCGACTCGGACTGAATCGATGGATGGAATGCCTTGAGGGCCAAGTGAACCGCCAGCAGTTCTAACATGTTTAAATCATAGGTCTGCTCCTTGTTGGTTCATCTGCCCGGAGTCTGCAGTTAACCCAGATGCGCCCCCCCATCCCTGAAGAGACGCATCTGTGATCAGGGATTGTTTTGGAAGAGGTTGGTGGAATGTGACTCACTAGAAGATTCTTTGGCTGAGTCCACCAGAGAAAGGACTTCTTCGCTGCTTGAGAGAGGAGAATTTGGTCTTTCAATGACCCGAGGATTGGCCCCATTTGTCCTCCAGATCCTGCTGTAACGTTCTCATTCTCAATCTGGAGTTGGGTATGAGAAATATGCAAGAGGCCATCGACCCCAGTAGAGATGTCACTTGCCTTTCTGATGGTTGATGTGCTTGAAGGATGATATTGCATTTGTTTCTCATTGATAACAGTCTATCCTCCGAAGGAAACACTTTTCCTAGGCCGGAGCCCAAGGTGGAGCCCAGATAGTGGAGCGATTGAGTGGGGTGATGAACTGATTTTTCCATGTTCATATGAAGGCCCAAGCGGTGAAGTAGATCTAGGCAGATGTGGTAGTGGTTCTGCACCATGTGAGGAGATGATCCCTTCAACAGCCAGTCGTCCACGTATGGATACAAAAACAGGTCTTGGCGATGTAATGCTGCCGCCACCACTGCCATGCATTTCGTGAATACCTGTGGGGCAGATTTGAGGCCGAACGGTAAGACTCTGAACTGGTAATGTTTCACGCCTACCATGAATCGCAGGAACTTGCGATGCCGTGGAGCACTTGGAATGTGGAAGTACGCATCTAGGAGATCCACCAAACACATCCAATCTCCTTTCCTCAGATGTGGAAATATTTGATGGAGCGCCAACACAGGAAACTTCTCCTTTCGAATGATCTTGTTCGGAGATCGAGAATAGGTCTGAACTTGTTTGCTTGGTCTTTTTTCGGTACAAGGAAATATCTGGAGTAGACTCCTTTTGCCCGCTAAGCAGGAGGGACCTCTTCTATGGCCAGTTTCTTCATAAGGGTCTACACTTCCTGACGCAGCAAATCCAGGTGCTGCGGACGTGACCTTACTGGAGGAATGTCTCTTGGAGTCTCGCAGAGACTTAGCGTGTACCCATTGCGCAGTATATTTAGCACCCACTGGTCTTTGGTGATGTTGCACCACTCTTTTGTGCAATTTGAAATACTTCCTCCCACTGGAGTGCGCAACGTGCTAGAGGAAGCGGAAACTCATTGCTTGCCTGCAGTTTAAGTTGTGGAGGAGGACTGCTGTTGATGTCCTCCTGCCTCTCGAGGAACGACGGCCTTGGTATTGAGATTTGGATGGCTGTTTTTGCGACCATTGAGGAGTTTGAAGCCTCTGATGACAGTTTTGCGATTATAGGGCCTATAGCGCCGCCTGAACTCCATTTTCTTCTCTAGGCCCACAGCTTTCAGTGTATCCAACTCGGCCTTCATTCTGGCCATCTCCTCGTCGATGTGCGATCCAAAAATGGAGTTACCAGAGAATGGAATATTTAAAATACGCTGCTGAGCTTTCGGTTTCAAAGCTGTTAGGCGTAACCAGGAAGACCTCCGTGCACATATTCCATGTGCATACGAGTGTGCAGCCAAAGAAGCTTCATTCACAGCTGTGCTGGTCACTTGATTGGCTATCACCACACCTTCTTGGAATCTCTGCCAAATCTTGTCGATCTTCCTTTGGCAGTTTCTCCTTAAAACACTCCAAAGAATCCCATAAGGACCTGTCTTAACGGCCCAGCAGGGCAGCATCGCTAGACCCCTTCAGACAAGATGCTGCACAGCCACAAGCCTTTCTCCCCCAAGAATCCTGAGCTCTACTCTCCTTGTCTGGAGGAACTGAGGAGGAAGAGGCAACACCGTGCGTCTTCTTTGCTGTTGCGATGATAACCGAATCAGGTGGAGGATTGGATTTCAGAAATAAAGGACCTGATGCAGCAGGTTTGTACTTTTTTAGGATCCGAGCCGGAGGTGCCTTAATCGAGGATGGGGTGAGGAAGATGTCCATTACTGGTTGAAGGAGACCAGGGACCAGATAGAGCAATGGTCTAGCCGCAGACAGCTGATGGAGTCTCGAAAATGACTGATGTGGAGGTCTGAGGAGCCGACATGTCAATGCTCAGTTTTCAGTTTCTGAGCTCCTCTAGCGAGGACATCGTGGAAAGTGTTATTATCGATGGGTGACACACTTGAGAGAGGGCTATCTGTAAGGGTAGGAGAGTAGTCCCTTTTGGAACAGTGAGTTGAAGATGACAACCAAGATGGCGTTCTTCGTCTTTTATGATGAGCATGGGTTGGTCTACGCTCCGGGGAGTTGCCTCGGTGATAACTGGTCAGAGTAGTGGGAGACCTGTCCACCCCCTGCACCAAGCGTCGTAGTGGAGGCCTGTGCAGTGGACTGGGATAGTCCACAGGCCGCTGAGCTTGGCCAGAGGGTTCTTTCTGCTGGTGACGGATAGGCTGAAGCCATCTTGGCGAAAAATTAACCGCAGGAGATCACGGTCTCCGTGGAGACCCTCTTGGAGATCTTCTGGTCTGCTCAGGAGACTGAGCAGAAGAGCTTCGTGACGTTGAGAGCACCTGGGGAGAGCTCATAATAGAACGAGAGGACTCTGCGGTCTTTGGAGACTGATCAGTGTCTTGATGAACAATGTGACGTCGATAGGGAGTGTCTTGACGTTGACCGACTGTTACCAGCGTTGAGGAGAGGGATCTTCTCCTCAACGTCGACCTCTCCTTGTGTTTCGACATTGGATAGTGTGACGTCGAACACCTGGACCTTACAGACTTTGCCCTCGATGTTGAGCGTCTAGGAGAACCCAACAAAGTACGAATCGACGGAGAAATCCTTCTCAACGTCATGTCTTGAGGCCTTTCTGATCTCTCTGTCGACGCTACTAATGGAAGCCAGCGGAGTCGAGATTAGAGCACTTCTCGCCGTCGATGCAGACAGCCGTCTTGATGTCGAACGACGCCTAGTATACTTGAACCTAGGTCTCGACACCGAATCCTTCTTTGTCGTCAATGAAGATCTGGCCCTTGACGTTGATCGTCACCTGGTTGACGACAACGGAGGAGTTGAATGCCTTGCCTCTGGTGACGAGGCACGTCTCGACATTGACCGCCGCCTGGTTGACGGCAACAAAGACGCTTGCTTCGATGCAGATGAACTGGCGATGGCAGAGTATGTCTCGACGTCAAATGCCGAACTGACGGTGACGAGGGAGATCTATCCCTCGACGATGGGTGAGCCCGCACCAACAGAGAACGACTCCTTGACACCGATCGTCGCCAGGTTGACGACAGCGGAGGATCTGACGTACCTGTAGTCTTTGTCGACGACCGGTGTTCTCTCAACGGGTGAGCCGTCGATGGTCTCTTCGTTGATGTTTGAGGCTGATGAAGGTATTTTTGCCGCCGAGCCTGACGCCGATGGAGAGCAGACTGGCACCTTACTTCTAGATGAAGATCTGGCTCTCTCTTTCCTCTTCATCGGAGACCTGCCTCTTGAAGGTGTCTTTCCCTTCTCAGCCAGCCCATAGAGGCGAATCCTCTCTCTGTCCTTCAGAGTTCTCTTGGACAGGGACTGACAATTGCTGGCAAGTCTTGGGAGCATGATCATTAGGAAGGCAAATAATACAGACCGGATGGGAGTCGGTTTTAGCCTTCATTTTGCCACAGAAAGGACAAGAGTAAAAAATAAAGGGCATATTCGTGTGGAAAATTATGTTCAACTCTCTCAAAAAGTAAAATGTTCTTTACAAAAAATAAGTAGTAATTTCTAACAGAAATCAGAAAAACTGAGAGCTGAAGTTTCAAGGGTCCTTCCTGACAGTAAGAGCCGGAAAGAACTGACCTGTCACCCCTGAGGCATGTAGGGAAGCTAGGGGTCATGGCTGCCTTAAAGGCATGGTGCCAGTTTATTCTGTGTGTTTCTGTGGGTTAGCTTTTCAGCTTTCTACACTAAGGTTTCTGCAATGCAGCCTACGTGCTGGCAAGGTTCTTTTATTCCTCTTTGCAGAATTACGATTTCTATTGTGCATTAAAACAGTTTTCAAATGTGTTTTTTCTCCCTACTTTATTGGAATTGTATATATGTGCAAAGGAAATTCTTACAACATTGCTCAGCTTTTCGAGTCTATTGAAGGATGAATTGTGTTTATTGATATTGATATATATATATATATATATTCACTTAAAAAAACATAGGTTTCACACATGTTATAGTTAGGTGGACATTTCACTCGTAAAAAACCAATGAAATTCCCCCGTTATAGGTAGTTCAGATAACTATAACTCGCGCGACCGCAATCTACTGCTGATGACGTCACATATTACATCACTCATGACATGGTCAGTGACATCACTGATGACATCATCCTTTTGAAAGAGTGGCGGTCGCGCGAGTTATAGTTATCTGAACTACCTATAACGGGGGAATTTCATTGGTTTTTTACGAGTGAAATGTCCACCTAACTATAACATGTGTGAAACCTATGTTTTTTTTAAGTGAATTTGCAAGGTTTTTTAAATGCTAATTCCTAACTATAACGTGTGTGAAACCTATGGTTTTTTCAGTGAATTTGTACGTTTTTTTAAATGCTAAGTTATGTATTTATTATATTTTTTATATATTTATTTTACAATAAACTACGTATTAAAAATTTGTTTTTTTTGGTTTTTCATCGTGCGCGCACCCCGCGATTAAAAAAAAAAAAAAAAAAAAATTAAAATGTGTTTTTCTGCCTTCGGGGTCCTTCAGGGACCCCCTGACAAAGGCTAGGGAGTCAGGAACTCTCTACACTGCCCCCTTTTCACGTTCGCCACCTTCCTTTTTCACTCTCGCACTCAAAACAAACAAAATGGCGGCCGACACTTCCTGATTTCGACCTATTCGAACGTTGACTGACTTGTAACCACCAATTAGAATTACGCTTGCGCACGTTAGGGTGCGCGCACGGTGTGCGGCTATAGATATTTATGTACTTTAACTGCAATTTTCCCAGGAACTACTGAACAGATTGACTCCATATATGCAAAAGGCACATCCCTGAGGACTACCTCTTTGCCAAATTTCAAGTAATTCTGTTCAGCCGTTCGGGCTGTACCTTCGACTAAAAGGTCCTATGGGAAAATTCATAGGGAAAACGCGTTTTGGGACCCCCCCCCTTTTTTCTCCGCTTGACAAATCCCCCCCGAGACTTTCAGGGTAGGAGCTGAGCGGAGCACCCCATTAGTTTTGAAAATTTCGCGAGGATTCGTCAACCGGCGCCAAAGTTATTCAAAATAGAATTTTGAGATTTCCTATGGAAACACGGTCCTAACTATAACTATCTACTGCCGACCGCCAGTAGATAATATGGATATATATATAGAGCTACATATATGGTTTCCACATATATGTTTTATATGTTTCCGGGGTCCCCGCGCATGGGTGGGAATATTTATGTGCTTATGACTATTGATGAGGATCCCCTGGAAGAGAACCTCTGCTACCAACTGCTTCGCTCATATTTACGCTTTTGAATCAATGGAAAACATGAAACAAAAATAATATTGTAGGAAAATGCTACTTCCCAGTATGCATCTGTTTTTGGCATGTAGAGCTGCAGATCCACACACTGTGCATAGATCGCCATCTGGTGTTGGGCCCAGATGTTTGCACTTTGTTGTCTTGGAAAGTCTTTGGAAGTCACTAGATAGGTGGCTCCTCCTTTGGACAATAGTGCGCATGGGCTTCGACTCCATTGTCAGATTGTTTTTTTCCGCTATCGAGCTCGGATGTGTCACACTATTATAGAGCCACCATTGTGGAAAATGGCGGAAGGGTTGCTCTGAGGAGTTATTTTCTGTCTCTATAAGACTATGTGTACCCCAAAAGATATGTTTTGACACCAAAATAAAGTATATAGGTCTCATGGTTTCTGAAGGACAAGTTACTTGCCTTCGGTAACGCCGTACCTGGTAGAGACATGATCTAACCGCAGATTTCTTACCCTTTTTACTTCAAATTGTCAGGCTGGATCCGGTAGATGTTTCTTGGCAGTACCCCTGCGCGCCATCGTCGTAACGTTCACGTCGTCTATATAACAACCAATACGGCACGCTGACGTCAGTACTTTTCACGACTTTGCACACATCAGAAAAGTGAGAACCCAATTAAGGCCCAACTGTGGTATAATAAAGGGTGACGGGGAAAACAAGTGTGTTAACCCCTTCATGAATAACACCCACACAAGCATTATTCAAGAATAGACATGTTTTTTTACTAAACGTATACTGTTAGATAACATGACGATGACCGTATGCCCAAGGGTAGTCTCAGATCACAACACTATTTATTTTCATTTTTCACCTCATCTGAAGTGGGATAAGCCTGATAGCCTTCGGTCTACCTTCCCTCGGCATTTGCTAATACAGAGTATGGAATATGCTACTTACCAGTATGCATCTGTTCTTGGCATGTAGAGCTGCAGAGTTGTACACTTAGCATAGATCGCCATCTGGTGTTGGGCCCGGATGTTTGCAGTTTGTTTTTCTTCTTGGACAGTCTTTGGAAGTCACGAGTTTGGTGACTCCTCCTTCGGTCCGTACTGCGCATGGGCTTCGGCTCCATCCTCAGATTGTTTTTCGCCAACAGGGAAATGATGGAGCTTGGTAATCACAGTGAGAAACCCATGTGTGTTGTATCTAAATAAGATGTACTGGAACGGATACAGGTAGCCGGGGAGGCGGGTGGGCGTGTACAACTCTGCAGCTCTACATGCCAAGAACAGATGCATACTGGTAAGTAGCATATTCCGTTCGAGGCATATGAGCTGCAGATTGTACACTTAGCATAGATTATATAGCAGTACCCAACCTTAGCGGCGACCACCGGTATCCGTTGCAGTGGTTTGAAATAGTGTCTTTAGTACAGCCTGGCCCACTCTAGCTTGCTGCTTGGAATGCACATCTACACAGTAATGTTTTGTGAAGGTGTGCGGTGTAGACCATGTGGCTGCTTTGCAGATGTCATCTAAGGGTATATTCCCTAGAAAGGCCATAGAAGCCCCTAACTTTCTTGTAGAATGGGCTTTAGGCGGAACAGATAATGTTCTTTTTGCCTTTTGATAGCAAATCTGTATGCATTTTACAATCCACCTAGCTATCCCTGATTTAGAAATGGGGTTGTCTTTATGTGGTGGAGAGAAGGAGACGAACAATTGTTTAGTCTTCCTGAAGGGTTGCGTTCTTTGTATGTAGTATAGCAAGGCCCTTTTTACATCGAGTGTGTGTAAGGCCCTTTCTGCAACAGATTGAGGTTGCGAGAAGAAGACAGGTAATTCCACCGATTGATTGAGATGGAAGGGGGAAATGACCTTGGGCAGGAACTTCTGATTTGTGCGAAGTATGACCTTGCTGTGATGTATTTGTATGAAGGGTTCCTGTATAGTGAACGCTTGTATTTCACCAACCCTTCTAAGGGAAGTGATAGCTACGAGAAAAGCTGTTTTCCAGGTGAGAAACTGTAGCTCGCATTTATGCATTGGTTCGAAGGGCGGACCCATTAGTCGTGTAAGAACTAAATTTAGATTCCATACAGGGGAAGGTGGTGCCCTGGGAGGAATTACTCGTTTAAGGCCTTCCATGAAGGCTTTAATAGCGGGCACTCTGAAGAGTGATAAATGCTGTCTGTTTTGTAGATAAGCAGCGATCGCTGCCAGGTGTAGGCGTATGGATGAATATGCCAGGTTACACCTGTGAAGATGGAGCAGATAGCATATGATGTGCTGTATGGATGCATCTAGAGGGTTGATTGTATTGTTACGGCAGTAAATTACAAATCTTTTCCACTTTGCGGCATAGCATGCTCTAGTGGTAGGACGTCTGGCTTCCATGATGATGTTCATGCAATCAGGGGGAAGGTTAAGGTATCCGAATTCTAAGATTTCAGGAGCCAGATCGCCAGGTTGAGCTGAGCTGGGTCCGGGTGCCTGATTTCTCCATGGTTCTGGGTTAGGAGGCATGGGGATAGGTGCAGTTTTTGATGTGGTACCACTGACAGTTGTAGTAGCGTGGTGTACCACGGCTGCCTGGCCCACGTCGGAGCTACCAGAATGAGTGTGAGGGAGTGCTGTTGTAACTTCCTGACCACTAATGGAATTAGTGGGAGAGGTGGAAAGGCGTATGCAAATCTGCCTGACCAGTTCATCCATATCGCATTGCCCTTGGACAATGGGTGTGGGTATCTGGCGGCGAAGCTTGGGCATTTTTTGTTTTCGTGGGTGGCGAAGAGGTCTATCTGAGGATGCCCCCACTGTTGGAAGAATGGCTGAAGAACTTGTGGATGCAGTTCCCATTCGTGTAGTTGTTGCGTTTGTCTGCTGAGCAGATCTGCCATGGTGTTTTGTACGCCTGGAACGTGTTGTGCCAGGAGAAAGATGTTTTGGGGAATTGCCCATCTCCATATGCTCTGGGCTAAGCGGGAGAGCTGAGGAGAGTGTGTCCCCCCCTGTTTTTGGATATAATACATTGCAGTCATGTCTGTGCGAATGAGGACTGCTTTGCCCGAAATCTGTTTTTGGAAAGATTTTAGGGCTAGAAAGATCGCCAATAGCTCCAGATGGTTGATGTGGAGCGATTTTTGCTGTGGCGTCCATAGACCTTGCATTGTGAGGTGTAGGAGGTGCGCTCCCCAGCCGGAGAGCGATGCGTCCGCTGTTAGAATCACCTGAGGAACCGGGTCCAGGAACGGCTGTCCTTTGGAAAGGTTTGTAGTGTTCCACCACTGCAGAGAGTGATGTGTGCGGCCGTCCACCAACACCAGATCCGTTAGCTGACCCTGGGCCTGGTTCCACTGTTGTGCTAGGCACTCTTGAAGTGGACGCATGTGGAGTCTTGCATGGGGCACTATAAAGATGCAAGACGCCATCATTCCTATGAGCTTCATGAACACTCTTGCTGGAAGAGAGTGTTGGGGAAGGAATGTTTTGCGTAAGGCTTGGATGCTTGTGATTCTGGCTGAGTTTGGATAGGCAATACCTTTGGAGGTGTCTATAGTGGCCCCGAGATATTGCTTTGTGTGAGATGGTATGAGGTGGGACTTTTGGTAGTTCACCGTGAAGCCTAGCTGGTGGAGCAGTTGGATGGTGCTGTTTGTATGCTGCACGCGTTGGTGGTAAGACGTGGCTTTTATCAGCCAGTCGTCTAAGTAAGGGAAGACGTGAATGTGTTGGCGTCTGAGGTGTGCTGCTACTACCGCTAGGCATTTGGTAAACACCCGTGGTGCGGTGGTGACCCCGAAGGGGAGAACCGTGAATTGGTAATGTTGCCCGTCCACCACGAACCTGAGGTATTTCCTGTGAGAGGGGTGTATTGGAATGTGAAAGTATGCGTCTTTCAGATCCAAGGTTGTGAGAAAGTCTCCCTGACAGAGGAGCGGGAGGACTTGTTGTAGGGTGACCATATGGAATGTATGTAGGAATTTAGAGGCCTGAGGTCCAGAATGGGCCTGAGGGTCCCGTCTTTCTTTGGTATTAAAAAATATAGGGAGTAAACCCCTAGATTTTGCTGATTGATGGGGACCTGCTCTATAGCGTGTTTTTGGAGGAGGGAGAGTACCTCCTGTTTGAGCAGTGTGGAATGTTCTTGAGACATTGGGCGGTGCCTTGGTGGGATATTGGGTGGGGTAGATGTTAGCTCGAGACAGTACCCTGACCGAATGATTTGGGTCACCCATTTGTCCGATGTTATGGACTCCCATGCGTGGATAAAGTTTTGTAGTCTGCCCCCGACCGGAGTGGAATGGTCTGGGGGGAGCGGAGGGAAGTCATTGTGTGGGCGGGGTGGCAGAACGGGTGTTGTTAGTTTTGCCCCTGCCCTTATTATTGTTGCCTCTGTAACCACCCCTTTGGTTGCCCTTTGAAAAGGTATTTTGAGGAGGGGATTTGTAGGAGGTAGAGGTGCTATCGGTGGAGAAGCCTCTGCCTGTGCCACGAAAGGAGGAGCGTCGAAAGGAACGTTTAGAGGCTTGTGTTTGGAGTGCCCCCATAGACTTTGCTGTGTCTGTGTCCTTTTTCATCTTTTCCAACGCTTCGTCTACCTTGGGCCCAAAGAGAGTTTGTTGGTCAAAGGGGTGATTGAGAATGGACGCCTGGACTTCAGGCTTAAACCCTGAGATCCTGAGCCAGGCATGGCGACGAAGCAGGACACTGGTATTTATGGCTCTAGAAGCAGTGTCGGCTGCATCGAGGGCACACTTAATGGAGGTGTTTGTAATGAGCTTACCCTCCTGTATTAGCTCATGAGCCCTACGCTTGTGTTTCTCGGGAAGGTGCTGCATAAGAGCTTCAAGTTCGTCGTAGTGTGCTCTGTCATAGCGCGCAAGTAGCGCTTGTGTGTTTGCAATGCGCCACATGTTTGCAGCTTGAGAGGCGGTGCGCTTGCCAGACGCGTCTAGGAGTTTGGATTCCTTGTCTGGCGGTGGGGCTTCTCCTGAGGACTGGGAGTTAGCCCGCTTTCTAGCTGTAGAGACAACTAGGGAATCTAAGGGAGCAGGGCCCTTAATGTATGCAGGGTCTGTGGGTGCCGCCTTATACTTTTTCTCTATTCTAGGGTTTAGTACCCTGGCCCTGACAGGGTCTTTGAACACCTCTGCGGCATGCTTGGTGACACCCTTAAGCATGGGTAAAATAGAAGTGGATTTGTCCTGTATGTCAAATGTATCCAGTAAGAAGTCGTCTTCCACTGGTTCAGTGTGCATGTCCACCCCATGGTAGTGTGCTGCTCTCTGCACTAAATGATGGAACCCTAAGGAGTCCTCTGGAGGAGACGGCCTGGATGGGTATAGGTCGTCCTGAGGTATATCGGGTACATCAGGGTTATTGTAATCCTCCCATGGGTCTGGGGTCCCCGGTGGAGTGGGATCCATTGGGGCGTCCGCCGGGTAATTGTCCGGGTCCCCGTCATCCGGATCTGGGGACGGGGCTGGAGAGTAGTGAGGTAAAGGTGGCGGAGACCTGGGAGGGGGAGGGGGTGGAGGAGGTGGAGGAGGTAGGGGAGGCGGTAGTGGGGAGGGCACTCTGAGGGGAGAAGTAGCAGAGTCCTTCCTTTTGGGTGGAGGAGGAGGAGCCGGAGTATCAAGGCGTCTTTTCTTGATAATTAAAGTCAATAGCCCAGTCTTTGGATCTTTGGACAGAGTCTTTTGTAAAGGGTCTGGTGTAAACAGAGCCAATGGTGCCGAATCGTCTGTCGGCACCGGTGATTTCGGAACCGAGGGTTTCGATGGTTTGTGTGCGCCATGCTTTTTTGGGGCCTCCGGTTTTTTCGGCGTCGAAGGAGTTTTCGGCGCCGGAGCGTCGGTGCCGACAGATTTGTGTTTGTGTTTGGTCGGCACCGAGAGTCCAGGCTTTGGCACCGGTGGCTTCGGAGTCGAGCTGGATATTGCTTTCTTCGGTGCCGGATGCTGTTTTTCGGCACCGGGCGTCGGCTGGCTCGATCCCGAGCTGCCGTGAGACTTTGGAGGCTTCGACACCGGGCCCGAAGGTGGGGTGATAGAAGCTTTGGTCTTGGTTTTGCCCAGGCCGGCAGGCGAGGGAGTAACCTGAGTCTCTTTGGTTTTGGGCGCGGGGGTGGGAGGGGGCACAGTACTCACGACCCGCTGCGCCGGTGTGATGTCCTCCACGTCGGAGTCGTCGGCCTCGGAAGCGCTGACGACGTCTTCTTCCTGCTCGGTGTGTGTTTGCCCCGAAGCTTCGGCGCCGTCTCCGAAGATGTCCGGTGGAGCTGCAGACGATGAATGCGCCATGGTGCGTCGAGCTTTTCGATCCCGGATGGTTTTCTTCGATCGAAAAGACTTACAGGCGGGGCAGTCTCTGGCCTCGTGTTCTGGAGAGAGGCAAAGATTACACACCTGATGGAGGTCGGTGTGGGGAAATTTAGACCCACATTTTGGGCACTTTTTGAACGGAGTCCTTTCCATCGGCCGGGACCGGAGTCGAGGAGGGCCCGAGGGCCGGTGCCGATGTACGGGATGGAGAAAGTGCCGCTTCGAGAAATGAAGATGAAGAAACTCGAAGAACGAGGATTTTCCGTCGAGGCTGGAACCGTAGAAGTTCGAAGCCGGAGCACTAAGTATCACATCCGAGCCTGATGGCGGAAAAAAACAATCTGAGGATGGAGCCGAAGCCCATGCGCAGTACGGACCGAAGGAGGAGTCACCAAACTCGTGACTTCCTAAGACTGTCCAAGAAGAAAAACAAACTGCAAACATCCGGGCCCAACACCAGATGGCGATCTATGCTAAGTGTACAATCTGCAGCTCATATGCCTCGAACATACAGTTTATTTCAGGTTTACTTAGGACATTTTTCATTAGTAATAGAGGATCGGCTCCCCATACAATAGTATGGGATAATATGAAAGCATAAGTCTGTGTCATAACACTACAACATGACAATATGTGATTAAGCAAAATGAACAAGTTACTTACCTTCGGTAACGCTTTTTCTGGTGGATACAGTGTCTGCCTGTGGATTCCTCACCTTGTGAATATCCCCTGCGCCAGCATTCCACTGAACTTTTTTCCCCTGCTCTCTATGCCGACGTGGACGACATCATAATGCATCAGCTCCACTCGCGACTCCGTATGACATCACCGGAGCAGTAAGAGAGCCACGTTGGCGTGATGACGTCAGTTCCACCCATTTTTTCCGTGCCCCCGAGGCGCACAGGTGGACCAACGACAGATTCAAAGTATACACAGTATACAATATACGATGCAATATACATAGAACATATACAAAAGGAAAGCTAAATAAAACAAGCATTTCCTACTAATGTACCAGAAAGCATAACAACATCTCAAACAAGACAACTTTTAAGGTATACAAACGTGGACAACGGGGAGGCGGGTGGGCCAGTGAGTAATCCACAGGCAGATACTGTATCCACCCGAAAAAGCGTTACCGAAGGTAAGTAACTTGTTCTTCTGATGGATAGATCTGCCAGTGGATTCCTCACCTTGTGAATAGATTCCCACAGCAGTCCCCACTCCCGGAGGAGGGTGTCCACCTTCCTATACCAGAAAGTCTTGCAAGACAGAGCGCGCAAAGTGGCCCTCCCTCCTCATCTCAGAGTCCAAGCAATAATGCTTTGCGAAAGTATGGAGGGAGGCCCAAGTCACGGCTTTACAAATATCTGCCACAGGAACACCCCTGGCCAAAGCAGATGTAGATGATTTAGCTCTAGTTGAATGAGCCCTAATACCCTCAGCAGGAACCTTACCAGCCAGGGCATAGCAGATCTTGATGGCAAGGATGATCCATCTCGATAAAGAGCGCTTGTGCACCACTCTTCCTTTAGAATGTCCAACATAACCCACGAATAGCTGATCGTCCAGACGAAAGTATTTTGTTCTATCCAAGTAAAAGCTGACAGCTTTTTTTGGGTCCAGACGATGAAGTCTTTCCTCCTCTTTGGAAGGATGAGGAGGTGGATAAAAAACAGGGAGAGTGATAGACTGCCCCAAATGAAACGGAGTAACTACTTTAGGCAAGAAAGCAGCCCTGGTCCTAAGAACCATCCTTACAGCATGTAATGTTAAAAACGGGGGTTTAGAACTAAGAGCTTGAAGCTCACTCACCCTCCTTGCCGAGGTTATGGCTACAAGAAAGACCGTCTTAAAGGACAACAGCCTCAGAGGACAACTACGAAGAGGCTCAAACGGGGATCCCATCAGAAAAATTAAGACAAGATTAAGGTCCCATTGTGGCATTACAAAAGGAGTAGGAGGAAACTTGTTTGTAAGGCCTTTGATAAACCTTAGTACAATCGGAGATTTAAATAATGACGGTTGATCAGGAAGACATAGAAAAGCCAATAAGGCCGATAGATAGCCCTTGACCGTGGCCACAGCACAGCCCTGCTGAGCCAAGGAAAGAGCAAACTGAAGCACATCAGAAAGATGGGCTTTTAAAGGGTCAATGAATCTCTCTCCACACCATTTAACAAACTTAGACCACCTATACGAGTATATGGTTTAGTTTATTTTTATTATGCATGATTAATTAAAACCTTTGCATATACAGAGGTAAAATTCAATATGAGTATATGGACTTGGTGGAGTGTCGCCTGACCGATAAAATAAATTCCACCACATCAGGCGGGAGAGAGAAAGAACTCAGGTTGCCCCGTTCAATCTCCAGGCATGAAGGTGTAAGCTCTGGAGGTGGGGGTGTAGAACCTGCCCCTCCGACTGCGAGAGGAGGTCTGCCCTCAGAGGGAGACGGAGCGGAGGGCACGAGGAGAGGTGGAGAAGATATGTGTACCACACCCTTCTTGGCCAATCCGGGGCGACCAAAATAACTTGGACCCGGTCTTGGCGAATCTTCCTCAGAACCCGAGGAATCAAGGGTATGGGAGGAAACGCGTAAAGGAGTCATGAGCCCCAACTCAACTGAAACGCGTCCCCAACGCCCCCTGCATCGGAAACTGGAGACTGCAGAATGACGGGCAGTGCGCGTTCTCACGGGTGGCGAACAGGTCCACCCAAGGGGTTCCCCACGTCCTAAAGATGTAACGAACCACCTTCCGGATGGAGCCTCCACTCGTGGTCGGCGGAGAACTGCCGACTGAGACTGTCCGCACGTACGTTCAGCACCCCAGCCAGATGATTTGCCATCAAACAAATCCGATGGTCCTGAGCCCAGGACCATAGACGCAGGGCCTCTTTGCAGAGACAATGCAACCCCACCCCTCCCTGCTTGTTGACATACCACATTGCGGTAGTGTTGTCCGTCAGGACTTGAACAGACTGACCGCGAAGGGAAGGGAGGAAGGCCTTGAGTGCCAAACGAATCGCCCGCAATTCCAGAAGGTTGATGTGAAGCAACCTTTCCTCTGGAGACCAAAGACCCTTGATCTCCAGATCCCCCAGATGAGCACCCCACCCTAAGGTGGAGGCATCCGTTATCACTGTGGCCACCGATGGAGGCAGATGGAAGGGCTTTCCTTGAGACAGATTGCCCCCCACGCTCCACCAAGATAGATCCGCTGCAGCTTCTCTGGAGATCCTGATTGACTCCCTGAGATCTCCATTGTGCTGATACCACTGCCTGCGGAGGCACCACTGGAGCGCCCTCATGTGCCAGCGTGCATGGCTGACCAACAGAATGCAGGAAGCGAACAGACCGAGCAGACGAAGGACCTTCAGAACTGGAACAACCGCTCCATTGTGGAATAAAGGGAATGTCGAGAATTCTTTGAGGTGGAGGAAATGCTCGACACACAGTAGTGTCCAGAACCGCCCCTATGAACAGGTTGCGTTGAGAGGGCACCAGGTGAGATTTGGGCACATTGATCGAAAAATCCAAGTCAAATAACAGCTGAGATGTTACCTGCAGATGATGCTGCACCATCTCTGGGGACTCTGCCTTCAGAAGCCAGTCCAGGTAGGGGAAAACCGGAATCCCCGTCCTTCTGAGATGAGCAGCCACCATCGCCATCACCTTCGTGATGACTCGAGGTGCAGTAGTAAGACCAAACGGGAGGACCGCAAACTGGTAATGTTGCGACCCAACCGTAAAACGGAGATACTTCCTGTGCGACTTCAGGACTGGGACATGGAAGTACGCGTCCTGCAAGTCGATCGACATCATCCAGTCTCCTTGCTGCAACGCTTGAAGAACCTGCGCAAGGGTCAGCATCTTGAATTTCTCCTGTTTCAGGTAAAAGTTCAAGACTCTGAGGTCCAGTATCGGACGCAATCTGCCGTCCTTCTTGGGAATCAGGACATACCGGGAGTAGCATCCCTGACCCCTTTCCTGCTCTGGAACCACCTCTATCGCACCCTTTCGAAGCAAAGCTAGCACCTCCTTCTGCAGAAGAAGTAGATGGTCTTCTGAGCAGTAACCCTGGCAAGGAGGGTAAGGGGGAGGAAACTCCCGAAAGGGAAGGGCGTACCCAGTCTCCACGAGGTTTAAAACCCAAAGGTCTGTTGTGACAGATTTCCGACCTCGCAGAAAGTGGGACACCCGACCCCCCACAGGTCTTACATGATCTAGGATGGGGGATCTAGGACTGCTTCACTGAAGCTTCATTGGGAGCAGAGGAGGAATAGGATGAAGATGGGTTGCGGCCAGAACCTCTCCGTCCTCTTGGTCTTCCACTATAGGACCTATAGAGGGGATTCTGCTGCTGCTGTTGCTGCTGAGGCTGCCGGAAGGAGCGAAATGAAGATCTCCCAAAGCCTCTGAATTTCTTAAGCCCAAATCCTTTAGCAGGAGCTTGCAGACCTAAAGATCTTGCCGTCACCCTGCTCTCTTTAAATCTCTGCAAGGCGGAATCAGCCTTTTCACCAAAAAGTTTCTGTCCGTCAAAGGGCAAATCCACCAAGGTGGCCTGAACATCCGTAGAGAATCCAGATGAACGAAGCCACGCTTGCCTCCTAGTGGCTATAGATGACCCCATTATCCTTGCCACAGAATCAGCCGTATCAAGCCCCGACTGAATTACTTGCCTTGCAGCAGCCTGAGTGTCAGTGACCACTTCCATAAAAGACGCCTTATCACCTTCTGGCAACTTAGGGGCTAAAGATTTCATTGAGTCCATAAGAGCATGAACGTAGCGCCCTAGTAAGCAGGTGGCATTAGTTAATTTAAGCGCCATGCTCCCTGAAGAAAAGGTCTTTTTAGCCGCCTGATCCACCTTCTTAGACTCCCTATCCGCAGGAGTCTGAGGAAAAGCTCCTGAAGCATGCTTCGAGCAGGACGCCTGTACCACCAGACTTTCTGGAGAAGGGTGGGAAGAAAGCAAACTTGGATCCCCAGGAGCCACCCTATATCTTCTTGCCACCTGTCTGGAGACTGCCGGCGAAGAGAGTGGCTTACGCCAGACGTCCCTAACTGGCTCCAAAATAGCCTCATTAAAAGGCAACAAAGGCTCACTGGTCGAGGTAGGTGAATGTAACACCTCCGTCAGAAGGTTAGGTTTATACTCAGCAGAGGGCAACTCTGCGGCCTTCTTTATTACAAGATGGTAGGGAGCCAGTTCCTGCAGTGGAGAGGATCTAGTGGAAGAATGCTCCCACTCCAGAGTTGTATCGAGACCGCTAGCATCTTGAATCCCCTCAAAGTAGTCAGAACACGTATCCACCTCACCTTCTTCCACCTCTTCCCCATAATGCTCCTCTTCCAAGACTCTCAGGGCCTCTCTCCTTGAGTGGATCCCAGGAACCGGCACCGGCGTACGTGGAGTCGGTGGAACCGAACATGGAGCCGGAGGTGTCGGCGGAGCCGGAGGCGCAAGACGCGGAGCCGAGGGAGTCGGCAACGGCGCCGAGGAAGGCTCCGAAGAAGGTCGATCCAATCGAAGCCGAGATGGATCCCCAGACGGCGCCGGAAACTGCCACGAAGGCGCCATCGGCAGAAAGGGCATAAACGGGGCCTGAGCATAATGCTGCAGCACTCCCAGGGTGTATGCCATAGGACCCACGGGACCAGTAGGTGCGCCGGATGGGAAGGCAGCCCGTTGGAAAATCCCATACATTGCATTTAAAAAATGCGTCGAATCCGCACCCGGAGTCGGGAACTGCGGATAAGGGATTAATCCCGGATCCGGCTGAGGAGTACCTGGAACCGGAGCCGTAGTGTCCTCAACAGGCGCCGCAGGATCATCAGGCTCTACAGAAGGCGCTTTTTCCTGTTCTTGCTCGGCCTCAGAAGCAGAAGACTCCACTGGAACCGGTGACTGAGCCGGGGACCGCGCCGGAGTTCGCTTCGGCGAAGGAGATCTCTCTGGAGACTTAGATGGAGAAGGAGACAAATCCTTACTTCGACGTTGAGGCGAAGTCTATCTCGACGCCTTGCTCTTCGAAGACCGGCGCCGAGGGGAATGCTTCCTTTTCTTATCGTGTTTCTTCGACTTCGAAGAATGCGAAGTCAACGACTCCGGTCTCGATCTCTCCTTCTTCCTACCTCTCTTCTCCTTCTTAGCCTTGGCCATGAAGAGCTTCGCCTCCCTTTCCTTCAAGGCCTTGGGATTCATCCTTCTGCAGCTGGAACAATCCTCCACGTTGTGGTCAGAAGAAAGGCACGACAAACAATCTTCATGGGGGTCTGTCATCGACATGTGGCCCCCACATTCCCTACAAGGTTTAAAACCAGACTTCCTAGTCGAAAACATGGCAATTTTTTCTACAGTAACACACTACACGACTACAAAGTAGCAGGAGAGTGCTGGAAAACCGTTGCACGTCGACGGCGCGGAAAAAAGGGAACTGACGTCATCACGCCGACGTGGCTCTCTTATGGCTCCGGTGACGTCATATGGAGTCGCGAGCGGAGCCGATGCATTATGACGTCGTCCACGTCGGCGTAGAGAGCTGGGGAAAAAAGTTCAGTGGAATGCTGGCGCAGGGGATATTCTCAAGGTGAGGAATCCACTGGCAGATGTATCCATCAGAAAGAGCTATTACCGAAGAATCAAATACTCTTCGGCAAACTGTTCGTCAGCTTGAGACAAAACATACCCTCAAAATTACTCACGGCGCTCCAGATGAACGCCAAATATTTGGCCAACTCACGTGCTGTGCGTAGACTGAAAAAACAGGTAGCATCTAAATTTGCAAAATATAGACAGCTCCAATATGAATATGGGGAAAGGGCTGGCTGAGTTTTAGCATATCAAATTGCGTAACATACCAAGGGTAAAATTCAGGGCATTAAGGGATTGGATGGTAGGCTCTATACAAAATCTAAAGTTATTCTGGAACAATTTTCTAGGTTTTTTAGTAAGTTGTACAGTCAATCACAGAAGTTCGATCAGGTGAAGTGCCGAGAATATATTCAACAGTGTCACTACCCTCTCTTGCAGAGCTAAATGCATATGATCTTCAGACAGAAATTTCAAGTCTGGCAATTGAGGGAGCACTATTGGCCCTATCATCGGGCAAGTCTGCAGGGAAGGATGCGCTCCCGATCGAGTTCTAAACGACATTCAGAGAGATATTGAGCGTTGAATTTTTCTGTGTTATTCAATATATTCAGATAGGAGGGACTATACCAGATAGCTGGAACACAACTAATATTGTGGTCTTTTTAAAAAAGGACAAACCGGCGGATGACTTGGGTTCTTATAGGCCTATATCATTGATTAACGCAGACGCTAAGTGGTTTGCTAAAATTTTAGCCCGCCGCCTTGCTCCATTGATCTTAGTTCTAGTATCCCAACAGCAACAGGGATTTGTCCCAGGCAGATCCACTACAGAGCATACTAACACAGCAATCGCAGCATTTGTTATCGCCGAAAATTTTTATATGAATAAGGGTATGATACTACTTGACACAGAGAAGGCATTCGACCAAGTGATTTGGGAATGCTTATGGGTCACGCTATCGCCTTTGGTATAGGGGACGATTTTGTTAAATGGATCCAGGCACTTTATAAAACTCCACGTGCCCGAGCCACGTATGCTGGGAGCTATTCCGAGTTCTTTCTTATTTATTGTGGGACAAGACAGGGGTGTCCACTCGCGCCCCTCCTCTTTGCTTTTTATATTAAACTTTATTTACAGTCCCTTCTTAGGAACACAGATAGTAAATCGTGGGTCTTTGCTGATCGGCAACTCAAACAACGTATACGCAGACAATGTGGCATTTTTTTTCCAACCCTGCAACAGGTGTTGCTCAGATTTTTCTTGAAGCACTTACCTTTGGGAAATTCTCTGGCTATAAGCTAAATTTAGATAAAACGCAGGTTCTTCTGAATTTTACCCCGACTCCCCAATCAAGGGGGTACCACCTTTACGGTCTATTCAGGTATTCGGTTGTGCTCCACGGTTTCAAATATTGTAAAATTAAATTATGAAACTCTACTATCTGCAACAATCATCAAATTAAAATCATGGAATAAGCTACCACTCACCATTATCGAACAAGTGAATATTATTAAAATGAATATTCTCCCTAAATTCCTTTATTTGTTTAGGGCAATTCTGCTGAGTGTCCCGGATTTTTTCTTATTTTTTTTTAGACGGTTGGAAGGCGCAATCAGTAGTTTTATCTCGGGCTACAGGCGGGCTATGCGTGCTAGCAGACTTTTGAAATCTCCCTATAAAACAGGAGGGCTCTCACTCCCGGACTTTAAGCTCTACTTCTGAGCTGCCATTACTGGCCGCCTGCAAAGTTTTCTTAACTATGGGGGACCAAATCTAACACCACTTTATTATCAGCTGACTCTAGGAGCAGAAGCTAGGCTTTTCTTTTATCGGCTAGATGATCCCAACTATTACAAGAGGGTACGTTTCAAAGTACTCAAAGATATCATCTGTATTTGGAAGGGGGTCTTCAAGAAATATTCTCTAGGCTTCATCAAAAAAGATACCCCTATATGGGATAATCCTGCTTTTCCTTATATTTCTCGCGAACTAAACTGTAAAGAGTGGTCAGACCACGGATTAAAATTATGGGCCAATTATTTGCTTTCAATGGTTTTAGATCCTTTTCTGACTTACAAGATGCCTATGAACTGCCTCATCATTCTTTCTTTAAATATCTTTTGCTGAGGGATTATATACGAAAGGGTTGCGAGCATGTGAAGGGCATCAACAGCTCAGTTGTCTTCCTATTATTTTAAGCCTAATATTAAACCTACTATAAGTATGATGCATCAGGCACTCTCACAGTTTGTTATAGATGACACTCCGCTATTAGCAGCTAAATGGAGCAGATTTCTCACATCAGAAGTTTCAGCTAACTTTAGATCTGTTGGACCGCTCTGTATACTCCGTTAATCTTAAGTACAACAGTGGTGCATGGTGTGTCTTTTATATTATACCCCGGATGTAATTTTAAAATGGGAAGCAATCCCTTCTATAGATAGGATAGATAGAACCAGATTTCCTAAGTGTGACCTTTTATCTGCCGATGCCCTGCACATGTTCACGCTCTGCCCCGGTCTACAAACATTTTAGGAAGGGGTGATAAAGTATATGCCATTAAGTCTGGGCTATCCCATACAATTATCAGTCAACGAGAAAATTATGGCTGCTAAATACAAAATTTGAAGGAGGCTTACAGAAATTAGTTACAATCATGCTGGCACCTTCCCAACTCTGTATTGCTCAAGCATGGATCTCAGAGTGCCCCTAAAGATTCAGAATGGTGCTCTCTTCTCCATCAGATATATGAATTAAAACTCACTTTGGCTTTTCCTCACTGCTAAAGTTTGATAAGATTTGCAAATTTTTTAGACAGGATTTTATCATCGCCGATAATTATTAGATATTGAAGTTGCTTAACTTTCTTTGAGTGCATGTCCCTGTAATATATATTATAATTTTAGTCAGGATATTAATCAATGAATTTATCTCTCATGAAGTAAGGAATGAATCTAATTGGGTACATTTGCTCCAACTTGATTGTTTTGCCTATGATACTTTCTTGTTTTTTGATGTTTTATCCTGTACGAATTGCTCTTATGTATTGTTTTTTGGTACGACCAAAAAAATTCATTAAAAAAAAAAAAACACCGTTCAACAATCCCTGCACCAGATGTGATTTGAAACGAGAAGGCTGATCGGGCAGCAGAAGAAAAGAGGAAAGGGCCGAAAGATAGCCCTCAAGGTGCCAAGAGCAGAGCCCTGCTGGCAAGGAAAGTATGAACAGGAGGACATCACAAAGATGCAGACAGAGGGTCAATAGATCAGTCTGTACAATATTTACCAAATTTGTTCCACCGGCAGGTGTATACAGATTTCTTAGAGGGATGCCTGGCTGCCAGAATAACCTCACAGACTTCAGGAAGGAGGTCAAAAGTGGTCAACTGTCGCCACTTAATCTCTACGCAAGGAGGCGGAGAGTAGACCAGTTTGGGTGGAGGACCCTCCCCTGCTGCTGCGACAGAAGATCCTTCCGAATGAGCAACCTGATCAGAGGATCGATGCTCATGTCTAGAAGCTTGGTATGCCAAATTCTCTGTGCCCAGTCCGGAGCCACAAGAATAACTTGTGCCCGGTCGCTCCTGATCTTCTTGAGCACTCTGGGTAGGAGTAGTAAGGACAGAAAAGCATATAGGAGGCCTGAGCTCCACTCGTGGTGAAAAGCGTCGCTGAGCAATCGCCGCCTTGGAAACTCCAACAAGAAAAAGTGCCGACATTGCGCATTCTCTTCGGAGGTGAACAGATTTAACCAAGACTCTCCCCACCGCTGAAAGAGACCTTGTGCCACCTCTGAATGGAGACGCCACTCGTGATCAGCAAGGCGCCTTCGGCTGAGCTCATCCGCCCTGGCGTTCAGAAACCGGTCAGGTGTTGAACCAGCTGGGAAATGTCCTGTTGTTTCAGCCAAGTCCAGAGAAGCAGGGTGTCTTGACAAGGAGCTCATGACCCCACTCCACCTTATTTGTTGCAGTACCACGTGGCGGTAGTGTTGTTCGTGAACACCTCTACCAGCCTTCCCTTTATTGACAGCAAAAAGGCTTTCAGTGGTGCCAGTCTGATCGTCCAAACCTCAAACAGATTGATTCCGCCAGAGACCAGAGCCCTCTGATCTCCACCTCCCCCAGAAGGCCACCCCATCCCAGAAGGGACACATATGTCACTACGGTGAGCTCTGGGTGGCGAAGGGAGAGGGGTCTGCCCTTGAGCAATCGTGGTCTGTTAGCCACCACTGCAGATCTTTTGAAGTGCCCTCCGAAATGTGAACCATTGGAACTTAAGATCCGACTGCAGAGCCCGCATGTGCCACCATGCATGATTCACTGGCAGGATGCAGGAGACCATGATGCCCAACAGCCTCAGAGTCCTTCTCATCGAAATCCAGGATAGAGGCTGAAACATTGGTATCTTAGCCTGAATATCCTGAACTTGCCGTTTGGGACGATAGATCCGAAACTACACTGTGCCCAGAACCGCTCCAATGAAAGGGAGTGTGAGAGGGGGTCAGGTGTGACTTTGGCACGTTGATAGTGAACCCCAGCGAATGAAGAAGGTTTGCCGTAGTCTGGAGGTGGGAGACAACTGTTTGGGACAAGCCCACCTTCAACAACCAGTCGTTGAGATAGGGGAAGACTGGAACCCCTGATCTCTGCAGGTGGGCTGAGACTACAGCCATCACCTTTGTGAACAACTGAGGGGCGCTGGTGAGGCCAAAAGGGAACACTGCAAATTGGAAGTGCTTGTGGCCCACCGTAAACCGCAGGTAGCGACGATGGGCAGGCAGGACGGGGATATGAAAATAGGCATCCTGCAAGTCCAGCACTACCATCCGGTCTCCCGGGTCCAAGGCAGACAGGATACGAGCAAGGGTGAGCATCCTGAACTTCTCCTTTTTGGAGGAAGTAGTCTAGGGCTCTGAGGTCTAGGCTGGGACGAAGGCCTCCGAACCGCGTCCACTGCCCCACAGAGGCTGCTGAACTTGCGGGGCCTGCTGGCCGCAATAGAATCAGAACGGTTGATAGCCCCTTCTGTAGCCACAAAAGGAGCGGAAAGCAGAGCCGGGCTGGGAATTTATAGTGAGGCCCAAGGACTTGGCTGTGGCCCGCGAGTCCTTGAAACGCTCAAGGGCAGCATCTGCTTTGTCTGCGAAGAGACGGACGCCATCAAAGGGCATGTCCATGAGGTTAATTTTGACATCCCCATTCTACGCCAGGCGTGGCAAAGTACGGCTATCGTCGTGGAAATCGCTCTGCCCAGCGAGTCTGTCGTGTCCAAGCCTCATCTGATGGCACACTTTGCTTCATCTATCCCGTCTGAAATAGCTTGGGAGAGTAGAGCCCGGCCCTCCTCAGACTCTGGGCAGCACCTATTCAACTGTTTCCCATATCGAATGGCAATAAAAGCCCAAAAGGCATGCAGTGTTCATCTACTGCAATGCCATTCTAGCGGAAGAAAACATTTTATTTCCAAAACTCTCCAGTCTCTTGGATTCCATGTCCAGGGGTGTGAAAGAAAACGTGCCACGGGAA
The DNA here is from genome assembly GCF_964204655.1 of Triturus cristatus. Lineage (NCBI taxonomy): Eukaryota > Metazoa > Chordata > Amphibia > Caudata > Salamandridae > Triturus > Triturus cristatus. The sequence continues at coordinate 416,389,115 of NC_140584.1, forward strand.
GTGGAAGCCTAGACTACCAAGCTTTGTGGAGTGGGCGGTGTGGAAACGTGGGTCGCTCAGTGCAGGGCGATGGTGGCGGGCAATCATCTTATTTGCAGGAGCCCCTGTGCTGGGTTTGGACCAGTTGCCTAAAAGGACATCTGTTAAGGCCCTATTAAAAGGCAGTAAGGGTTCGGAGCTGGAGACCCCAGGCTGCAGGACCTCTGTCAAAACGTTAGACTTGACTACCGCTGTAGGGAGCTGCAGGTCCAGGACATCTGCAGCCTTACGCACCACCATAGCAAATGATGCTTCCTCCTCTGTAGCCAGGTTAGGTGGAGACAGCATGCCAGAGTCTGGGGAAGTGTTCAAAACAATGACATCACCCAGTTCCTTGTACCAGTTCGTATCTTGAGGGTGCAGAATTTCTACGGGATCGTGCTCCCCCTCTTTATCACCTTCATCCATCCTTAACCCTTCAGAATAGGGTAGGCTGAACGGCATTGAGCCACAAAGCTCCATTGGGGCCGGTCTCGGCGGAGGACGCTAGACCAGGTCTGTGTCAGGAATGAGGATCGGAGAGGCGTCGGCGATGCGGAGGACCTCGGCTCTGGACGTCGTGCCGGGGAAGGTGGCTACAAAGGTGCAACCAGCGCCTGTATGGACTGGAAACAGGTCTACTCTGAGGCCCTGGTGCCGGAGCCGCAGGACCCACATGGACTCCTCCATCATTAGAGCCTGCAGGACCCGAAGGCACGCTGGCAGGGTCAGCCTGCCCAAATATGACGCACATGAACTTTTTTAGCTGGGCAGGGGTCTCTCCCAGACCCAGAAAGGCAGGGAAACACAGAGCCGACCTCTGCACCCGCTCCGCGGAGCGGGCCTCGAATGCCGAGGTTGCTCCCTCAAAGCCTTCGGAGCCTTGGCCTGGCAGTCGGAGCACGACTGAGTGGTGGTCGTGCTCCGGGCACCAGAGACATACTAAGTGGGGGTCCGTGACTGACATGGCACGGTGACAGGCGCCACTCGGCTCAAACCCTGAAGTCTTCTTACTTGACATTCCTACACACCAAAAGAAGCTGACAAAAAGTCGAAAAAAGTCTATCAAAAATTGACAGGGGTTAGATCTTTTCAACATATCAGCGCTGGCTGGCTTGGAAAGAAAAGAACTGACGTCAGCACGCTGGAATGGAGGTTATATTGACGATGCGGACGTCACGCCGCCGACGAACACAACGCCGTTATGCGGAGATAACCGGGCGCCACCTACTGGCGTGTAGGTGGACTGCTAATAAAAATCTTTAGTATCCAGCCTGACGCCTGTAAGTTCCAAGGTAAGGAATCTGTGGCCAGATGTCTCCATTAGATTTACTCTTTGCAGCATGTATTTGCACAGGACACTTTCAAGAATGAAGCAAAGCTCCTGTTTTTCCTCTATTTGCACTGTGTATGATTTGTCAGCCCACTTGAGGATAACAGCACATATGCTCTAGAAGTGAAAGTCTTACAAGATAATTTTCTACATCTTGCTGAGGGGTGCATCTAGTTATATGCGGGCATATTCATCAAATTTTGAGTGTGATGTGTTCTGGATCAACTGTGTTCGGGGTACTGTGTTCTCTGTATTTCTTCATGTGTACAGAGCGGGGATGGTACTGCAATAACATCCCGACACTGAGCACTGTACACTCTATACTTCCAACTCACTGCCATTTCTTTGCTTTTGTTATTTGTCTGTGACCTCTTTAGATCATGCTAATCTTAAAGTCAAGCCATGAACCTCTGGGGCCTTTCAAACTATCGAACTGGGAAGTCTAGTTGTGGTGCTTCTGTGCACCATAACAGGTTTTCTTGCGTTTAGATCCAGACGGAGTTTCATCTATTGGATGAAGTTATCCGTGTTGTAGATGTTGCTCTATACATCTATTCCACATTTTTCAGCTATGAAGGCAGGTCAGCAAGAGGCGAGTTTAAGTCTTTGCAACTCAGAATGTTTTAGGCCACAGTGTTCAGTCTATCAATAGTTATAAAGTGCAACATGTCTGCAGTGTCTAAACAGAAGAATAGTTCCACTTGTGCTTCTCGAATTCCTTAACCCACATAGTCTGATGTCTAATAAGAGGCCAGGACAATATCCAAAATCTCAGTTTTGAAGGTTATGAGCATGCTGGGATCAGAGTTTTCAATCAGTCTTTGGTCTGAATTTGCAAACAGAATACCTCCCAACAGTCTTGTGTTCGCAAGGAAGACATATGCAAGTATCAAACATCTAGCTTATTATGCAATGCCAACGTTTCATTACAACCAGGGTAGAGCTTAAAAGGGTTCTTCCCATAACCAAAGATATAAAAACAAGATTTGAGAAATGCTGAGCAGTTCCACAAGAATGTTTTAAAGTATATTTAGGGTTGGGCACTGGGGTCTAAAAAAGTAACCTTCGAGTGAAACCTTGTTTTATGCTTACTTTTAATTCACACAAAGGTCCTTTTAAACTTTGGCAGTGTGTTCACAACTGCCACTGTGACAAAAGGGCATCCGTTATGAGAAGTAGTTTTTACATTAAAATCTGTATTTCTAAACACTTTCATGATTCTCACACAGCTAAAGAATATGGGAATTCAATAAGAAAATATAACAAAGAACGAAATAATTTAAGCATAAAATAAAATGCACCTGTGGTGAAACCTCAAAACATACCCAATAGAGACACTGCACCAGAAATAACCTTGGCATCAGTTAGCTTCAACGAACAGGTGATCCAGAGAAGAAACTTGTGACATCTTACCTGCATACTAGTTTGCTCTATGACCAATTACTGTGGAACGTCTTCTTTGACTGCTCCTGGAAATTGCTGGCTGACAGTTTCTTTCTTTGATGATGGCTAGGGTGCATTAGTAAAGCATACCACTTACCTGCATCTGCTTGACTAGTGGTGACTTATTTACACTGGAGATGAGTATACTGCCACCACAGAATGTCAGGGAACCTAAAGAGTCCAAAAAAGGACGAACAAGCTGCAATTCAGCTGATGGAAAGGATGTAGATTATGGGCAGTGAGCATTCATGGATAGGCTGTTGTCAGCTTCAAAGATTTGATAAAATTGTGCACCAAGTGATATGCCCCACAACTGGATGCGGCTTGCGGGTAAACCTACCAAGCCTGTGAGCACTGGAAGTTCAGGCATGCTCAGGTCTACAGGGCAATGAGACAATATTAGGGTTAGGCAGATGCTGCCTGCAGCAGCGGAGGAAAGCAAGGATTGTAGTGACATTTGTAACAGGCATCACACAAGAGCCTTTGTCAAGTAGTGATAAAGTGGCCATTTTGTGGCACTACAAGTATTGGAAAGTTGCACCGCAATGCGGGAAGTGTGTTTAGAAAATAAGTGGGGCAAAGTGCCCATAACCGATTTCTCTCTCTGGTGGACGAAATTTGGTTTCGATGCTACATACGACTTCCAATCCTAAAAAAGCAGGGTCTGATTAACGTGACAGACTGTACATGTACAGCTTGGGAATCTGACCCGTGACCAACATACCTGGATGTATTAATTGTCTTCCCTTGAGGGAGAGAATCTACATGGGGATAGGATTGGGGTGGGGGTGGGATTCAACTGGTCACAATTTGAAGTAGAGGCTGTCTATAGTTGAACATCAGCATTTGAATAATCTGTGATAGCCATGCTTGGATTAGGAATTTAGGGGGCCTTAGACGACAAGTATACCACTAACGTTTTCATTGAATGGCACATCTAGCAACTAACTGTGCTTCTTCTATGAGTTAACATGCCTCGTCGCTTGGAAGTTTTTGTACTTCCTACCTACTATCTGTGACCTAGTAACATTGTTGGGGCGCTGCAAACCCCACTGTTAATATCTATATTTCCAATAAATAAGCTTACAACAGTCCGTGTTTAGTGTAATTATTTGGGTTGCAGCTATTATTTCTTGGTAGACTAGATACAACTGCATAACATAACCCACCATCCTTTATCTGGAATGTACCTGGAAATGCGTCACTAAAATGGAATGAGGAAGAAGGTATATTTGAACCATGAAAAGGTGTGTAGCACAGATTTGGGAACAGAGAGGAAGTTTGTTCTTCTTCAACACAACCTTGAGGAGGAAGGTCAGGTGGTGTTAAACATGTTGTCAGCACGGAGTCAGGCGGAATCAAGAGGGTTACATGAGTGACACATTAAGTAAATTACATTTTCACTACTTACTCACAGTACGGATTACACTGGAATGCCATCACTTTTGAATAAGAGGTCGATGACGGGTCAAATCAGTTGTAAAATATGTTACCGTGTTAGACTCTAGCTGCTTTGAGCATATTTGGGACTAAACTGATGAAAGATTATGAGATCAATTTTAACTGTGCTGTGATATAGATAGAATTTGTGAAGCATTATGGATAAATGGTGAGTTTCCCCTGAACAAAGTGATCCTTGTTCCCAGAAGGTAAATATTGTAGCGTCTTGTAAACTGGGCAATTATGAACAATGGAAGCATGATAGTTCATTCAAAGAACAACGATACCAGTGTAGGAGACTGTATCAAATGGTCAGTCATTAATTGTGTCCTGCAACTAAGGCAACATGCAACAGAAGTAGCAGAAAGGGGCACTTTTAGTGCTCCAGGAATGCCGGACAATAGTTAAAACAAGGGAAAGCATGACATTTGCAAAAAAGATTGTGTTGTAGTTGGGACAGTGTGAAGAAGGGAATGTAGCAGAGGCGATACTCATGGATGATCGAGATGATGCCTGACTCTTATCATGGCTGAGTTTAATATTTAATAATGTGTTTGAGAAGTAATAGAGCAGTGCAGACTACCAGTCCAAATTTTCTCAAGTTTTCATGAACAAGCTGTGTTGCCTTAAAGTGTACATCAACAAGATAACATTTAAGGAATGTGCTGCACCTGTTGCTTCAAGAGCGAGGAGTCTGTCTAGTAGGGAAGCATGAAGCTCTTAAACACTACAGAGGTTGTGCAAAAGCCAAGTGGCCTGAGTTGCCCCAGGTAAGGCTACTGTCGTAGCCAAGAAGGCCAACTGTGTGATAGACTTATGTGTTAACCTACAGAGCCTTTAACAGTCGTTGTGGTGGATAGATTGCCTCTAATAAAACCGAGATGATGTCTATGATCTAGGAGAGAAGCTTTTCCACACTACATCTGGTATCAGTTGAAAGACTTAACACCTACAGGGCGTTTAAGTTGGTCAAGATGCCATTTGGTCTCGTATCAATGCCTTTGGTATTTCAGATAGGCATATCATTACCGCTCCCTGATTTATTGCGGGCTAGGTTCCTCTAGGACGATGTTTTCATTTATTTTTTTTAGACATGAGGCAGCACATGACCAGAATACGTGCAGTTCTGGAGAGTTTCTGGAAATATTGCCTCTCATTAAGAGCAGACAAGTGCCAGTTTGAAAGGACAGGAGTAGTCTATTTTGGGCATCATATCTAAGAAGGGGGGGGAAGGGGTGAAACCCAAAGAGGAGTTGATGTCCAGCACAGATCTTCCATCACCAAAGAATAAGGAGGAATTACTGTCATATGGGCATGGGATGTTTTAGCAGGTTTATTGAGGACATGTCAGAGAAGACAACAATCATGCTAATTTTGTTAGGAAGAGTGCCATATTTGGATGGAATAGGGAGAGAACAGGAATTTGTACAAGCCAAGTCTGATCTTAGAAAAGCACAGAGTTTAAAAGCCTTTGCGCCTGGAAGAAAACCTATAGCTAGCACTATGACATACTCCCATTCTTCTGTTGAATGTCTTCAAGTGACTTCTTCACAGAGACAGTTGCGTCTTTCTTAGATTGTGGAGGAAAAGCTTTAATAAAGAACCTTCCCAATTCTCCTTCCATAATCTTGCTTTCATCCTATGATTAAAGAAAGTGGTTGTCAAACTGCTAGTTCTTACTGGGTGCTTTTGGGGAATTAAAATAGAGGGGGGGGGGGGGGGGGGGGGAAGCAATTCAGTCCAATGAAAAGGCCAAATCTCAACTCTGCAAACATGACCCTCGTGTGCCAATCTCTAAAATCAGTCAGCGTACTCTCAGTGGAAATCGGCCCACCTTGCATGATCAATCAGGTGTAGCGGTCCCTTTCCAGTCTTCTGCAACCATCAATCTAGCTGGATGAAAACTAAGTACAGTAAATGATACCTACAAGTCAGTTCCACACCATTTAAAATATAAAAAATAGAAATTGGATCCCAAATGTTGGTCAACTTGAGCATCCCAAAAACATGAGGGATGAACTGAACCTATTTGCCCACAACATGAGCACCTGAATACAAGTTCCACACCCCTGAAAAATCTATTCAGTCCTTTGAGCGTCAAAAAACGAAGACAAAAGGACATTAGATGTTGCCTTCTACATCTGAAAATTTACGAATCATCACAGAAGAAATAGCGATTGATGTCGTCCTCCTCCCCATCCTAATCCATACTTCCAAAAGCATGTTTCATAATAGTGTTATTCCATTCATTACAGGACTATGACATTAGAGGGGCCTTATAGTCTTTAAACAGAAAAGATATTTTATAAGATGAACTAGCTGCACAATCTACTTCACAGAAATTTCTTAATCATTCTTATCACAGGAAACTAACAGTTTGTACCTATTTAAACAATACAAAAACATTTCTCTCAATCTGTAGAAGAGAAAATTCAGAATTGCAGTGCCAGTGAATATGTATGCAAAAAATGATATGTGGAAGTATGAATTGCTTTTCAAAATTTAGCTGGATTGACATTCTTTTCATTCTTACTGCAGATTTTTTAGTGTTCTGTAGTTTATTATCAATCAAACACCAAAACCATCACCAAGTGAAAATGTATGTGTAGTTCTTTTAAAGATGCAACAAGTGTTCAAGTCTATGCTTGCTATGCTTTTGCAGAGACACGCAGTGCACATATGACTATTTAATTTCACCTCTGCAGTTGGACTCAGGGGTGGCAGAGCCCTCTTCTGGAGCACTTCCTGGTGCCTCTGGATAGGGGATGAGTGCAGCATGCGATTCTCCTTAAAAATGGAAGGAAGAGTTTAAAGAGGGGCATTGCCAATCAACATGTAAAAAGGATGAATTACAGTAAAGGAACCAGGCACAATCAGTAAGAAAACCAGACTTAAAAGTAGACTTCCAAAACTATTTAAAGTTTTATGGTGGTTGAGAAATGCATATTAAAATTAGTGTGTGCAAGGAGCCAACTTAATAACATGGCTTGCATAACTTGTCAGGAACGCAATATTAGCCATGGGTATCACATTGCTAAGTTGCAACGCAGAAAAAGGGCAGAAGAAGAAGTATGAACAGTCAAAACAATAGTTCTGGTGCGCTTATATGTTTGACATGAGCAAGTAGGGTAAAAGTAAAAGGTTTTCAAAATATTTAAAAAGTGTGTAAAAACAGACTGCAATGAAACATAACTATGGTAACCCATACATAATACATTTATGAATTTCTGGGCTGGAAAATGTTTTCGGATAGTCTAAATAAATGTTATTTGGAGTCATAGAAACCTTGACAATACCCTCACTACAGTGCAAGCAATGCTACAGTGAGTTTAAGCAGATATAAAGAGGCAATTCCCTTAACTTACAACAAATTGACTACAACTAGGGAACGAAACCAAACATTGCTGCTCACTGGTTTCCAGGCATGAAATAAAATTCATACTGATCCTCATTGATATGTTCTGTGGAATGTTCTGAGCAATCCGGGAACAAGACAAAAACTGGCTGAAATAAAGCCATACACTAATAATGAGAGTCTTACAACTGAATTGTTAACACAAAATAACTTGGTACAATAGGTTATAAGAATTAATGTCCGTAGGACTTCAAAGCACCAAGGTATAGTCCAGAAGCCCCTATCATCAAAAGATATCAGTGATGAAGCCTTCCTCACATTCAGAACTAACAGAATTGTTTAAAGAACAGCACAGACTAGTTAGACTTCATATCCACAAAACTGACAATTTTTGATAGGCCCGAACAGATGCTCAGCTGTATATGGGATTGGGAGGTGAGAAAAGGTTAGGGGTAGCCTGCTTGAACAATTTGCAAGACCCTGTTTTTTAACATGATGGAGCGCCAACTTAGCAGGACCATCTGCCATTAGCTGGGCATGCGGCACTGAGGCAGACTAAAGAGGTTTGTTGACTGTTGTAGCAGGGAACAGGAGTTGGGGGGAGTGGTGCCCCAGCTGGCCTACACCCTGCCTGCTGGATCTGCGTCACCGAAAAGACTGGATGTTACCTGCACCACCAACTGGAAAAACTGTGTGTGTGTGCCTACTGCCAGCATTCTTGAATATCCCCAACATTTCCAAATGTTTGGCAGAGGTCAGTAGCCCCAAAGGGGCCACTGTAGCTCTGCTGTCTTCAAAGCATTCCAAAGAGGAGCCTGTCTTCTCTCAGAAGAGGAGAGACCCATCAAAGGGCATGTTCATGATCTAAGCCTGCACTTTGCTGGGGAATCCAGTGGCCACCACCCAGGCATGTCTACAAAGGATAACAGTGGTAAAGACAGCCCAGCCAATGCAATCTGTGATATCCAAACCTGCACGGATAACATATTTGGACGCGTCCTGCCCACCAGGGATCGTCTCAGCCAAAGAGGCCCTAAGATCCAGAAAGATAGACTGTGCAAGCTGGCAGAGGAAACCTATGTTTTTCAAAGGCACCAATCATTTTAGAATCTCATCTGGTTGGTTAGAAATGAGTTAGGGCTGACTTTACTGGTTGAGCCCTGTACAACAAATTTCTGCAGTAGGATGCTAGTGAGATAGTCCGGATCACTGGGCGTCGGTATATGATGCCTGAACACCTGCCAGCTAACAGGTGGGCAAGAACAGTTTTAACTAAACAGCCATCACAGTATCTGTGAGAGCATCATTAGATAGGAGCAAGGGCTCAATTGTGCCTGACCAGGCTATGGAACTTCCATCAAAACATTTGTTTTAGTCTCAATGAAGGGCATACATAATATTCATATCTCGTCTGCCCGCCAAACCATCACAATAAATTAGATGCAGTCTTCAACTGGTGGCCACTGTGGAGAGTTAATCTTGCTCTCCGGAGAGGTATCAAGCCAACTGGCTTTTTGCAAGTCAAGGTATAAGACCTCATCAGTGCGATGATCGGGGAGCAAGCCAACCTCTCTATCATCATCAATATCCTTGGGTGCACTCTGATCTGACACAGGATTAAGAGTCAGTCAGAAAGATTATAGTGTAACTGCAGACAGCTGCAACATGGTAAAGGAACAGGGTTCGAATCAGAATGGATGACAGGTAATTTATGCAATCTCACAGCTGGATATCAGGCAAGTCGATGTCAGTTTTTGAACCAGACATGGCTGTCTGCATCCAGTCATCACCTGGTGGTACAGGCGTTTAGGTGGTGGGAACAGGGATTAGAGGTACTCAAGGGAGTCCCAGGGGCTTAGAGCCAAAAGGTAGCCAGGTACTCCGGGGTTGGTGAGGATGCTGGCCACAAGAGATGCCGGGTTGGAGCAGGAGCAGGTTCGAGGGTCGACAGGCCGGTAGGGCTGGGGCCAAAGCAGTTGGTGTCTTCCTCTGTTTAGCAGCTGCAGGGCAGGTCTTCTTTATTCTTGCTATTCTTTGTAGTTTTGAATCTGGAATCTGGGGAAGGAAGGTTCAGGGTGCCCCTAAATACTAGATTTAGGGGTGTTACAGGTAGGTGAAGGGCAGGGACCAATGGGTCCCTGTCCTGGGGTGGGTACACTCCCTATCCTGCCTCTCTCCTGTGGGAGGGGGCAGTAGCCTAGACCTGATATGGTAGGGCTCCCCATATTCAAGATGGCGAGAGCCCGGAGATGTGCTTCACCTTGCCTCCCCCACCTGAGGGGTGGGGTTGGCAGGCTGGCACATCCCCTGTCCGTATATGGGGTTTCCGGCCAAAGCTTCCCGCCAGAGTGGGGGGTTGCAGAGGCCTGGGGAAGCTCACAGAGGCGGCATGCCTTTGAAGCTTTCCCCTGCCCATCCTAGGGGAGGAGATTTAGCAGCTCGCCCAGGATGTGCATTGTTGTAGGCCCAGGAGAGCAGGGGCTCTCCTACCCAGGGGTCCAGCAACATGTCTGCTGGGTGGTAGCCTAGGCAGCCTCAGAGCAGACGTGGATTGTAGGTTAGGTTTAAGGGGGCACCTCTAAGATGCCCTCTGGGGTGCTGGGTACATTAAATCCCACACTGGCATCAGTGTGGGTTTAATGTGCTGAGAAGTTTGATACCAAACTTCTCAGTCTTTAGTGTTGCTATAATGGTGCTGACGAGCTCTCAGCACCATGTACTCTTAAATGGCAGCACTGCACTTACAGTGCTCAGGAATGGACCTGGGCACTGTAGGAGCACAGGGCTCCTGCGCCCACACCATTGGCATAAGGCACCCAGCTAGAGGGGTGGCTGATTTATGCCATGGCAGTGTAGGTGATGGGCATGGCACACAGGGATGTGTGTCATGTCGACTTTGTTTTTGTCTTGCACCCAAACACTCACCTGCAAAGGCAGTGTGTGTGTGTGTAAGGGCACAGGACCACGAAGGGTGGCACAAGGAGTGCTGCAGCCCTTAGAGGCCTTCCCTGGTCACAAGGCCCTGGGTACCTAGGGTACCATTTACCAGGGGCTGACATGTTGCCAGGGTTTGCAAATTTGGGTTTGTTTTGTTTTAAGGAAGGAACATAGGCCCTGGGCACCTGATTGGCAGGAGTCCAGGGCACACTCAGTCAAAGTACATTCAGCAATTCAGCAAAAAGTGGGGGCATACCATGCAAGAAAGATGGCACTTTCTCACAATGAGGCACTATGAATATGTAAGAGGCCATCATCCCTATGAGTTGCATGAACACTCGAGCTGGAAGAGAGTGTTGCAGTTGGAATCTGATGAGAAGAGCTTGGATGCTCGCTATCCTGGCGGGACTGGGATATGCGAGCGCTCTTGAGGTGTCTATTGTGGCACCGAGGTATTGTTGCGTGTGGGACAGTTGCAGCTGGGACTTGGCGTGATTTATTGTGCACCCCAGGTTGTGAAGTTGTTGAATAGTAGCGTGAGTGTGTTGTACACACTGATTGTACGATTTGGCTTTTATAAGCCAGTCGTCTCGATATGGGTAGACATGTATGTGTTGTCTTCTTAGATGTGCTGCCACTACTGCTAGGCACTTGGTGAACACTCTTGGTGCTGTGGTGACTCCAAATGGGAGTACTTTGAATTGATAGTGCTGACCGTCCACTACGAATCTGAGATATTTTCTGTGAGCGCTGTGAATGGGAATGTGGAAATAGGCGTCCTTGAGGTCTAGAGTAGCAAGGATGTCACCCTGGGAAAGCAGAGGGAGGACCTGCTGAAGTGTGACCATGTGGAAGTGGTCTAAATGTATGTATAGGTTTAGGGGTCTGAGGTCTAGAATAGGCCTTAGAGAGCCGTCCTTTTTTGGTATGAGAAAATAGAGGGAGTAGACTCCCTTGTTTTGTTGGTGCAGGGGAACTAGTTCTATTGCACTTTTTTGTAGGAGGGAGATTACCTCCTGCTTTAACAGTAACAGATGTTCTTGTGACATTGGACGGTGTTTGGGTGGTATGTTGGGGGGGCGGGGGTGTAGATGTTAGTTCGAGACAGCAGCCGGATTGAATGATTTGTTGGCCCCACCTGTCTGAAGTGATGTTTACCCAGGCAGGGAGAAATTGGTGCAGACTTCCCCCGACTGGAGTGGAATAGTCGAGGGGAAGTGGAGGGAAGTCATGGGGTAGGTGAGGAGGCAGAGCGGGAGTTGTTATTTTTGCCTTTGCTGTTATTCCCCCTGTAACCACCCCTTTGGTAACCTCTAGTAAAGGTGAATTGTGCTGGAGCTTTGTAAGAGGTGGAGGGGCTATCAGAGGAGTTGCCTCAATGGGTGCTTCTAAAGGATGAGCGACGAAAGGACTGTCTGGGAGCTTGCGATTGCAAGGCTCCCATAGATTTGGCGGTGTCTGTATCCTTCTTCATTTTTTCGAGGGATACGTCTAAGTCGGGCCCAAATAGGTGTTGCTCATCAAAGGACTGATTGAGTATAGAACTCTGTACTTCGGGTTTAAAATCTGATATACGTAACCAGGCATGCCTGCGCAAAAGGACACTGGTGTGAATTGCCCTTGAGGCGGTGTCTGCTGCATCTAGGGCACAGCGAATGGAGCGGTTAGTGATGGTCTTACCCTCTTGGATTAGTTCACTGGCCCTGTTTTTAGATTTGTCAGGGAGGTGCTGCATGATGGACTCAAGTTTGTCATAATGTGCCCTGTCATACCTGGCTAGGAGCGCTTGGGTGTTAGCAAAGCGCCAATTATTTGCTGCCTGTGACGCTGTGCGTTTGCCAGAGGCGTCTAGGAGTTTCGATTCCTTGTCTGGTGGTGGTGCGTCACCTGACGTTTGGGAATTCGCTCTCTTCCTGGTATTAGAGACTACTAGGGAGTCTAGTGGTGCGGGCCCTTAATGTATACTGGATCAGTAGGGGCAGCTTTATATTTCTTTTCTATTCTTGGGTTGATGACCCAAGCCCTGACGGGGTCTTTAATGCGTGCTTAATGACCTCTTTAAGCATGGGCAGTGTTGAGGTGGACCTTTGTGTGGTATCAATAAGAAAATCCTCCTCTACGGGGTCTGTATGCAGGGCCACCCTGTGGTATTGGGCAGCTCTTTGAAAGGGGGGGGGGGGGGGGGGGGGGAGGCCGGGAGGGATAAATATCTTGTGGGGTGTAAGGGACACTGTAATCATCCCAGGGGTCAGGGAGCCAGTAGGAGTAGGGTCCCCAAGGGGCTGATCGTCCGCACGTCCCTCTGCATCATCTGAGATGTTATCATCATCATCTATTGGTGCAGGTGATGGTTTGGGAGAGTGGTGCGGTGGGGGAGGAGGAGGAAGAGGAGAAGGAATCCTTAATGGAGAGGTAGCAGTGTCTCTCTTCTTTGGTGGCGGTGCGGGTGCAGGCATGTCTAGTGGTCTTTTCTTGATGCTGAGCATTAAATGACCAGTCTTAGGATCCTTCATTAGCGTCTTTTGGGTAGGATCTGGTCTAAACAGTTCATCTGTGGGAGACAGATCCTTCGGAGCCGAGGGCTTCTGTGCCGTAAGTTTTTTGGTTGTCGACTCGGTAGCGGTTCTAGGCTTGAAACCGTGTAGTTTTGAAGTGTCTTTATGAGTTGGAACCGGATGCTGTTTTTTCGGTTCCGAGGTCTTCGGTTTGGAAGTATCTGGGCCTTTCGGCGGACGTTTTTTAGTCGGCTCCGAGGGTGTTGTCGGTGCTGAGGAACTGGTGCTAGCCTTCGACGCAGAGTGCATCGATGTGGGAGCTGCGGTCGGCGTGGATGAGGTCGAAGACGCCTTTTTCTTCGGTGCCGGATGTTCGGTACCGAGGGTAGGCTGACTCGAGCCCGAGTCGCTTAAAGGCTTCTTTACCGGGCCCGAAGGCGGGGCATGGGTAGCAGTGTCTCGGCGTGCACTTGGGCCCGAAGGTGGAGGTGGTACCGAAGCCTTTTTTGACGGTTTCGAGGGGGTGGGTAGGTCGGGGTCGACTTCTGTAGTCACGGCCCTTTGAGCTGGAGTGATGTCTTCGACGTTGGAATCATCTGCTTTGGAAGCGCTGATGATGGCTTCCTCGACTGGACCCTGGTCCGGAACATAGACGCCCTCTTGAAAGATGTCGTCGGTAATCGAAGATGACGAGCGCGCCATTGTTCTTCAAGCTAGTCGTCCCGGATGGTCTTTTTGGAGCGGAAGGAGGCACAAGCTGGACAGTCTCTGGCCTCGGGCTCCGGTGAGAGGCAGAGGTTGCACATATCATGTAGGTCGGTGTGGGGAAACTTCGACCCACATCGAGGACACTTTTAAATGGCGTCCTTTCCATGAGCCCGAGATGAGGCCCGTGTAGGCTCGAAGGCCTTGTCGACGACCGGAATCGAAGACTTCGAAGTTGAAGGGTCACGTGTGGCTGGAAACGCGATCGAAAACAATACCGTTGAGATGGGAAGGATTGCACGTCGAAAGAGAAAACCGTTAACAGTTCCGAACTGGAACGCGAGAACACATCCAAGCCCGATAGCGGAAAAAACAATCTGAGGATGGAGCCGATGCCAATGCGCACTATGATCCAAAGGAAGAGTCACATACCTTGTGACTTCCAAAGACTTTCAAACACAAAAACAAGTGCAAACATCCGGGCCCAACACCAGATAGCGATCTATTCACAGTGTGTAATCTGCAGCTCATATGCCCTGAACAACCAGGTTTTTAGAGGTATTTGAAATTTAAAGTAGTTGCCTATTATTTTCCTCGCAGGAATACAATTCCATGGCTTGGCCACCAGGCAGAAAAGCTCATTCCAGTGCACGACTTTAAGTCAGTGATAGTTATTAGTGGGGATGCATTACGGCACGTTAACTAGCTTAGCAGTAGGTTCAAGGTTTCCACTGAACAGGGGTTCAGTACAGTGAATGGCTTCATGTGCAATGGAAAGAGTTTTAAATATGATATATCCAGACACAGGTAACCAGTGTATGAATGGGAAAGCTGGTGAAATTATGTCTCACGTAGGAAGGTTTAGGAGTTGTCAGACTACTGCCTTCTGGATTCTCTGTACTAAGTGAAGTCAACGGACAGAAACTCAGAAGTAAAGACCTTTGGCATAATCTAGATGTAAAAGAACAAGGTAATAGTTGCCTGCATTTCCTGAGGTTAACATATGTCATAGCTCTTATGAGGTGAAACACTCCTTTAGGGACGAGTTGCTACAAGGCAAAAGTGGGAGTTCATGAGAAGTACCAAATTCCTCACTTGGGCTTCGGGGACTGAGGTGGACCCAGATTTGGGGCCACCCTTCCCTGTCCCATGTCCCAATCCCCTAAGGCCCAATACTGAGTCCACCTTCCACATGTTATTATTTCAGTTTTCAACAAGTTAAGCTTGACACGGCCAACAGTTTGTATGAACTGGCCAATGTTACAAGATTCCAGATCTGCCTGATATTTCGCTTTAGGTGATTTGGGTGTAATCTGTGATGATGCAGCAGGAGAGTATAATGAAGCTAATGAGACCAAAGAGAAGGGTAAGTTACAGGATCCACAAGATGGTTTAACAGTGTGGGACTTTATCCAGGAAGGAGAGAGATGCTGAAGGGCGAAGGAGGACCCCTTGTTAGTAAAGTAGGAAGGAAATTTAAACCAGAGAAGTACCATGTGCTCTATGATACACAATTTGTTTGTGTAAGAAGTTATGCTTTATTAAAGTTGAAGGAGAGAGCCAGTAGAAGGGCAGCAAATGCATTTGTGTAAAGAGTAGTTTAAGGCCATTCGAGAAGACACTTAGAATATAGCTTGGTAGTCGGAAAAACACAGTCCTTAAACAAATGAAATAACTGGTCAAAAGTTGCTCTCCCAATGCATCTTACAAAGAAAAGGCCACAGCAAGAGATTAGCAAATGTGACAGGTCCACTGGGCCACAGCTTTATTTCTTTATAACAGGTTTCATACAAGAGGTCTCAATAACATCAGAAGGGACCTTGGGACTTTGCAGCCAACATTTTGCACTGGCATCTATTACTGCAGTTAGCCCAAAAAAAAAAATCAATAAAAAATAAAATAACCCCAAAGAAACCTCACCCATGTGCTTATTCATCAATTATGCCTTGCAAATGTATTTATGGATTAGGTACCTAATTTAATTAAATTTTTCAAAATCTGCCATAATGAATCAATCTGAAGTATACCTATTATTATCCACCAAAAGACCCAAACAATTTTAACACATAGGAAATACCTATTCAATTATGAAAATCGGCCATTGAAAAATAGAAAAAAAGGATATTCTAGCAGAACACAACTATAAATGTAGAAAATAAAATGCACAGTTTAATCAAAGTTAATATGTTAATTATGAACTGCTTCCCAACAGTAGTGCCCTTCCAAACTCACAACCAGGAAGCTAAAACTCAAAGCAAATTTGCTGTTACATGGGAGGGCTGTTTTTTCATTATACAAGACTAGACAAACGTATAACACAGACCTAAGTAAAAACAAACACCCAAGGTTCACTACTTAAACTATTATATTGGTATAGTTGCTGCCACACAGAAACGTCTTTAATGCACATTTCCCAATACTACACATGTATAATCTGAGGTGCAACAAGGATTGGATCTATTAAAGAAGACAACATGTTAACATGCATTCCCAGAAGCCCACAAACATACCTCCAAATTTTAATTCTTCTTGGTCCTCCTGTGCGTTCCGCCAATGAACCCAGTTTCTCCAGGCATTAACCCCATACATGAACTTCAAGGTTGATCCTAAAACTGAGCAGCCAGGGTACGAGCCCTGAATTAGGTTTCTGGGCTCCACAGACACAACTGACTTCTTCCTCCCCTGTGGAGAAAACAAAGCACACATACCTCATTAGCAGGCAGTTATAAGCCAATCATAATGCTTAACTCACCTGTGCCTTCACACGCTTTATTCTGGTGTTTGAATTCTCGAAAAATGAGTACGTTTTGAGTGAAAAGAACTCTTATGAAACAAGTATTCACAATGACCATTGTTTTGGCTTTTGAATAGCAAAAAGGCTTTTACGAAGTTTCACTAACACAACTTTCTTAAATCAAAAATAGGCAACAGAAAAGTAGCAGCGGCAGCTCCACTAACAGTGGTGTCACAGAAAAGGGGCAAGAAGCAGCGGGTCCAATACACCCCCTGTTCAGGTAGAAGAACAAGTGTCACACACACACACACGCGCGCGCACACACACACACAAAAACACATGGCAGAACAGATTAAAAATTTAATTTTACCTCAAATACACACAGTATTGGCAGAATGGATTAAAAAATTTAATTTAACCTTAAATACATAAAAATTACGAGAGCCATCTGTGCATTAGTTCCTCACACATGCGGTAGAGATACGACACTGGCAGCAGTAGCAGTGCACCATTATCCTGTTGTTGCTCAAGTTGGAGTTCTTGTAACTGCTGACCACTTCAGTGAGTAAAAAAAAAAGGAATTACTACTTGTAACCCTAGTTCTGCATTATATGTATTCCTATTGAAGTCATAAACGTACAGTATTTTCGTGGGAGGAGCCTTCGGCAGTAGGAGGTATCATTATTTTTACTACTTCTGCTCTAGGATTTTCTAATGTTCCTCTCAGGCAAATACTTGCCCGGTCCTTCAAAGCAGTTTTTGACATGTTCCGACAATGAAGACGTCTTCTACACTGTGGGAAGGTGGAAGGCAGACCACACACATCATGAGGATCTGAAGAAGGTTTTTTCTCACCCATTGGGACACTTCACAAATAGTGAAGGCATACTGAAGAAAGAAAAATATTCCTAAGAAGCAAAACAGGAATTCTTAAACTCTTAAACAAACACGTAGGAAACTGACTCTATATATACTACACCAAAATGAGTTTGGCAGAGGTTAAAGTTAGATAGATCCTTACTCTCTATTCGTGGTAGAGTGGTCGAGCAGTAAGGCAGTATCAGAGGACAGTGTTAAGCATTTGATGTACATAGTCAGCAAATTATTTCACACACTCAAGAACTGAACTGTAGGCCAATTGTTTTCATATAGGTATCATAATATACTTTCTCAGAATGAGATGCTTTAGTTAAATACAGACTGCTTACGTACATATAGATCACCATTCAGTCGGTCCTGGGACGCATGGCCTTGTTGGGTCTTGCCACGAGGGAAGCCTGGGAAATAAGCAGGCATTGTTAAAAGGGACCATAAAGTTTTTATCTTGGAATATAGCGGGCCTCACATCCAATCTAGATATCCCGGATTGGTGCACATTCGTGGATTCCCATGGGATCTGTTTATTTCAGGAAACGTGGGCGGTAGGTTCTACCCATAGAGTGGGGTATGTAACTTTTGCGGAACCTGCAGTAAAAGGCGCAAGAGGCAGACCGTCAGGGGGGTTGTGTATTTGGGTGGGCATTCATCTTGGATTCACGTTGAAAAGGCTAGAGACAAATAGTCCTGATCTCAAGTGCATCCTGATGTCCCGTAAAAAAACACCAAAACTGGCTCTGATTAACATCTATTCACGGCCAGTACAATCGGGTGGAACATCTACAACCTTGGATATGCTAACCACCCTACTGCATTCGCTTGAGGGTGATGTTGCCTTGTTGATTGGAGGCGACTTCAACTGCCATTTCGAACCATTACAAGGGGTCCTTCCAATCACAATGGATGAAGATGAAACTTGGTCAGTTTTGCCCTCCAATGCTTATCCTGTAAAAAATTGGACAGCTTTAGTCCTTCAGTTAACTTCCCTCACCTATACGTTTTCTGTTAGGGCCTGTAACGGTCGATTTAAGAGTGATACCCCAGCCCAGCACACTTATAATGGTATGGGGTACACATCCGTGATAGATTTCTTGGTGAGCTTGGCTTCCTGGCCAAAAATTTTAGATTTTAGCGTTCCTCCTCGCATAGAAAGTGACCATAATCCCCTGATAATTGAGATGGATTTTCAACTAATCAGTGGGGATAGTGCCATAGTTAGCACCACAAGTAGTGATCTAAGATTAGAGCAAGGTGGGAGAAGAATTCGATGGGCGGCCGCAAAATCATCTATTGAATCTATGGCAAAATTATATCGAGATGTAACCCCCTTGCTCGAAAGGGCAAAGTCTACCCTTACCAATCCTTTGAACAGTGATATGGGTAAAATTGTCGATATCCATAGTGAAATGGTCGCAATACTGAAGGACACCTTCTATAAGAAAACCTAAACCATGTAATGATGACAACCTATGGTTCAACAGATGTTGTAGGGACGCGAAAGCTGAGCTATTGCTGGCTTTAAGCCAAGGTAATAGACCTTGCGTCATAGAAGCCAGACAAGCATATAAGAAAATGCTAAAAAATGCAAAATTAGAATGGGAGGCAGACCGTTGGGCTGCTATTACATCTGCACTTGTGGCAAAGGACTCAAGGACCTTTTGGAACCTTGTCCACACTGGGAAATTAGAAGGCAGGTCCACAATTGTTCCAAACATATCTGAAGAAGCTTGGTCTACTTATTTTAAAGATCTTTACTCTCTTTCTCCCTTATGTACAAGTGAAGCCCCTTCGAGCTTATCGGCTCCGAATCCTATGTGGCCAGCGCAACCATTTACATTGGTGGAAGTAAAGTTGGCCATTTCAAGTATCCAGCCTAATAAAGCGCCGGGACTCGATAGGATCCCAGGTGATTTATACAGAGAAGAACCAGTAGTTTGGGGCCCATACCTTTGGGTATTATTTAATGCGATACTGCAGGGGCTACCATTGCCAAGTACCTGGCTGGGGGCGGAGATAATTCCAACACACAAGAAGGGCTCTCCGCTCCAACCTTCTAATTATAGGCCGATTAGCCTTATTGATGTTACACAAAAAATTTACGCCAGGCTATTGTTACAACGTTTACAGATTTGGTCTAGTGACAACAACATTCTGACGCCGCTTCAGGCGGGATTCAGGGCCAAAACGTCAACAATTGACCAATTA
Organism: Triturus cristatus; assembly: GCF_964204655.1. Lineage (NCBI taxonomy): Eukaryota > Metazoa > Chordata > Amphibia > Caudata > Salamandridae > Triturus > Triturus cristatus. The sequence goes on from NC_140584.1 coordinate 416,408,656, forward strand.
TTCCGGTTGCAAGTGCTTTACTGGAAGCATGTGGTCTTGGAAGGGGGTAGCCTTTATCTTACATTTGTCGACCTAAAGTCCGCATTTGATATGGTGGATCGGAATCAGCTATGGACCATTTTACTAACAATGGGGGTTCCGCCATACTTATGCCACCAGCTTAAGATCTTACATGAAGGTACTTTTGCGAGAGTACGCTTTGGTAAACAAGGTCAGTTAACTGGACCCTTCCCGATTGAGAAAGGTGTTAGGCAGGGCTGTGTCTTTGCACCGACCCTGTTTTCCCTTTTTCTCAATGGGCTTATCGAAGATCTCTTAGCCAAAAACGACATCGACTCCCCCAAATTGGGCGCCCGAAGATTTCCCGCCTTAATGTTTGCGGACGACACGCTCCTGCTTTCAAAATCCCCTATGGGGATGCAGCGCGTGTTAAACCAATTTTCCAAATTCTATACTAAAAGGAATCTGGTGGTTAATATAAATAAGACTAAGTATATGGTTTTTAATGCCAATACTGTTAACTGCCCCCATCCAATGATGGAAGGCAGACCCCTCGAAAGGGTCCCAACCTTTGAATATTTGGGTTTGACTGAACGATAAAATGGGATGGGTCCACAAGTGGCCAAGGCCAACTTAAGATTAACCCAAGCAGCTGGGGGAATTCTAAAAGTTCAGAAGAATTGTACTTACAAAATAATAAGTGCCCCCCTCGAAATCTTTAAAGTTCAAGCTAGGGCATCATCCCTTTATGGGGCGGAACTTTGGGGACACATACCAGTAAGTAACCTATCAATAACTGAAAATAATTTTATAAGACAATTATTGGATTTGCCAAAAAGCACTCCCTTGGTCCCGCTCAGACTAGATTTAAATATCTGCTCAATTGCAGATGCTATTGCTGTCCGGCCCTTACTCTATTGGAAGCGCCTGTGGAGCACTCCTGAGCTGGTGAATTATAAGGAGGAGCTCAAAGTTATCATGGCTTCACTAGGATCTGGTAGGATCCCTTGGTTAACATTCGTAAAACAGTCACTTATATCGACTGGGTTTGAGGAACTCTGGCTAAATCCCAAGGTTTCCTGCCCAGCTATTTCCAAGAAAACTATGACAAGTGTTGTAAAAGAATTTAACTTAAGGAATCTCTTTCGCTCAGTAAAAACCTCAAGCCTAACTGATATTTTTTTGGACGTTAAGTCCTTTTATAGCTTTGAGCCTGAGATTGATACAATACAACCTACCTTAGCAAAGAAGCTTTATTTACAATTTAGATATGGCACTTTGCCTTTTTTTCATAATATTGATAGGTGGAAAGGGTGACCGGCACGCCCTTGCCCAGGTTGTCGAACTGAGGAAGAAACTCCTGTACATGTTATCCTCTTCTGTCCAGCATATGCTTACCTTAAGAAGAAATGGATAATTCAGTTGTGTAAAAACCTGGGTATAAAGCAATATTTGGCCTTTTTTAGGATATTAAAAACAGATACCGACGCAGTGATGGTTTCTGCAGAAGCTAAATATTTGCATTCAATGTGGATAATTCGAAGGAACCTGATAAACAATGCTGCTGTACACTAGTATTAAGTTAATGGATATCGAGAGAACAGATAACGTTCTATTTTTTTTTCTTTTTTAAAATGATCATTGTTTTAACAATTTTATAATTCTGGATAATATTTAAATTTAAAAAAAAATGTTTAACAATCATCCAATTACTTGAGATTATATGCATGAAATGGATTGTCCGATCTGTTGTACTGTTTATTTTTATGTGCGTTTATGGTAAATTTAACCGCAATAAAGCTTGATTGACTTGACTTTTCAATAGGCAATAGACTTTTGAATGCAATAGTTACAGTTGTTGCAATAGGCAACACAATTTCAAACACAATTATACATTGAGCTCAATGGGAATTTCCAGTTAAATGCAATTGATTACGTTTTGGATTACTTTTCTTACTACAGGACTGGACCCTATATTCAGTCCTGGGACATCTCCTGTAAACAGTGGAGTAAAAACAATTTGGTTACAGTTGTGATTTTTAAGGAATATTATTGTATTTTAAAAGTTGACACTTAGAAACTTTTTCACATAGAATCACCAATGTTATCCTATGGGAGGTAATTCACTTAGCAGGTAAGTAGGGTTATCATTACTTTTTCTTACTCAGTGTTGGATCCTGGATCCAGCACTGGTGCATCTCCTGTAAACAGTTGAAATAATACGTTTTTGTTATACAGGCGATTTTAAACGAATATTTGTAAGTTTGATAAATCGACACTTAGAAGAATTTCTGGCAAAAACCAGGCAATGTTATCCTATGGAGGAAAGGAATATGCTACTTAACAGTATGCATCTGTTCTTGGCATGGAGAGCTGCAGAGCCACACACTTAGGATAGTAGATCGCCATCTGGTGTTGGGCTCGGATGCTTGCAGGTTGTTGCTGTCTTCGGAAGAAGTCTTTGGTCACGAGATAGGGGACTCCTCCCTTGGACTACAGTGCGCATGGGCATCAACTCCATCCTCCGATTTTTTTCCGCCATGATGGGAAATGATGGAGTTTGTAGAAAAGAGAGAGATGTCCATGTGTGATGTCTAAGTAAGACAATTGCTGGAATAGATACAGGGCCCGGGGAGGTGGGTGGCGTGTGTGGCTCTGCAGCTCTACATGCCAAGAACAGATGCATACTGGTAAGTAGCATAATCCGTTCGAGGAATATGAGCTGCAGATCACACACTTAGGATAGAATATATAGCAGTGTCTCCCCTAGCGGTGGTCACCTGTATCGGTTGCAGCCGTTTGAAATAAAGTTTTAAGGACAGCCTGACCCACAGAAGCTTGTTGCTTTGCTTGCACGCCAACACAGTAGTGTTTAGTGAAGGTGTGTGTTGTAGACCATGTGGCTGCCTTACAATTATCTTCTAAGGGAATATTTCCTAAGAAGGCAATGGAAGCCCCTATTTTGCGTGTGGAATGCGCTCTAGGTGGAACTGTTAGTGTGCGTTTAGCCTTGTGGTAGCATATTTGGATACATTTAACTCTCCACCTAGCTATCCCAGATTTGGAAATGGGGTTGCCTTTATGTGGTGGAGAGAAACCAACAAACAATTGTTTTGTTTTGCGGAATGACTTGGTTCTGTCAATGTAGTGAAGAAGGGCTCTTTTAACGTCTAAGGTATGAAGAGCTTTTTCAGCTACCGAGTCTGGATTTGGGAAGAACACTGGTAACTCTACTGATTGGTTAAAATGGAACGGAGATATGACTTTCGGAAGGAATTTTGGGTTTGTTCTAAGAACCACTTTGTTACGATGTAATTGTAAGAATGGTTCTTGTATGGTTAAAGCCTGGATCTCACTTACCCTTCTGAGGGATGTGATAGCGATAAGGAAAGCCACTTTCCATGTGAGGAACTGTATTTCGTATTTATGCATAGGTTCAAATGGGGGTCCCATGAGCCTTGTAAGAACAATGTTTAGATTCCACACTGGAGAGGGTGGTAATCTGGGAGGAATAATCCGTTTAAGTCCTTCCATGAAGGCTTTGATCGCAGGTACTCTAAATAGTGACAAGTGTTGTCGATTTTGTAAGTAGGCTGCTAATGCGGCTAGGTGGAGACGTATGGATGAGTATGCCAAATTACATCTTTGCAAGTGCAGTAAGTAGCAAGTGATGTCTTGGATGGATGCATCCAGTGGGTTTATATGATTGTTAGCCCAGTAAATGGCAAATCTCTTCCATTTTGCAGCATAGCAGGCTCTAGTGGTAGGTCTTCTGGCCTCCTTTATAATATTCATGCAGTCTGGTGGCAGGTTTAGGTAACCGAACTCTAGGACTTCAGGAGCCAGATCGCTAGATTCAGTTGACCTGGATCTGGGTGTCTGATTTCTCCATGGTTCTGGGTTAATAAGGACGGGGAGAGGTGTAGTTTTTGGTGTGGAGCTACCGAGAGTTCCAGTAGTGTTGGGAACCACGGCTGGCGCGCCCATGTGGGAGCTACTAGGATCAGTTTGAGAGACTGTTGACTGAGCTTGCGTACTACTAATGGAATGAGTGGGAGAGGCGGAAAAGCGTACGCAAATCTGCCTGACCAGTTCATCCATATCGCATTGCCCTTTGACTCCGGGTGGGGAAACCTGGCGGCGAAGGTTGGGCATTTTGCGTTTGTGTGTGGCGAACAGATCTATGTCTGGTTGGCCCCATTGTTGGAAAAAGGGTAGTAGGACTTGGGGATGTAGTTCCCATTCGTGGATCTGTTGAGTTTGTCGACTTAACAGATCTGCAATTTGATTGTGAACCCCTGGAAGGTGTTCTGCAAGTAGGTATATGTTCTGGGGAATGGCCCATCTCCAAATGTTCTGTGCGATCTGGGACAGCTGTGTGCCTCCTTGTTTTTGTATGTAATACATGGCTGTCATGTTGTCCGTCCGGATGAGGACAGTTTTGTTCTGGAGATGTAGTTGGAATGATTTTAATGCTAGGAACGCTGCTAGTAGTTCCAGGTAATTGATATGGAGCCCTTTCTGTTGAGTGGTCCATTTGCCCTGAGTGGTGTGTCCGAGGAGATGGGCTCCCCATCGTGTGAGCGTCCGTTGTCAGCACTATCTGTGGAAGAAGCTCAAGGAACGGCCGCCCTTTGGAGAGGTTTTTTATGTTCCACCATTTGAGAAAGCGATGTGTGCGGCTGTCCACCAACACCAGATCTGTGAGTTGTCTGTGAGCCTGGTTCCACTGACGTGCTAGACATTCTTGCAAGGGACGCATTTGAAGTCTTGCATAAGGCACAATGAAGATGCATGACGCCATCATGCCTATGAGTTGCATGAACACTCTTGCTGGAAGAGAGTTTTGGGTTTGAAATTTTGCGATAAGAGCTTGTATATTGGCTATCCTGGCTGGGATATGCTAGGGCTTTTGAGGTGTTTATAGTGGCTCCTAGATACTGATGTATTTGGGAGGGTTGTAGATGAGATTTGGAATAGTTTATTGTGAATCCCAAGTTGAAGAAGATTTGGATAGTTTGGTGAGTGTGTAGAACACATTTGTTGAATGACTTGGCTTTTATTAGCCAGTCGTCTAGATACGGGAAGACATGAATTTGTTGTGTTCTGAGATGTACTGCTAGACATTTGGTGAATACTCTGGGCGCGGTTGTTACTCCAAATGGAAGGACTGTAAACTGGTAGTGTTGTCCGTCCACCGCAAATCTTAGGTACTTCCTGTGAGCAGGATGTATGGTAACGTGAAAGTAGGCGTCCTTGAGATCTAGTGTGGCAAGGATATCGCCTTGTTGTAGTAGTGGGAGCACTTGTTGAAGAGTGATCATATGGAAATGATCTGAGTTCATATACAGATTAAGGGGTTTGAGGTCGAGTATTGGTCTTAGAGTCCCGTCCTTTTTGGGGATTAGGAAGTATAGTGAGTATACCCCTGTACCCTGATGTTGTACGGGAACTGGCTCTATTGCGTGTTTTTGAAGCAATGAGAGAACCTCTTGTTTGAGGAGTGTACGATGGTCTGGTGACATGGAACGCTGTTTGGGTGGTATATGTGGTGGGGGGGGGGGGGGGGGGGGGGGGTATTTGTGAGTTCCAGGCAGTAACCCTACTGGATAATTTGTCTTACCCATTTGTCTGTTGTGATGGAGTTCCAGACAGGTAGGAACTGTTTGAGTCTTCCCCCGACTGGAGTGGAATGGTCTGGGGGAGTGGAGGAAAGTCACTGTTTTGTGGCAGGGGAGGTGCGAGTGTTGGTATTGCCTCGACCTCGTCCCTTGTTGTTTCCTCTATATCCTCCTCTAAAATATCCTCTACTGGGGGATGTTTGTGTAGCGGGTTTGAAGGTGGAGGAGGTGTCCGCTCCCATATTCTTGGAGGCTCCTCTGTAGAAGGAGCGTCGAAAGGAGCCACGTGGTTGTGGAGACTGTAATGCTCCCATGGACTTAGCAGTTTCGGTGTCTTTTTTCATTTTTTCAAGGGCAGTGTCTACTGCTGGCCCAAATAGCTGTTCTTGGTTGACCAAGTATGGTAGTTTGTACCTCTGGCTTAAAACCTGAAATGCGTAGCCAGGCATGTCGTCTAAGGTGCACACTTTTGTTTATGGCTCTAGAGGCGGTGTCTGCGGCGTCAAGCGCACATTTAATTGACGCATTTGAAATAAGTTTTCCCTCCTGGATAAGGTCATTTGCCTGTGTTTTATATTGGTCTGGCAGATATTGCAACAGATTCTCCAACTGGTCGTAGTGAGCCCTGTCCTAGCGTGCTAGTAGGGCTTGGGTGTTGGCAACACGCCAATGGTTAGCGGCTTGTGCTGCTACTCGTTTGCCAGAGGCTTCTAACAGTTTGGATTCTTTGTCGGGGTGGGGGGTGGTGTATCTCCTGTGGTTTGGGAGTTGGCGCGTTTCCTAGCATTGGAAACTACCAAAGAATCCAAAGGGAGCTGTCCTTTGATGTAACAAGGATCTTCAGGAGCAGGCCTATATTTCTTTTCTATTCTTGGGTTAAGAACTCTGGCACGGACGGGGTCTTTAAATACCTCTGGGGCGTGTTTTATGACTACTTTAATCATAGGTAAAATTTGTACAGTCTTTTGAGATTGCTCAAAAGTATCTAATAGGAAGTCTTCCTCAGGTGCGTCAAAGTGCATGGTGACGCCATGGTAAAGTGCTGCTCTATTTAATAATTGGCCAAACCCCAGGTGGTCATCTGGAGGTGATGGTTTGGAGGGATATGGTGGAGGATCAGGCATGTCAGGTAGAGGGAATGCCCAATCGTCCAGTGGTGCGTTATCTGGATCCGTGAACGGATCATTAGGATCACCCCCTCCCCCTAGGTCATCATCATCATCCTGTGGCGGTGGTGTATGTGATGGAGAGGGTAGAGGTAAGGGTGGTGTAGGCAGAGTGGATGGGGTAGAAGGTAGTATGGGAGAGGAAGGCGGAATAGGCGATGTTGCAGAGTCCTTCTTGTTTATAGGAACTGGAGCAGGTGGTGTGTCCAGTTTCCGTTTTTTACATGGCACCGTGGTGACATGACCAGTCTTTGGATTAATATAAATCTTTTTCTGTCGTGGATCGATGGGATCTGGAGGGAAAAGTTCTTGTTCCTCAGTTTTTGGCGCCAATTTTTTGGGTTCCGATTGAGGATTTTGTTGATTGGTGGAGGTTTTGGCTTTAGGAGGTGTATGAGAGTCCTTAGCCAGTGGTTTTAGTGCCGATGATGGTTTCGGAGCCGAAGTTGTATCTTTAGGCTTGGGAACTTTCGGTGCCGGTTTATCTATGGGCCTTGATGTTTTCGATGCCGAAGCCGATTTGAGTGCCGAAAGGTCTTTTGTCTTCGGTGCCGGTGGAACAATGATGTGCGGCTTGCTCGGGCCCGAGCTACCGAAGCGCTTATGTTTCTTCGGAGCCGAGCCCAGAGGCAGGGCTTCTGATGGATGTTTTCGGTCTCGACTGAGGCCAGCAGGCGAAGTCTTGACCAATGCCTTTGGTTTAGGAGGGGTTGGGGCAGGGCCAGTAGTACTCGCGCGTTGCCCAGGAGTAATGGGGTCGTCGGAGTCGTCTGCTTCGGAGATGATTTGTAGGTCTTCGGAATCTTCTTCCGGGACATAGGGACCCTCAGCAAAGATGTTTTCTGGTTCCGGAGCTGGTCTCTGTGCCATGATGTGGCGTCGAGCCCTTCGATCTCGAATGGTCTTTTTGGATTGAAATGCTGCGCAGGCTGGACAGCTGGACTCGTCGTGTTCCGCTGATAGGCACAGGTTGCAGACTTTGTGGTGGTCACTGTGCGGAAATTTTGCTCCACACTGGGGGCATTTTTTGAAAGGCGTCCTTTCCATGAGCCGTAGGCCTCACGGCGTGGATAGGCCCAGCGGCCCGCGACGACGTCCGGAATCGAGCTGATGAAATCGATGTCGAGTTAAGGTGCTTCGATGTTGTTGTGGAAGTTTTTCGCTTCGAAAAGCTTGGAATTGAGATTTTCAGCCAGAGCGGAAAAGTTGCATCCGAACCCAATGGCGGGCAAAAACAATCTGAGGATGGAGTTGATGCCCATGCGCACTGTAGTCCAAGGGAGGAGTCACCTATCTCGTGACCAAAGACTTCTTACGAAGACAACAACAACCTGCAAGCATCCGAGCCCAACACCAGATGGCGATCTACTTTCCTAAGTGTGTGATCTGCAGCTCATATGCCACGAACATCAAGTTATAGGTAAGTACGATTGTAATTCCTTTTCAGGGTCAGTGCTGGGCACCAAGATCCAGCACTGGGATCTCTCCTGATAACAGGTGAGTAAATTCGTTTTCGTAATACGGCTGATTTTAGGTGAATATTTTAAAGTTTCAAAACTCGACAGAAGAATTTCCAAGTGAAACCAGTCAATGTTACCAATTGGAAGAAAAGTGAGTTATCGGCTTTTGGGTAAGTACTCGACTGGCAGAGTTAAGGTTCTGGGCATAGACTCAGGGGTCTCCCAGGGTCAGGTAGGTACAGTTGTTACACCCTTAGCGGCACAGGGGCAGCCGCCTGTAGGGAGAGTTAGTCCCAATGTTATCTTATGGCGGGCAGGGGGCCTTTGGTTGGTGGCTGCTGGCAAGCAGGCCACGTGGCTGTGGGAGCTGGGCTCCTGATCACTTGCCCGGGGACAAGTGGGGAAGTAGATTAGGATAGAGGTTGCACTCCCAGGGGCACTCGGGCGGCTGGGTGCAGGGTGCTTTTGAGCCGTCGGGCTTTCAATGGATTTCAATGGAGAAGCACCAGGACGAACCAAGGCTGCAAGCTCGGGGACGAAGATTCTTCAGGTGGGACCACAACTTTCAGAGGTAAGTTGGGTAGTTGGAGGATAGGTAGGCACCCAGGAGTTGGGCACAGGGGGCCGCAGGGCGCCTTTTGGAGTCGGGAAATTTTACCCTCTGCTGGTCGCGGTTGGAGGGGTCCCTGGTTCTGAGGCTGCAGGCGTCGTCAGAAGCGTCGAGGTGGGTCCTTGGGTGCTGGATTCTGGGTCGCAGTCGCCAGGGGGACGTCCTCTTGGTGTTTGCCCACTAAGGCACAGGCCAGGCTTGGCAGGTGCAGAGTGTGCAGGGTTCGCGGTTCCTGGCTGGTGCCAGGGGTTGTTGCTTGTTATTGAGCAGGTCCACTGCTCGTGGGAGTCCCAGTTTCTTTAGAGTTACAAGGCAGTCGGGTCCTCCTGGGTTTCCGAGGTTGCCGACCACTGGAGACGCTGGGGTTTAGCAGGAGCAGGTTCGAGGGTCGACAGGCCTGTAGGGCTGGGGCCAAATCAGTTGGTGTCTTCCTCTTGTTAGCAGCTGCACGGAAGGTCTTCTTGTTTCTTGATCTTCTTTCTTGTTTCGGATTCGGGATCTGAGGAAGGAAAGTTCAGGGTACCCCTAAATACTAAATTTAGGGGTGCTACAGGTAGGTAAAGGGCAGGGTCCAATGGGTCCCTTCCTTGGGGTGGGTTTACCCCCCTATCCTGCCACTCTCCTGTGGGAGGGGGGCAGTAGCCTAATCCTGATTGAGCAGGGCTTCCCATCTTCAAGATTGTGAGAGCCCGGAGATGTGCTTCACCTCACCTCCCCCACCTGAGGGGTGGGGTTGGCAGAGGCTGGCACACCCCCATTCCTTCCTTGGGGTTTCCCACCAGAGTGGAGGTCAGAACTGGTGGGGGCCAGTTACTGAGTACAGCAAGTGGCCTGGAGAAGCTCAAAAAGGTGGCATGCCTTTGAAGCTTCCCCCTGCCCATCCTGGGGGAGGAGACCTAGCACCTCGCCCAGGATGTGATTTGTTGCAGGCCAAGGACAGCGGGGGCTCTCCACCCAGGGGTCCAGCAACATGTCTGCTGTGTGGCAGCCTCTCAGACAAGACGTGGATTGTAGGTTAGGTTTCAGAGGCATCTCTAAGATGCCCTCTATAGTGTTTTGTACATTAAATCCCACACTGGCATCAGTGCGGGTTTAATGTCCTGAGAAGTTTGATACCAAACTTCTCAGTCTTCAGTGTTGCCAATATGGTGCTGTGGAGTTCTTGTTTATAGAGCTCCCAGCACCATATTCTCTTAAATGGTAGCACTGCACTTACAGTGCCCAGGAATGGACCTGGGAACTGTAGGGGCACAGGGCTCATGCTCCTGTGCCCACACCACTGGCATAGGGCACCCAGCTAGAGGGGCGGCTGATGTATGCCAGGGCAGTGTAGGTTGTGGGCATGGCACACGGGGTGTGTGCCATGTCGACTCTTTGTGTTGTCTTGTACCCAGACACTCAGCCTGCAAGGGCAGTTTGTTTGTGTTAGGGTACAGGGCCTCTAAGGGTGGCACAATAAGAAAACAAGTTACTTACCTGTAACTACAGTTATCCAGTATTGGTATCTTTCATAGATTCACATGCCTGAATCATTCCCCGTCGCCGAGGCGGGAGTCTCGGTAGATAAAAAAGTAGTGCCAAAAAATAATTAGTAGTAGTAGGCCCAAAGAAAAAGGCCCTAAGGCCTATATCTTAGAAGCCTATCTACTTCGTTATGTAAAATAACCCAAGAATTGGTAGCAACCAATCAGACATCAGCACCCTTCTAGAACCCTCTCAGCAGAGCCAGCTCTCCTCAGATTTTCCTAGCACGAGTGGGAAGCTTGTATCCCAAACATAGAGAACTGACTCTGCGGGGAGGAGGGTGGGTGCATGTGAATCTATGAAAGATACCAATACTGGATAACTGTAGTTACAGGTAAGTAACTTGTTTTCTTATCCAGTATTGGGGTATCTTTCATAGATTCACATGCCTGAATCAGAGTAGCAAGCAGTATGCCAAGCATACAGTCGTTTGCGGATGGTGGGAGACCATTGCTGATACACTCCCAATTACGCCCGCAATTTGATAAGTAGAAGGCATAAGATATTTTCTGTTAAAATCCAAACCTGTATTTTACATAAAGAAAAGACAATGTAGCTTAAAATATAGCAATTATAAACAGTAAATTGAAGAAACATATATATATATCTGACCTTAGTTTAAAAGATGCTGAAGGACGGCTTGTCCTACCGCTGTATCTTCCTACAGAGTAGATTGCAGACAGTAGTGCTTTGTGAATGTGTGAACATTCCTCCACGTTGCAGCACGACAAATATTCTCCAAGGATACTCCTGCGAACAATGCAGTAGATGCTGCCATAGTTCTAGTAGAATGCGCCTTGACCTTTCTTTGTAATGTTTTATTGGCTTTATCATGACAAAAATGAATTGTAGAAGCCAACCATCTGGCTATAGTCGCTTTAGTCACAGCAGACCCAAGTGTAGCTTGACCATAAGCTACAAGCAATTGATTGGACCGCCTGATGTCCTTAGTCCTTTGCAAGTAAAATTTCAGACAGCGTTTTATATCCAGTGAATGCAACGCTCGCTCAGATGGAGTGGCTGGATTTGGGAAGAAAACTTTTAGTTTCACTGGCTCATTTAAGTGGAACTGAGTCGGAACTTTAGGGATGAATCGTGGATTTGTCCTGAGAGTAACAAAGTCTTTAGAGAACTGCAAAAAGGGTTCTGAGATGGTGAACCCTTGAATCTCACTGACTCTTCGAGCCGATGTAAGAGCCAAAAGAATAGCCACCTTCCATGTTAAAAATTTTAGCTCAGCCTTGTGGATAGGTTCAAAAGGCCTTTTCATCAATTGAGCTAGAACTGTGTTCAACTCCCACTCTGGAGGAGGTGCACGAATTGGTGGAAAAACACGGAATAGCCCCTTCATAAACTGTTTTATTAATGAAGAGGAACAGAGTGAAGGCTTAGAAGTACTCTTCCTGAATCTTGATAGAGCCGCAAGATGAACTTTAATTGATGAGAATGCAAGCCCAGATTTGGCTAGGGAGAACAAATAAGGAAGGATTTGCTCTACTGGAGCTTGTAAAGGATGGACATCCTTCCCCTCGCACCAATGACAAAATCGTTTCCACTTCAAACGATAAGTTTTTAAAGTACTTTGTGCGCGTGATTTAGATAGAATCTCACGGCATTCCTGTGAAATGGTTAAATCTTTGTATTCTAGGAAATCAGGAGCCATGCGTGCAAGTGCAGCGACTGTGGATCTGGATGGAGTATCTGACCCCTTTCCCTTGTCATCGTCGGTATTAGACGGATGGAGTTGTGAGCTAGAAGAAGCAGCTCCTGGAACCAATATTGCCTTGGTCAACGGGGTGCAATCAGGATGAGGCGGCAATGTTCCATCTTCATTTTGCGGATCACCTTCGCAATTAGTGGTATCGGGGGGAAAAGCGTACGCACAAAGCCCTGACCATCTCATGGACAGGGCATTTCCTCTTGATCCCTGTTGAGGGAATCTGCTTGCGTAATAGCGGCATTTCTTGTTTTCCTTTGTAGCAAACAAATCCAGTGCCGGTTTGCCCCATGATTGAAAAATTTCGTCTAGTTGCTTCTGCTCTATCTCCCATTCGTGACAGCCTGCCAGAGATCTGCTTAGGTTGTCGGCCAACATGTTGTGAAGGCCCCTGACGTGCTCCGCTCGTAAGGTTATCTTGTGTGTTGAAAGCCATTCCCATAGTTCCTGAGCTTCCTGCGAAAGGGACAGTGACCTCGTTCCTCCCTGTTTGTTGACGTAATACATGCTGGTCGTGTTGTCCGTCCGGACCAGCACTGAGGCCCCTGCAATCCTCGGGAGGAACGCCTGCAGAGTGAGAAAAATGGCGCGAAGCTCCAGTCTGTTGATATGCTGTTGGCGGTATTCCTGGGACCATCGTCCCTGAATCTGTAGATCTTGGAGATGTCCTCCCCACCCCTCCATGGAGGCGTCTGTTGTTACCACGAATTCTGGAGGAGATGTTAGAAAAGAAAGGCCCAGAGCCAGGTTTTCCATCTGTGACCACCAATGCAGAGAGACCATCATGTGAGGTGTTATCCTGATGGAGTCGTTGAACGACCCCACGGCCTGTTTCCATTGTAGATGTAACTGTTCCTGCAGAGGTCTCATTCGGAGCCGTGCTAAAGGTACAAGATTTATAGTTGATGAACACATCCCCAGAAGAGACGCAAACCTCCGGACAGAAACTGACTTTCTTCTTGCGATTGAAAGTGCTAGCTTTCGTAAACGAAGCTGACGTTCCTCTGACAAGAATGCCTTGCATTGTTTGGTGTCCAGCATTGCTCCCAGAAACTGAATCCTTTGAAGAGGGAGCAGTTGAGATTTGCTTTTGTTGAGAGTGAGGCCTAAGTTTGAGAATAGACTTAGGCATGCTGAAACTGCCTCTACGGTAGTCTGCTTCGAAGGGCCTTTGAGCAGCCAGTCGTCCAGGTACGGAAATACCTGTATTCCCTGTGACCTTAGAGTCGCTGCTACTGGTGCAAGACACTTTGTAAAAATTCTTGGAGCAGATTTCAGCCCAAACGGGAGGACTTTGAACTGATAGTGGACGCCAGCCACTACAAATCGCAGGTACTTGCGATGCTTGGGAAGGATAGGAATGTGGAAGTACGCGTCCTCCATGTCCAGAGAAGCCATAAAATCCCCTTTGTTTAGGCAGCTCAAAACTTCGGCCAGTGTAACCATCCGAAAACTCTGCTTCTTTAGAAATTTGTTGAGCTTGCGGAGATCCAGAATCGGGCGCCACTCCCCTGACTTTCTTTATGAGGAAAAAACGAGAATAGAACCCGGTTCCCCTCTGGGGCGAAGGAACTTTCTCTATTGCGTTCTTGCGGAGCATTATTAAAGCTTCTTTGAACAATAAGTGAAGACGAGGGGGAGGGGGACCCCTGGGCGGGGCAGTAGGGGGTTGTTTTGAGAACTCCAGGGTGTGACCGTTTCTGACTAGATCGATGACCCAACGATCCGAGGTGATCTCCTCCCAATTGTGTGCAAAAGTTGTTATCTTTGCTCCCACCGGGAGGGAAGGAGGGATGACTGGCGTCCAGCGTAAATCATTGCTTCTTGTTGGCGTCGCGACCCTGATTGTTCGATCGCCTTCTACCTCCCTGACGAGAGAAACTATTCGAGGAAGATTGCCTGTATGATGATCGTCCATAAGGCGGTCTATATTGAGACTGATATTGTCTGTTTTGCTGACTTTGATAATTTCCCCTTGATACAAAGCCTCGACCTCTAGCACTACGGAAAGATCCCCGTTTGTATTGGAGAGCAGCTAGTGACTTAGCTGTATCCGTATCAGTCTTGATCGCTAGGAGGGCCTCGTCTATATGCTTCCCAAACAAGGATTCTCCGTCATAGGCCATATCAATGATTTTGGCTTGAACCTCTGGCCTAAAAGATGTTGCTTTAAGCCATCCTTGACGCCTAAGAACTGCAGCCCCTGCAAGTTGCCTAAAGTTGGTATTTGCAATATCCAGAGCACAGTCTATGATCTCTGATGCGGCTCGTTCTCCCTCTTGAAGTATTTTCCTTGCCTCTTGTTGACGATCTTCAGGAATAAGGTCTATAAATTCAGAGAATTCTGACCACATCTGGCGGTCATAGCGACCAAGAATGGCCAAGGAGTTTGCAGCTTTGATAGAAGTTGCCGCCATCGTAGAGAACTTCTTGCCGATCAGATCCAATCTTCGCCCCTCCCTATCCGGCGGCGTTGATATCGGCGTAGCCGGATTTTTGGACTTTTGTTGAGCAGCCTGTGATATAACGGAATCTGGTCGGGGATGACCGATTAGACAGGAGGGCGTCTCTGGAGGAGCACGATATTTCTTATCAATACGAGGGAGGATCGCATGTACAGAAGCAGGTGTCTTCATAATTTTTAACCCCTCATTCCAAATAAAATCGATGATGGGAATTGCTCTGGTAATTTTCCTTTGCTCCTCTTTAAAGTCATGGAGGAAACAATCCGTATGCTCCACAGTGACTGGTAGTTGAAACCTGACTGCTGCACGTTGCATCAAATTGTGAAAGCTACCTATATCCTCTGGAGGAGAATCCGATGATTGCGGAATAGGTGGAGAAGGCATGGGAATAATGTAATCATCCCAAGGATCCAGATCGGTATCTTTATCCGGTACTTCACCTTCTTCGATATCTTCCTCATCAGAGGAAATGGTATCATGGTGCGATTGTGTCCCCGAACCAGCAGGGTGAAGCGGCGAATTTGGAATGTCCGTGTGTGGCTCTTCTGTCGGTTGTAAATTAGGAAGAGGTTGTTGTGGAGGAAAGCTTTGGCGGTAATCCGCCAGCATGGCCTGAAGGTCCTGAATCAGTGTAGGCGGGAGGTGACTCGATTCTCTACGATCCCAATCCCTTGAGGGATGCCTGTAAACTGGTGCAGCAAGGCCTTCCTGGTACGCATGTTCATGGTAGTCATCCTCCTCATCATCCACCTCTTGACACTTAATATGCAACTCAGAGGGGTGCCTAGCTATCCCGAAAGGACCCTCATCATCCTCCTCCTCAAAATCATCACCTTCCGTATATGAGCCCAGGATATGCGAAGGCAGCAAAGGAGAAATATTGCTGTAATCCTGTTTATGAAAAGTTTTTAGCTGAATATGCGTGTACGCAATAGGCGTAACATGGGTAGTTGGCGGAATCGCTTTAAGGAAACCTCTCGTCGACGGGCTTCTCCTCATCGACGGACTTGCTGTCTTTTGAGGCGTCGACGGGATTTTCACGGTCGACGGGATTGTCATCGTCGTCGCCGGGTTTGTCATCGTCGACGGGATTGTCATCGTCGTCGCCGGGAGCATCATCGTCGACGAGGTCTTCGCCGTCGACGGGATCGTCATCGTCGACGAGGTCTTCGCCGTCGACGGAATAGTCGTCGTCGACGGGGTCTTCGCCGTCGACGAGATCGTCATCGTCGACGAGGTCTTCGCCGTCGACGGAATAGTCGTCGTCGACGGGGTTTTCGTCGACGGGGTCTTCGTCGTCGACGGGGTTTTTGTCGTCGACGGGGTTTTTCGTCGTCGACGGGGTTTTCGTCGTCGACGGGGTTTTCGTCGTCGATGTTGTCATCGACGATGTTGACAGAACTTCCTTCAACCTCGACGTCGACGCACTTGTCGACGGAGTCTTAGACGTCCTAGGAGACATGATAGGTGACGATATCGAAGTAGTGGAGACTGTAGCCGTCGACAGAGGAGCAGCAGAAGTCACAGAGATAGTATAAGATGATCCCACTGACAAAGTCTTAACCTGAGATTTACTCACGGCTTTTGTAGTTGAAGACTTCTTGGATCTGTCAGAGTCTTGTGACTTCTGTGAATGGTCAGAAGTTACATGAGAGGCCTTATGATGTTTTCTCCCTTCACTGGAAGAACTATCAATTGATCTAGCTCTCTTGCTAGATGTCAAGGCCCTGTCATCCTCCTCAGCCGAGGAAGATTTCAACCATAACAATACTCTTGCCTCTCTGTCCCTTAAGGTCTTAGGAGGGAAAGTCCGGCAAATTCTACAGTCCTTAGCAACATGCTTAGGATGTAGACAATAAATACACTCCTCATGCTGGTCGTCTACATGGACCCTCTTCTTATCACAGGTCCTGCAGGGTCTAAACAAAGCTTTTTTGTCAGACATGACTGAAGAAAAGAAGAAACTGAGTAGGCACTCAGGGAGACTCCCTTCCACACGACGTGCGGTGAAAATCTGAGGAGAGCTGGCTCTGCTGAGAGGGTTCTAGAAGGGTGCTGATGTCGGATTGGTTGCTACCAATTCTTGGGTTATTTTACATAACGAAGTAGATAGGCTTCTAAGATATAGGCCTTAGGGCCTTTTTTCTTTGGGCCTACTACTACTACTACTACTAATTATTTTTTGGCACTACTTTTTTATCTACCGAGACTCCCGCCTCGGCGACGGGGAATGATTCAGGCATGTGAATCTATGAAAGATACCCCAATACTGGATAAGTGCTGCAGCCCTTAGAGGCCTTCCCTGGTCACAAGGCCCTGGGTACCATTTACCAGGGGCTGACATGTGGCCAGGGTTTGCCAATTTAGGTTTTAGGGAAGGAACATAGGCCCTGGGCACCTGATTGGCAGGAGTCCAGGGCACACTCAGTCAAAGTACATTCAGCAAAAAGTGGGGGCATACCATGCAAAAAAGATGGCACTTTCTCACAGTGGGCATACCTCTTTCCTTCACTTGTTTTTCCCGCCGGTTCTCCCGCCTAAAGTGGGGGGTAGAACCAGTGGGGACCAGTTGCTGAAAGGAGCAAATGGTCTGGGTAGGCTCACAAAAGGCGGCATGCCTTTGAAGCTTCCCCTTCGTGAACCCTGCCCATCCTGGGGAAGGAGGCTTGGCACCTCGTCCCAGGATGTGCATCGTATCAGACCCCCGAGAGCAGCAGGATCTCGACCCAGGGGTCCAGAAACATGTCTGTTGGTGGCAGCCTAAGCAGCCACTCAGGTCACTAGAAGTTGGTCGAGTTTCAGGGGCATCTCTAAGATGCCCTCTGTTGTGCATTTTACATTAAATACCACACTGACATTAGTGTGGGTTTCATGTGCTGAGAAGTTTGATAACAAACTTCTCAGTCTTCAGTGTTGCCATCATGGTGCTGTGGTGTTCGTGTTAAAGATCTCCCAGCACCATTTACTCTTAAATGGCAGCACTGCACTTACAGTGCCCAGGAATGGACTTGGGCGCTGTAGGGGTACAGGGCTCATGCACCTATACCCTCACCACTGCCATAGGGCACCCAGCTAGAGGGGTGACTGATGTATGCCAGGGCAGTGGCTGTGGGCATGGCACACAGGGAAGTGTGCCATGTCGACTCTTTACTTTGTACTGCACCAAGACAAGCAGCCTGCAAAGGCAGTGTGTGAGTGTCAGGGTACAGGACCTCTTAAGGGTGGCACAATAAGTGCTGCAGCTCTTAGAGGCCTTCTCTAGTCACAGTTCCCTGGGTACCTCTGGTAACATTTACCAGGGGCTGACATGTGGCCAGAGATGCCAATTGGGTTTAGACTTCAATATTTTTAAGGAAGGAAAATAGGCTCTGGGTACCGGATTAGCAGGAGCCCAGGGCACACTCAGTCAGAGAACATCAGCAATTCAGCAAAAAGTGGGGGCATACCATGCAAGAAAGAGGGCACTTTCTCACCCCCCCCCTACTGTCCAGAGGAGAAAGCCTGTATCACAAGGATTTCAGTTGTAGAGCGGTATCGTGGATCATCCGGAGGAGGTAAATGTTGACAGGAAATCCGCCTGTTAACAGCTGTTGAAGTATGAGGTTTCTCCCATGCTGTGATGGCTGGCTCCAGTAGGCCATCATTAAAGGGGAGTAGGGGATCTCTTCTCATAGGTGATGGTAGGAACATCTCTGTGAGGACATTAGTTTTAGTCTCTGCAGTTGGGAGTTGTAGATGCAGTGTCCCTGCAGCTTTCACTATGGTCTTATGAAGAGACATCACTTCAGGCATTGGTGGGTGGTCCAGTGGGGAAATCCACAGCCAGTTTTAGAGAAGAGTCCAGGCCACTTTCAAAGGTTAGGCCTTGAAATCCCCCTTGTCGATTTCGATCCAAGTCCATATCCAGGGTGTATGAGATAGTGTGAGAAAGTGGCTCTGTATATACTGTTCCTTAATAGGTACAGGGTGTACAGAGTCCACAGTCCCCCAGGGTTTGACAGAGGTTAAAGTTAGGCATAACCTTACTCTCTGAAGTGGTAGCTTGGTCGAGCAGTAAGGCAGTACCAGAGGACAGTGTAAAGCATTTGTTGTACACACTCAGTCAGCAAATGGTTTCACACACTCAATAACTGAACTCTAGGCCAATGATTTATATATAAAAAATATATGCTTGTTTTATTTTAGAACCAACACTTGGAGTTGAATGAATATGCTACTTACCAGTATGCATCTGTTCTTGGCATGTAGGGCTGCTGACATTCATATCTGTGCATAGATCGCCGCCTAGTGTTGGGTCCGGATGTTTGCACGTTGTTGTCCTGGAAGAGTCTTCGAAGTATCCTGAGATAGGTGACTCCTCCCCAGGACCACAGTGCGCATGGGCATCCTCTCCATCCTCAGATTGTTTTTCGCCATTGTGGCAGTGATGGAGTAGATACAGAAAGTGATGACCATGCTATACAGTAATTCTGAGAGCTGCAGCTGCTACAGGCGCCGGGGAGGAGGGTGGGCGATATGAATGTCAGCAGCCCTACATGCCAAGAACAGATGCATACTGGTAAGTAGCATATTCAGTTCGAGGCATGTGGGCTGCTGAATTCATATCTGTGCATAGAATAAATAGCAGTACCTCCTATTAGCGGCGGCCACCAGTGTCAGCTGCAGCGCTCTGAAAAAGAGTTCTGAGAACAGCCAGTCCTACAGCGGCTTACTGTTTTGAATGTACATCTACACAGTAGTGTTTGGTAAATGTATGTATAGTGGACCATGTGGCTGCTCTACATATTTCCTGTAAAGGAATGTTTCCCAGGAAAGCCATGGACGCCCCTAACTTACGTGTTGAATGGGCTCGTGGGGGAATCAATGTGCGTTTAGCCTTTTGATAGCAAATTTGAATACATTTAACGATCCATCTGGCTATACCTGCTTTGGAAATGGCGTTGCCCTTGTGTTGTGGGGAAAAGGCAACGAAAAGTTGTTTTGTCTTCCTAAAGACTTTAGTTCTGTCTATATAGTACATGAGGGCTCTTTTTACATCTAGTGTATGGAGCATTCTCTCTGCTACGTTTTGTGGATTTTGGAAGAAAACAGGCAGTTCTATAGTTTGATTCATGTGGAACTGCGATATTACTTTAGGCATGAATTTGGGGTTGGTACGTAGTACGACCCTGTTTGCGTGAACCTGTATGAATGGCTCTTGAGTGGTTAGTGCCTGGAGTTCACTAACTCTTCTTAACGAAGTGATTGCCACTAGGAAAGCTACTTTCCAGGTGAGGAATTGAATCTCACATGAGTGGAGAGGTTCGAAGGGTGGACCCATCAGTCGGGTGAGGACCAAGTTGTGGTTCCACACCGGTGCTGGTGGGTGTCTTGGGGGAATTACTCATTTAAGTCCCTCCAAGAAAGCTTTGATGGCAGGCACTCTGAACAAAGAGAGGTGCTGCCTGTTCTGGAGATAGGCTGCTATTGCGGTTAAATGTATACGTATTGAGGTGTATGCCAGATTGCATCGGTATAGGTGTAAGAGGTAACAGATTATGTTTTGAATGGATGCGTCTAGCGGGTTAATGTCATTGTTGTTGCAGTAAATGACAAACCTCTTCCATTTAGCTGCATAGCAAGCTTTGGTAGTGGGTCTCCTGGCCTCCCTGATGATATCCATACAGTCAGGTGGCAGGTTTAGATAGCCAAACTCTAAGACTTCAGGAGCCAGATTGCCAGGTTCAGCTGTTGCGGATCTGGGTGCTGAATCTCGCCATGGTTCTGCGTTAAGAGTGCAGGTTTGATCCGCAGCCTTTGATGCGGCACCACGGAAAGTTTGAGAAAGGTGGTGTACCATGGTTGGCGCGCCCATGTGGGAGCAACTAGGATGAGTGTCAGTGAGTGCTGTCGCAGTTTGCGTGCCACCAGCGGTATCAATGGCGCTGGGGAAAAAGCGTACGCAAATCTGCCGGACCAGTTCATCCATATCGCATTGCGACTGTGGATGTGGGAACCTGGCGGCAAAGCTTTGGCATTTTGCGTTTTCGTATGTGGCGAACAGGTCTATCTCTGGATGACCCCACTGTTGGAAGTACGGTTGGAGTACTGATGGATGTAGCTCCCACTCGTGCATTTGGTGGCTGTGTCTGCTGAGCAGATCCGCCATCTGGTTGTCCTTGCCGGGGAGGTGTTCCGCCATGAGGAATATGTTCCTCTGAATGGCCCACTTCCACATGCTCTGAGCCAGATGAGACAACTGTGGAGAGTGTGTTCCTCCCTGCTTCTGTATGTAGTACATGGCAGTCATGTTGTCCGTCCGGATCAACACGACTTTGTTGCACAAGTGTACCTTGAATGCTTTCATTGCCAGGAAGATTGCCATCAGTTCTAGAAGGTTGATGTGCGTCTTCTTTTGTTGTATTGTCCATAGTCCCTGCACTGTGTAATTGAGTACATGAGCTCCCCATCCCTGGAGAGACGCGTCCGCCGTCAGTATTATTTGTGGAACAGGCTCTTGGAACGGTCGGCCCTTGCAAAGGTTTTGTGGATTCCACCAATGCAGAGAGTTGTATGCCCGACCGCTCACCAACACTAGGTCTTTTAGTTGCCCTTGAGCCTGATTCCATTGACGTGCTAAGCACTCCTGAAGCGGGCGCATATGTAGTCTCGCGTGTGGGACTATGAAAATGCAGGAGGCCATCATGCCTATCAACTGCATGAACACTCACGCAGGAAGGGAGTGTTGCGGTTTGAACTTTGAGATCAGCATTTGCATGCTGTTGATCCTCACTAAATTTGGCTGAGCTGTGGCTGCCAGAGTGTCTATGATCGCACCCAGGTACTGTTGTACGTGTGCGGGTTGGAGATGTGATTTTGGGTAATTTAGTGAGAATCCCAGGCTGTGAAGAAGGTGAATGGTGATTGACATGTGGCTGGCACATTGCTGGGCTGACTTTGCCTGAACAAGCCAGTCGTCCAGGTAAGGGTAGACGTGAATGTGCTGTCTCCGTAGATGTGCAGCCACTGTAGCTAGGCACTTGGTGAAAACTCTGGGTGCTGTTGTCACACCGAAGGGGAGGACTTTGAATTGGTAGTGCTGCCCCTGAATAGTGAACCGGAGATATTTTCTGTGTGACGGGTGTATGGGGATGTGGAAGTACGCATCTTTGAGGTCTAGTGTGGCTAGGAAGTCTCCCTGTCTGAGCAGCGGGAGAACCTGCTGTAGGGTGAGCATATGAAAATGCTCTGAGAGAATGTAGTGGTTGAGGGGTCTCAGGTCTAGTATAGGTCTGTGTGACCCGTCCTTCTTCGGTATTAAGAAGTACAGAGAGTACACCCCTGTCCCCTGCTGGTGTACGGGCACGACCTCTATTGCACCTTTTTGCAGCATACTTAGCACTTCCTGCTGCAATAATGCTAAGTGCTCTGAGGACATAGGACGGTGCTTTGGCGGTATTGTGGGTGGAGTGGAGGTTAGTTCGAGACAGTAACCGTGTTGGATAACATCCCTGACCCACCTGTCCGTGGTGATGGTATTCCACGTGGACAGGAACCGCTTGAGTCTCCCCCCGACAGGTGTTATGTGGTCGGGGGGAAGGGAGAGGGCGTCACTGTTTGTTCTTGGGTGAGGACCTGGTGTTGCCGTAACCGCGTCCTCTGCCCTTGGTGCTGGAGCCACGATATCCACCTCTGGTGTTTTTATCGTAGGTACTCTGTGTGCCCCCTTTATTGTATGTTTGCTGTGACCCCTGTCCTCTAGCTGCTCCCCTATTTCCGGGGCGACGAAAGGAGCCACTACGAAATGTCTGCGTTTGCAGAGCCCCCATTGACTTTGCAGTGTCTGTGTCCTTTTTGATCTTTTCTAGGGTGGTGTCAACTTCTGGTCCGAATAAGTAGTCAGGGTTGACAGGCTGATTGAGGATGTTATTTTGAACCTCAGGTTTGAATCTGGAGATTCTTAACCAAGCGTGTCGTCGTAGCATGACGCTGGTGTTTATTGCCCTCGCAGCTGTGTCGGCGGCATCCAGTGCACACTTAATGGATGCGTTTATGAGAAGTTGTCCCTCTCTGATGAGGAGCTCCGCTGCCTCTTTGTACTCGTCTGGTAGATGTTGGAGTAGTGACTCCAACGTGTCATAGTGTGAGCGATCGTAGCGAGCCAGGAGCGCTTGTGTATTGGCAATGCGCCAGATGTTTGCTGCTTGGGCTGCAATCCTTTTGCCGGAGGTCTCCAGCACCTTGGACTCCTTGTCTGGGGGAGGAGCATCACCAGTTGTCTGCGAGTGCGCTCGTTTGCGAGCGTTAGCAACCACGATGGAGTCCAGAGGTAACTGGCCTCTAATGTACATCGGGTCCCCGGGCGCAGGCTTGTATTTTTTCTCGATCCTGGGGTTTATCACCCTTGCCCTGCTTGTTTCCTTGAAAATGTCCTTTGCTGGCTTGAGGACACCTTTTAACATGGGCAGAGTCTTGACAGTCCTCTCAGAGGAGGTGAAAGTGTCCACTAAGAAATCATCCTCAATTGTGTCGGAGTGGAGTTGCACTCCATGATTGGCTGCGGCACATTCAATGAGGGCATTGAAGGCAGCAGTGTCCTCTGTGGGAGATGTTTTGGCGCCATAAAGCTGCGTGTCCTGGGTATCTGTAGTGGCACCCGGGTCTGCAGGGTCATCCCAAGCTTGATCTGGGTCTTGGTGCTCCTCTGGATCTATATCCCTGGGGTAGGTGGTGTCATCACCCATGTAATCCTCCATTGCGTCCGTGTCAGAGGGCGTCGGAGAAAAGGACTGGGGATCTGGATAGGAGGTGTGTAGGCGTTCATATAGAACTGGTTCCGATTCTGCTGGCAGTTTTTGCTTTAGAGGGATTCTGTAAGAGTCCAAAGCCTGGTCGGAAGCGACCTTCCGTTTTCGGAGCATGAGCCTGCCGGTGTCGGCGTCGATGAATTGGGACGGTGAAGGCCCAGTAGGAGAGTGTCCAGTAGATGGGGACCTTGTCTGGGTGACCCGTGTTCGGATCTCGAATAGTTTTGGCGCTGTGGACGGCGGCAAACCAAAAGTGATGTTGGTTGGTGCCGAAGGTGCCTTTGGAGCCTTTTTCGGCTCGGAGCCCGACGTGGACTGGAGGGCTGCCTGTTCTCGGATACGTTGCAAGGACGCTGCAACTTGTCGCACCGAGAACGCCGAAGGTTCTTTGGTGTCGAGTGGTTCTGTAGAGGTAGGCGTGGACTTCTTCGGAGCCACAGGGTCATCGAGTCGAGGAGAGGTAGTAGCGGTCGACGGCGTCGATGACTGGACCGTAGTCACTGCCCTCGAAGTGGATTCCGATGGAGCGGCCATTTTAACCTTGGTTGTCGGGGCCGATTGCTTTGGTGCCGGGGGCCGAGGCGCTTTGGTGGTACCGATGGCCTTCATTTTTGGATCGGTGCCGGCATCCGCTGCAGCGAGTTCGGCGCCGAAATCCCTTTTGGTGCGTTCGGAGCCGACGGTTTTGGCTGGCGTCGAAGGAGTGGAGGTCTTCGAGCCGACCAGCGCCAGTTTCACTTTCGGTTTCTGTTGAACCGGTGCGACGAGTGGTTTCGGTTTCGTTGAAGGGAAACCAGTCTTTTTCGGTAATAATGGCTCTCGCTGGATGTTCGAGGCCGGGCCAGAGGGCGGGGCCGAAGAACTGCGGGATTGATCTCGGGTAAGGCCCGAAGGCGATCCCTCGACCGGAGCCGTAGACTGACGCACTTTAATAGCCTTCGTTTGGACGGGTAGGCATTGCTCTTCACCAGAGCTATCTTCTTCGGCCCCGAAGGCCTCATCGTAGTCCCCTACCTCATCGTCGGCTTCTTCCCTGTGAAAAAGCTCTTCATCTGCGTCTTCCGATCGGGAATCGTGTTCGGAAGCGGGGCTGGAGTTTATGTTTTCCACGCTTTCAACATCTTCGTCCTCGGTGCTGAAGATGTTGGTTGGGGCCGGGGCCGGTGCCGATTGCTGCGCTTCTAGTCTCGTGCTCGTCGATTCCGGAGAGTCTTCTTGGATCGGAATCGGGCACAGGCCATACATTTTGATTCGTCGTGATCCGGAGAGAGGCATTTGTTGCACACCGGGTGGACGTCGATATGTGGATATTTGGCGTGGCAAACAGGACACCGTTTGAATGGGGTCCTCGATTCCATCGTCGATGTAAGGTCGATGGTTGGATTAAACGGATCCGAAAAAAGTTGATAAGGTTGCTAAACTAGCAAGTAAGCTGTCGATACTGAGCGGGAACAGTACCGACAAAAACGAAAGGCCTTTTGGCTTGAAATTAAATTTTCCTAACTTGAGTCAAGATAAGCACATCCGAACCCAATGGCGGAAAAAAACAATCTGAGGATGGAGAGGATGCCCATGCGCACTGTGGTCCAGGGGAGGAGTCACCTATCTCAGGATACTTCGAAGACTCTTCCAGGACAACAACGTGCAAACATCCGGACCCAACACTAGGCGGCGATCTATGCACAGATATGAATTCAGCAGCCCACATGCCTCGAACACCAGGATGCACCATTCCGCCCACACCCAACATGGCAAGACCCCTCTCTGACACTAGGAGATCTTTAGCTCACCCCAAGGGCACAGTGTGAGAAAGTGCCATCTTTCTTGCATGGTATGTCCTCACTTTTTGCTGAATTGCTGAATGAACTTTGAGTGTGCCCTGGACTCCTGCCAATCAGGTGCCCAGGGCCTATGTTCCTTTCCTAAACAAAAACCTCAAACCCAAATTGGCAAACCCTGGCCACATGTCAACCCCTGGTAAATGGTACCCAGGGCCTTGTGACCAGGGAAGGCCTCTAAGGGCTGCAGCACTCATTGTGCCACCCTTAGAGGCCCTGTACCCTAACACACACACTGCCCTTGCAGGCTGAGTGTCTGGGTACAAGACAAAACAAAGTCGACATGGCACACATCCCTGTGTGCCATGCCCACCACCTACACTGCCCTGGCACACATCAGCCACCCCTCTAGCTGGGTGCCCTATGCCAGTTGTGTGGGAACAGGAACATGAGCCATGTGCCCCTACAGTACCCAGGTCCCTTCCTGGGCCCTGTAAGTGCAGTACTGCCATTTAAGAGTACATGGTGCTGAGAGCTCGTCAAACACGAACTCCACAGCACCATAATGGCAAGACTGAGAAGTTTGGTATCAAACTTCTCAGCACATTAAACCTGCACTGATGCCAGTGTGAGATTTAATGTACCAAGCACCACAGAGGGCATCTTAGAGATGCCCCCTGAAAACTAACCTACAATCCACGTCTGGTCTGAGAGGCTACCACACAGCAGACATGTTGCTGGACCCCTGGGTAGGAGAGCCCCGCTCTCCTGGGCCTGCAACAATGCACATCCTGGGCGAGGTGCTAGGTCTCCTTCCCCAGGATGGACAGGGGGAAGCTTCAAAGGCATGCAGCCTCTGTGAGCTTCCCCAGGCCACTTGCAACCCCCACTCTGGTGGGAAGCCTGGCCGGAAACCCCAAATAAGGACAGGGGATGTGCCAGCCTGCCAACCCCGCTCCTCAGGTGGGGGAGGCGAGGTGAAACGCTCGCCATCTTGAAGGGAGGCCCTACCCAATCAGGACTAGGCTACTGCCCCCCTCCCACAGGAGAGTGCCATAATAGGGGGTGTACCCACCCCAGGACAGGGACCCATTGGTCGCTGCCCTTTACCTACCTGTAACGCCTTTAAGTCTAGTATTTAGGGGCACCCTGAACCTTCCTTCCCCAGATTCCAAAATACAAAGAAGAGCAAGAAGAAAGAAGACCTGCCCTGCAGCTGCTAAGAAGAGGAAGACACCAACTGCTTTGGCCCCATCCCCTACCGGCCTGTTGACCCTCGAACCTGCTCCTGCCACAACCGGCACCTCTTTTGGCCAGCAACCTCACAAACCCCGGAGGACCTGGCTACCTTTTGGCTCTAAACATCTGGGACTCCCATGAGTAGAGGCTCTACTCAAAATCAGCTTCTAATCCCTGGCATCAGCCCGGAACCGCGAACCCTGCACACTCTGCACCCGCCAAGCCTGGCCTGTGCCGGAGTGAACAAATACCACGAGGACGACCCCCCGGCAACTGTGACCCCGAGTCCGGCACCAAAGGACTTCCCTCGACGCTCCTGACGACGCCTGCAGCCTCAGAACAAGGAACCCCCCCAACCGGGATCAACAGAGGGTAAGATTTCCTGACACCAAAAGGCACCCCTGCACCCGGCGCCCTGCGGTGTCCTGTGCCCAACTCCTGGGTACCTACCTATCCTCCAACTACCCAACTTACCTCTCGAAGTGGTGGTGACACCTGAAGAATCTTCGTCCCCGAGCTTGGTCTTTTTCCAAACCGTAGCTTTCCCATTGAAATCAATTGAGCGCCTGAAGGCTCAAAAGCACCCTGCACCCAGCCGCCCGAATGGCCCTGGCAGTGTAACCTCTGCACCTATCTACTTCCCCATTTGCCCTGAGCAAGTGACCAGGAGCCCAGCTCCCACAGCCGCGTGGCCTGCTAGTCAGCCGCCACCAACCAAGGCCCCCCCTGCCTCCCATAGGATAACATTGGGCCTAACTCACTCTGCACCCGGCTGCCCCAGCGCCGCTGAGGGTGTAACAACTGTACCTACCCGACCCTGGGAGACCCCCGAGTCTGTGCCCAGAACCTTATCTCTGCCAGTCGAGTACTTACCCAAAAGCCGATAACTCAATTTTCTCCATAGGGTAACATTGACTGGTTTACTTCTGAAATTTCTTCTAAGTGTGGAGTTTCTAAAACTTAAAATATTCACCAAAAATCAGCCGAGTAACGAAAACATAAATACTCACCTGCTATTAGGAGATATCCCAGTGCTGGATCTTGGTGCCCAGCACTGACCCTGAAAAATATTCACAACCGTACTTACCAGTAACCCAATTTTCTTCCATAGGAAATCAATGACTGTTTTTCTGTGAAATTTCTTCTAAGTGTCGATTTTTGCAAACTTCAAATATTCTTTAAAAATCGTGCAAACTTTGAAAACGTAATTACTTACCTGGTTTAGATAAAGGTCCCAGTACTGAGTCTAGGTACCCAGTACTGGATTACAAAAGTAACAAGAACATACTATACCTGCAACTTGAATTTTCTTCCAAAGGGAATCATTGACTGTTTTCTATGAAATTTCTTCTGTCAACTTTTAAAATAGCAAAATATTGCCTAAAAATCCTAGCAGTAACTAAGTCAACTTTTATCACTTGTTTGTAAGAACTGTCCCAGGACTGAATCTAGGATCCAGTCCTGGAATTACCAAAGTAATCCTGAGAGTAATCTATTGCAAATAACTTGAAACTTCCATTGAACTCAATGCATTATTGTGTTTAAAATTGTGTTGCCTATTGCAACAACTTGTAATTATCTACAAAAGCCAATTGCATATTGCAAAAGCATTTACCTAAGGCATCTCATTCTGAGAAAGTACATTTTAATACCTATTGTTGGTTCTAAAATAAAACAAGCATATATTTTTTTATATATAAACCATTGGCCTAGAGTTCAGTTATTGAGTGTGTGAAACCATTTGCTGACTGAGTGTGTACAACAAAATGCTTTACAATATCCTCTGATACTGCCTTACTGCTTGACCAAGCTACCACTTTAGAGAGTAAGGTTATATCTAACTTTAGCCTCTGCCAAACCTCTGGGGACTGTGGACTCTGTACACACTGTCCCTATTTGGGAACAGTATATACAGAGCCACTTTCTCACACACAGTACCAAGGGACTACACACCCGTGGAAAAAGCTGTTTGACAACTGGCTTCTCCTCTCCCAGTGTCGCCCTGTCTGTCTTAACAGATCTCTCCTCTCCTAAGTGTTACCTATTTGCCCTTCAAAGGCGTCTTCTCCTATGAAGCTTGCCTTTTGGGCAAACACCAGGGTGGCTTCCTTCAGGAGGGAGGTAATACCTCTTTCCCATGCAGGCCCCTATTGTGTCCTTTCCTAGTAATCTTTTGCAAGTCTCCCCAGGAAGGCAGAAAGCTGTCTGCAGGACAACTCCATGTACAGCAGTAAACAGACACCAGAAACCTTGGGCAACTACAGTGGTAACTTTTAAAGCTGCATTTTGCCCACCAGTGACATTAAATTCAATTTAACTATTAAATCGTATTTAATGCACTGTTTTTTTTTTTATACCAAAAAGAACCCATCTTAGTAGTCCTATTGACAAGTTAGCAGGGTTAGGGTGCCAGCCTGTAGCTCTGCATTTGCCAATGGGGCTACTTTAGGGTTTTTACTGATGGAACATGAAAAAGTACAGGACCCACTTTCTAACATACCGCACCCTGCCTTAGGGCTCGATAGGCTTGCCATAAGGGTGACTTAAATACATTAAAAAGGGAGGTTGGGCTTTGCAATTACCTTAAATGGCAAAGTCAGGTTAGTTTAAAACTGCCATTCCAGTCTGCAGAAACAAAACTGATAAACATGTTTTACTTTGTCCCAATCAGGGTGGCACAAGTGCTGCAGTCCCTGGGAGATACTTACAGGCCCTAGGTATCCCTGGTACCATACCGTAGGGACTTACAAGTAAGTTAGGCTATGGGAATTCAGATTATCAAGTTACTTACCTTCGGTAACACATTATCTGGAAGAGACTATCTAGCTGCAGATTCCTAACATTTGAATTTCCCAGGCTAGATCTGGAAACTTTTGCTGAGCAATGCCCCTTGCGCGCGCCGTCAGATGACTCCATTCGGCTCTGTCTGACGTCATCGGTAGTGTTAGTTAAGACGTCGTGGTGCCTATATAGGCGCCACCCAGGCAAAGATGTCAGTACTTTTCGTTTTTTACAAGGCAGAAGTGCAGAGCGGACGTAGTCGTGTGCAAAACTAGGGCCTGGAAAGGGTGATTAACCCTAACCCTACAATATTAGTCCGCACGGTGGGGAGGCATGGGTGGGGCTGTAAAGAACCTGCAGCTAGATCAAATCTCTACCAGATAATGCGTTACCGAAGGTAAGTAGCTTGTTCATCTGATAGAGACTTCTAGGTGTAGATTCCTTACCTTTGAATTAGATACCCAAGCCATACCATCCCGACGGTGGGCTGCGGACCAAATTCCTATACTAGGAAGTCCTGCAGGACCGAGCGGGCAAAGTGCTCAACCCTGGGGACCTGACCGACCAGGCAGTAGTGTTTTGGAAACGTGTGCAAAGATGCCCACGTAGCTACCTGACAGTTGTCTTTGCACTGGGACATCCCGAGCCAAAGCCAAAGTCGCAGCCTTTCCTCTGGTGGAATGGGCCCTTAAGCCCACAGGGGCTGCTTCTTTGCCAGGGCATAACAGATCTTGATGTAGACATTGACCCAGCGAGAAATTGTCATTTTCTGTACTGCCCTGCCCTTCTTCGCTCCAAAGTACCACACAAAGAGTTGGTTGTCCACCCAGAACTCTTTTGTGTAGTCATGGTAGAACGACAATTCTCTTTTTGGGTCCAGATTGTGGAGACGCTCCTCTTCCTTAGAAGGATGCGGGGGAGCAAAGGTGGTGGGCAACGTGATGGACTGACCTAGATGGAAAGGGCTCACAACTTTTGGCAAAAAGATGCCCGGGTACCAAGCACCACTTTGTCTGGAAGGGACATAAGATAAGGAGGCGAGCAAGATAACGCCTTCAACTCACTCACCCTCTGGGCCGATGTAATCGCCACTAAGAAGGCTGTTTTGATGGTCAAAAGGCTGAAGGGGACATTTGTGTAAAGGCTCAAAGGGAGCACACACCAGGTAGGTGAGGACCAAATTAAGGTCCCATTGTGGCATAACGAAGGGTGTGGGTGGAAACAAACGCGCCAGCCCTTTTTGAAATCTATGAACGATAGGCGATTTTAAGATAGAGGGCTGGTCTGGCAGCCACAAAAAAAGCAGACGGAGCAGAAAGGTAACCCATGAGAGTTCCCAAAGAAGATCATCCCTGTTGGGCAAGGGTCAGAATAAACAAAAGGACAATGGAAAGAGAAGCAGAAAAGGAGGTTGATAGAACTTTCTGAAAAGTATAATACAAATTTCTGCCAAGAGCAGACACATACCGTCTTAGTGGAGGGCCCCCTGGCTGCCAAAGAACAAGTTACTTACCTTCGGTAACGATGTATCTGTAAGAAACATTAGTTAGTTAGATTCCTCACCTTAGAATATCCCCAGGCATCAGGCTGGATCCGGAAAGATTTTTGTAGCAATACCCCTTGCGCGTCGGTAGGCGTCGTCTGCGGCTCTGCGTCCGTCATGACGTCGGAGTACTTAGACGCCGCCCTCGCGCGCTGACGTCAGTTCTTATACATAGCTTTCCGCGCCAGGGACGCTGAGCCATGCAAGAGACCGACACTGGTGCCAAAAAATCTAGGGCCCTGAAAGTGAGAACCTTAACCCTAGATGTCGGTTCGCAGAACGGGGAGGCTGGGTGAGTCGGTGTAGGAGAGTAGGGTCTGCTATCCTATGGTCACCCCAAATTTTTGCTTTTTGCTTCACTGGTTTTTGACATATTGAGGCTGTGGACCTGCTAATCAGACCCCCAGCCTGCTGTTCTCTCTGCTAAATTGACACTATGCACTTTAGGTGCATAACCCATTGGAACTGGATCAACCTGTGAGCCCCTGTACCAGTGTACACTAGGTACCCAGGGCATTGGTGTATCTAAGGCCTACCAGGGGCTGAAGCATGTATTGTGCCACCCCTGGCCTGGCCTAGCAATTTGACACAACTGGCTGATCACTCAGCTGGGGTAAGCTGGTGTATCCACCTCTTACTTAGGTGTAGTATGCCTATACCTAACCTTAAATGGGACACATGTTAACCTATAAGTCACTCCTATGGCAGGCCTTGACAATCCTGAAGGCAGGGTGCTTGGTTTCATGTGAGATGGTGCTCTGGCATGAGCTGAGCCTGTCTGCAGTAGTCGGAACCACTTCCTTCTACCGTTTCCAGATATCGCCATACCATATACTCTTAAGTGCATTATGAACCTCGCGGTTAAATGCTATCTTTGGTTTGGCTTTATCAAAACATGTAGAGTAAGGTGTCATACGAATTGGAATACTAACCCCTCGCCAATTCTGGCGACGGGGTTAGCATTCCACGCTCCTAGAGGGACACGACATGTACAGAGCCTGAAACCCGGGTAAAATTAGACATAGCCTCAGCTCCACAAAATGGACACTGCCACCACAGACACAAGTCTGCCCTCCTGCTGCTGGGAGTCCTTCCAGCTTGGGAGACGTGGACAAAGGGTTTCCTGCCAGGGGAGGTGCGAGCACCACCCCAGACAGGATTTTGTGTATTGGTCAGGTAGGGCTTGAAAGGAAACAGACATGCCTGAGGCTCACAAGGAGCCTCGGTGCATATGCCAGTTCAAACCGGTCCTGGGGCACACCAGTCCCGGGCCTGGGGCGAGCTGGACAAAGGATTGGGGGTGTAACCACCCCCCTTCCTGGTCCCACCCTTAGGGAGGGACCTAGCAGGTAGTCCGGCCCCTAGAATCCGCTTAAAGGTAGGAGCTGTGTCCAAAGACTTTAGACATCCAGGAATCAACTTGAAACTAAGAAGACGGGAACTTCGACGTTCTGCTGCACAGAAGACTGAAGGAAATCTCCCCTATGGTCAGGGAGTGACCATCTTGCTAACGCAAGCACCATCCAGCAAATCGACGTCTGCTTTGCCGCCGCCTCCCGCCGGAGCCGGAGCCCAGAGACCGACAAGAACTGGACCTCCAGACCTCTCACCGCCCGATCCACAGTCCCTGCAAAGAAGGAACCCGTGGAGGCACCGAGACACGTGGAGCCAGCCATCTTGGAAGACACTCGACAAGCTGCAAGCGCGACAACAGAGGCTCCCTCCGAGTTGTGCTTTGGGTCCTGAGAAGCCCAACATCCGAGCAGCATCTGCACCAAAGGTAAGCCCTCCAGCATCTCCACGATCTGCGTGGGGCCCGTCTGCACTTTTACGACTCGACGCGCCTACCCGGTCCATGGCCCGTTGGCTCCAGACTGGCCCCTGCTTCCCTCCAAAGGAGCAGCCCCTCTGACCTTGCTGGTCAGAGCTAACAGCTTTCTTCGATTCCTGCGACTCCTGCTTTTGCCAAGGCTTGTTTGCTTCTTCTGAGTCGCCGACACCGCCGACAGCGAGAACCTGCGTGGGACAGCTCGTGAACCGACTCTTGGACGTCGTCGACCTTCAGGGACCACGTGGCTGCAGAGACAAGCTACACCTCTGTACCTGTTTGCACCCGACATCGCCTGGTACCTACCTGGTGCCACGCCGGTCACTGGCTAGTGACTGTGAACACTGTCCCCTCTGCTTACAGGTCTTCTACACTTCCGATCCATCCTTGGATCCACTGCATCTCTTCTGGACAGCATCTTTGTCGTCAGGCTCCATTGAACAGATAGACGAAACCCAACGCACTTCGAGCCCTATGCACCCGCTTCCTGTGGGTGAGGTAAAGCTGGCACTCCGGTGCACAAGTGTAGAGTAACATCTCTAATGTCTAGGTTTGAAGTCTTGAATTCGTAGTCCAACCAGAAGACCCTTCTAGCAGTAACTTTTGAACATTTACGCACCCATTGAAAACCTATGGGAGCCCGCGTGTAACTTTCCTCACTGCACACGCGACCCGTGGACCTCCTGGTCACTAACTAAAGTTAGCTCCTTGTAGGCCCAGCAATTCTAGAGGCCCTAGGCCTTCTCCCTTTCCTGTTCGTGGTACTTATACCACTATTTTAGTATATGGTTTGAGCGGCCACCAGGGCCTATCCATATAAAGTGCAACTTTCGTATATTGTGATACTTTCTTCTTTAACGATTTGTGCTCCTGTGCTCATAAAGAGTCTAGGGGATACTTTGAGTAATAATGAATATGCTACTTACCAGTATGCATCTGTTCTTGGCATGTAGGGCTGCTGACATTCATATCTGTGCATAGATCGCCGCCTAGTGTTGGGTCCGGATGTTTGCACGTTGTTGTCCTGGAAGAGTCTTCGAAGTATCCTTGGATAGGTGACTCCTCCCCTGGACTACAGTGCGCATGGTCATCCTCTCCATCCTCAGATTGTTTTTCGCCATTGTGGCAGTGATGGAGTAGATACAGAAAGTGATGACCATGCTATACAGTAATTCTGAGAGCTGCAGCTGCTACAGGCGCCGGGGAGGAGGGAGGGCGATATGAATGTCAGCAGCCCTACATGCCAAGAACAGATGCATACTGGTAAGTAGCATATTCAGTTCGAGGCATGTGGGCTGCTGAATTCATATCTGTGCATAGAATACATAGCAGTGCCCTCTATTAGCGGCGGCTACCAGTGCCAGCTGCAGCGGTCTGAAAAAGTGTTTTGAGAACAGCCTGTCCTACAGCTGCCTGCTGTTTTGACTGCACGTCTACACAATAGTGTTTTGTAAATGTGTGTGTAGTGGACCATGTGGCTGCTCTGCATATATCATGCAGGGGAATATTTCCTAGAAAAGCCATGGAAGCCCCCAACTTGCGCGTTGAGTGGGCTCGTGGTGGAATAGTTAATGTGCGTTTTGCCTTTTGATAACAGATTTGAATACACTTAACTATCCATCTGGCTATCCCTGCTTTGGAGATGGCGTTACCTTTGTGGTGCGGGGCAAAGGCAACGAACAGTTGTTTTGTTTTCCTGAAGGGTTTAGTCCTGTCGATGTAGGACATGAGGGCCCTCCGTACATCTAGTGTATGTAGTGCCCTTTCTGCGACAGTTTGTGGGTTTTGGAAGAAAACGGGCAGTTCAATAGTTTGATTCATGTGGAACTGCGATATTACTTTGGGCATGAATTTGGGGTTGGTACGTAGTACGACCCTATTGGCGTGAACCTGTATGAATGGCTCTTGAACGGTTAGTGCCTGGAGTTCACTAACTCTTCTTAAGGAAGTAATCGCTACCAGGAAGGCTACTTTCCAGGTAAGGAATTGAATCTCGCATGAGTGTAGAGGTTTAAAGGGTGGACCCATCAGGCGTGTGAGGACCAAGTTGAGGTTCCACATTGGAGCCGGTGGGTGGCTTGGTGGAATGACTCGTTTGAGTCCTTCCAAGAATGCTTTGATGGCAGGCACTCTGAATAGTGAGAGGTGCTGCCTGGTTTGCAGATAGGCTGATATTGCGGTCAAATGGACACGTATAGAGGTGTACGCCAGATTGCATCGGTATAGGTGTAAGAGGTAACAGATGATGTTTTGGATGGATGCGTCCAGCGGGTTAATGTCATTATTACCGCAATAAATGACGAACCTTTTCCATTTGGCTGCATAGCAAGCCCTTGTAGTGGGTCTCCTGGCCTCCTTGATGATGTCCATACAGTCAGGTGGCAGGTTGAGATAGCCAAACTCTAGGACTTCAGGAGCCAGATCGCCAGGTTCAGCTGTTGCGGATCTGGGTGCTGAATCTCTCCATGGTTCTGCGTCAAATGCGCGGGTTTGATCCGCAGCCTTTGATGCGGCACCACGGAAAGTTCGAGGAGGGTGGTGTACCACGGCTGGCGTGCCCACATTGGAGCAACTAGGACGAGTGTCAGGGAGTGTTGTCTGAGTTTGCGAGCCACCAGCGGTATCAACGGCGCTGGGGGAAAAGCGTACGCAAATCTGCCGGACCAGTTCATCCATATCGCATTGCCCTGCGACTGCGGATGTGGGAACCTGGCGGCGAAGCTTTGGCATTTTGCGTTTTCGCTTGTCGCGAATAGGTCTATCTCTGGATGACCCCACTGCTGGAAGTACGGTTGGAGTACCGATGGGTGTAGCTCCCACTCGTGCATCTGGTGGCTGTGTCTGCTGAGCAGATCCGCCATCTGGTTGTCCTTGCCAGGGAGGTGTTCCGCCATGAGGAACATGTTCCTCTGAATGGCCCACTTCCACATGCTCTGAGCCAGATGAGACAACTGTGGAGAGTGTGTTCCTCCCTGCTTCTGTAAGTAGTACATTGCGGTCATGTTGTCCGTCCGGATCAACACGACCTTGTTGCATAGATGTACTTTGAATGCCTTCATGGCCAGGAAGATTGCCATCAGTTCCAGAAGGTTGATGTGCATCTTCTTTTGTTGTGTCGTCCATAGGCCCTGCACAGTGTAGTGGAGTACATGATCTCCCCATCCCTGGAGAGACGCGTCCGCAGTCAGTACTATCTGTGGGATAGGCTCTTGGAATGGTCGGCCCTTGCAAAGGTTTTGTGGATTCCACCAATGCAGAGTTGTATGCCCGACCACTCACCAACACTAGGTCTTTCAATTGTCCTTGAGCCTGATTCCACTGACGTGCTAGGCACTCCTGAAGCGGGCGCATGTGTAATCTCGCGTGCGGGACTATGAAGATGCAGGAGGCCATCATGCCTATCA
Source organism: Triturus cristatus (assembly GCF_964204655.1). NCBI lineage: Eukaryota > Metazoa > Chordata > Amphibia > Caudata > Salamandridae > Triturus > Triturus cristatus. Next base: position 416,444,578 of record NC_140584.1, read on the forward strand.
ACTGCATAAACACTCGCGCTGGAAGTGAGTGATTGGGTTTGAACTTGGAGATCAGCAGTTGTATGCTGTTGATCCTCACTAAATTTGGCTGAGCTGTGGCCGCCAGAGTGTCTATAGTCGCACCTAGGTACTGTTGTACGTGTGCGGGCTGGAGATGGGACTTTGGGTAATTTAGTGAGAATCCCAGACTGTGGAGGAGATGAATGGTGCGGGACATGTGGCTGGCACATTGCTGGGCTGACTTCGCTTGAACGAGCCAGTCGTCTAGGTAGGGGTAGACGTGTATATGCTGCCTCCGTAGATGTGCTGCCACTGTAGCTAAGCACTTCGTGAAAACCCTGGGCGCTGTTGTCACGCCGAAGGGAAGGACTTTGAATTGATAGTGCTGCCCCTGAACAGTGAACCTGAGGTATTTTTTGTGTGAGGGGTGGATGGGTATGTGGAAATACGCATCCTTGAGGTCCAGTGTGGCTAGGAAGTCTCCCTGCTTGAGAAGCGGAAGGACTTGCTGTAGAGTGAGCATATGAAAGTGCTCTGAAAGAATGTACTGGTTCAGGGGTCTCAGGTCTAATATAGGTCTGAGTGACCCGTCCTTTTTTGGAATTAGGAAGTAGAGGGAGTACACCCCCGTACCCTGCTCGTGGATGGGTACGACCTCTATAGCGCCTTTTAGAAGCATACTTTGCACCTCTTTCTGTAAGAGTGTTAAGTGCTCTGAGGACATAGGACGGTTTCTTGGTGGTATTGTGGGTGGAGTGGAGGTTAACTCCAGACAGTAACCGTATTTTACAATACCTTTGACCCACCTGTCCGTGGTGATGGAGTTCCACGTGGACAGGAACCTTTGTAGCCTTCCCCCGACAGGTGTTATGTGGTCGGGAGGAAGGGAGAGGGCGTCACTGCTTGTTCTTGGGGGAGGACCTGGTGTTGCCATAGCCGCGTCCTCTGCCCTTCGTACTGGAGCCACGATATCCACCCCGGGTGTTTTTATCGTAGGTGGTCTGTGTATTGCCTTTGTTATATATTTGTTGTGACCCCTGTCCTCTACCTGCTCCCTTGTTTCCGGGGCGACGAAAGGAGCCGCTCCGAAAGGACTGAGTTTGGAGAGCGCCCATGGACTTTGCAGTGTCCGTGTCCTTTTTTATCTTTTCAAGGGTGGTGTCAACCTCTGGCCCGAATAGATAGTCGGGGTTGACAGGCTGGTTGAGTATATTGTTTTGTACCTCAGGCTTGAATCCTGAGATTCGTAACCAGGCATGTCGTCGCAGCATGACGCTTGTGTTTATGGCCCTGGCAGCCGTGTCTGCAGCATCTAGTGCACACTTGATGGAAGCATTCGTGAGTAGCTGTCCTTCTCTGATGAGCATTTCTGCGCCTTCCTTGAACTGGTCAGGGAGATGTTGGAATATTTGCTTGAGTGTGTCATAGTGCGCTCTATCATAGCGAGCAAGGAGTGCTTGAGTGTTGGCTATGCGCCATATGTTGGCTGCTTGGGCGGCAACTCTCTTGCCAGAGGTCTCTAACACCTTGGACTCTTTGTCCGGGGGAGGAGCGTCACCTGTCGTTTGCGAGTGTGCCCTCTAGCGAGCATTCGCTACGACAATGGAGTCTAGTGGTAATTGTCCTCTGATGTAAGTAGGGTCCCCAGGTGCTGATCGGTATTTCTTATCAATCCTGGGGTTTATCACTCGTGCCCTGGTGGGTTCCTTGAAAATGTCCTTGGCTGGTTTGAGGACTCCTTTCAACATGGGCAGAGTCTTTACATGCCGTTCTGAGGATGCGAAAGTGTCCATAATGAATATGCTACTTACCAGTATGCATCTGTTCTTGGCATGTAGGGCTGCTGACATTCATATCTGTGCATAGATCGCCGCCTAGTGTTGGGTCCGGATGTTTGCACGTTGTTGTCCTGGAAGAGTCTTCGAAGTATCCTTGGATAGGTGACTCCTCCCCTGGACTACAGTGCGCATGGGCATCCTCTCCATCCTCAGATTGTTTTTCGCCATTGTGGCAGTGATGGAGTAGATACAGAAAGTGATGACCATGCTTGCAGTAATTCTGAGAGCTGCAGCTGCGACAGGCGCCGGGGAGGAGGGAGGGCGATATGAATGTCAGCAGCCCTACATGCCAAGAACAGATGCATACTGGTAAGTAGCATATTCAGTTCGAGGCATGTGGGCTGCTGAATTCATATCTGTGCATAGAATACATAGCAGTGCCCTCTATTAGCGGCGGCTACCCGTGCCAGCTGCAGCGGTCTGAAAAAGTGTCTTGAGAACAGCCTGTCCTACAGCTGCCTGCTGTTTTGACTGCACATCTACACAATAGTGTTTTGTAAATGTGTGTGTAGTGGACCATGTGGCTGCTCTGCATATATCATGCAGGGGAATATTTCCTAGGAAGGCCATGGAAGCCCCCAACTTACGTGTTGAGTGGGCTCGTGGTGGAATAGTTAATGTGCGTTTTGCCTTTTGATAACAGATTTGAATACACTTAACTATCCATCTGGCTATCCCTGCTTTGGAGATGGCGTTACCTTTGTGGTGTGGGGCAAAGGCAACGAACAGTTGTTTTGTCTTCCTGAATGGTTTAGTCCTGTCGATGTAGTACATGAGGGCCCTCCGTACATCTAGTGTATGTAGTGCCCTTCCTGCAACAGTTTGTGGGTTTTGGAAGAAAACGGGCAGTTCAATAGTCTGATTCATGTGGAACTGCGATATTACCTTGGGCATGAATTTGGGGTTGGTACGTAGTACGACCCTGTTGGCGTGAACCTGAATAAATGGCTCTTGAACGGTTAGTGCCTGGAGTTCACTAACTCTTCTGAGGGAAGTGATCGCTACTAGGAAGGCCACTTTCCAGGTAAGGAATTGAATCTCGCATGAGTGTAGAGGTTCAAAGGGTGGACCCATCAGGCGTGTGAGGACCAAGTTGAGGTTCCACATTGGAGCCGGTGGGTGACTAGGTGGAATGACTCGTTTGAGCCCTTCCAAGAATGCTTTGATGGCAGGCACTCTGAATAGAGAGAGGTGCTGCCTGGTTTGCAGATAGGCTGATATTGCGGTCAAATGGACACGTATAGAGGTGTACGCCAGATTGCATCGATATAGGTGTAAGAGATAACAGATGATGTTTTGGATGGATGCGTCCAGCGGGTTGATGTCATTATTACCGCAATAAATGACGAACCTTTTCCATTTGGCTGCATAGCAAGCTCTGGTAGTGGGTCTCCTGGCCTCCTTGATGATGTCCATACAGTCAGGTGGCAGGTTGAGATAGCCAAACTCTAGGACTTCAGGAGCCAGATCGCCAGATTCAGCTGTTGCGGATCTGGGTGCTGAACCTCTCCATGGTTCTGCGTCAAATGCGCGGGTTTGATCCGCAGCCTTTGATGCGGCACCACGGAAAGTTCGAGGAAGGTGGTGTACCACGGCTGGCGTGCCCACGTGGGAGCAACTAGGACGAGTGTCAGGGAGTGTTGTCGGAGTTTGCGGGCCACTAGCGGTATCAATGGCGCTGGGGGAAAAGCGTACGCAAATCTGCCGGACCAGTTCATCCATATCGCATTGCCCTGCGACTGCGGATGTGGGAATCTGGCGGCGAAGCTTTGGCATTTTGCGTTTTCGCTTGTCGCGAATAGGTCTATCTCCGGATGACCCCACTGCTGGAAGTACGGTTGGAGTACCGATGGGTGTAACTCCCACTCGTGCATCTGGTGGCTGTGTCTGCTGAGCAGATCCGCCATCTGGTTGTCCTTGCCAGGGAGGTGTTCCGCCATGAGGAACATGTTCCTTTGAATGGCCCACTTCCACATGCTCTGAGCCAGATGAGACAACTGTGGAGAGTGTGTGCCTCCCTGTTTCTGTATGTAGTACATTGCGGTCATGTTGTCCGTCCGGATCAACACGACCTTGTTGCATAGATGTACTTTGAATGCCTTCATGGCTAGGAAGATTGCCATCAATTCCAGAAGGTTGATGTGCAACTTCTTTTGTTGTGTTGTCCATAGTCCTTGCACTGTGTAGTGGAGTACATGAGCTCCCCATCCCTGGAGAGACGCGTCCGCTGTCAGTACTATCTGTGGGACAGGCTCTTGGAACGGTCGGCCCTTGCAAAGGTTTTGTGGATTCCACCAATGCAGAGAGTTGTATGCCCGACCGCTCACCAACACTAGGTCCTTTAACTGTCCTTGAGCCTGATTCCACTGACGTGCTAGGCACTCCTGAAGTGGGCGCATATGTAATCTCGCGTGCGGGACTATGAAGATGCAGGAGGCCATCATGCCTATCAACTGCATAAACACTCGCGCTGGAAGTGAGTGATTGGGTTTGAATTTGGAGATCAGCAGTTGTATGCTGTTGATCCTCACTAAATTTGGCTGAGCTGTGGCCGCCAGAGTGTCTATAGTCGCACCTAGGTACTGTTGTACGTGTGCGGGCTGGAGATGGGACTTTGGATAATTTAGTGAGAATCCCAGACTGTGAAGAAGGTGAATGGTGCGGGACATGTGGCTTGCACATTGCTGGGCTGACTTCGCTTGAACGAGCCAGTCGTCTAGGTAGGGGTAGACGTGTATATGCTGCCTCCGTAGATGTGCTGCCACCGTAGCTAGGCACTTCGTGAAAACCCTGGGCGCTGTTGTCACGCCGAAGGGAAGGACTTTGAACTGATAGTGCTGCCCCTGAACAGTGAACCTGAGGTATTTTTTGTGTGAGGGGTGGATGGGTATGTGAAAGTACGCATCCTTGAGGTCCAGTGTGGCTAGGAAGTCTCCCTGCTTGAGAAGCGGAAGGACTTGCTGTAGAGTGAGCATGTGAAAGTGCTCTGAAAGAATGTACTGGTTCAGGGGTCTCAGGTCTAATATAGGTCTGAGCGACCCGTCCTTTTTTGGAATTAAGAAGTAGAGGGAGTACACTCCCGCACCCTGCTCGTGGATGGGTACGACCTCTATAGCGCCTTTTAGAAGCATACTTTGCACTTCTTGCTGTTAGAGCGTTAAGTGCTCTGAGGACATAGGACGGCTTCTTGGTGGTATTGTGGGTGGAGTGGAGGTTAACTCCAGACAGTAACCGTATTTTACAATATCTTTGACCCACCTGTCCGTGGTGATGGAATTCCACGTGGACAGGAACCTTTGTAGCCTTCCCCCGACAGGTGTTATGTGGTCGGGAGGAAGGGAGAGGGCGTCACTGCTTGTTCTTGGGGGAGGACCTGGTGTTGCCGTAGCCGCGTCCTCTGCCCTTTGTGCTGGAGCCACGATATCCACCTCAGGTGTTTTTATCATAGGTGGTCTGTGTATTGCCTTTGTTATATGTTTGTTGTGACCCCTGTCCTCTACCTGCTCCCTTGTTTCCGGGGCGACGAAAGGAGCCGCTCCGAAAGGACTGAGTTTGTAGGGCGCCCATGGACTTTGCAGTGTCCGTATCCTTTTTTATCTTTTCGAGGGTGGTGTCAACCTCTGGCCCGAATAAATAGTCGGGGTTGACGGGCTGGTTCAGTATATTGTTTTGTACCTCAGGCTTGAATCCTGAGATCCGTAGCCAGGCATGTCGTCGCAACATGACGCTTGTGTTTATGGCTCTGGCAGCCGTGTCTGCAGCATCTAGTGCGCATTTGATGGAAGCGTTCGTTAGTAGCTGTCCTTCTCTGATGAGCATTTCTGCGCCTTCCTTGAACTGGTCAGGGAGATGTTGGAATATTTGCTCCAGTGTGTCATAGTGCGCTCTATCATAGCGAGCAAGGAGCGCTTGAGTGTTGGCTATGTGCCATATGTTGGCAGCTTGGGCGGCAACTCGCTTGCCAGAGGTTTCTAACACCTTGGACTCTTTGTCCGGGGAGGAGCGTCACCTGTTGTTTGCGAGTGTGCCCTCTTGCGTGCATTCGCTACGACGATGGAGTCGAGTGGTAATTGTCCTCTGATGTAAGTAGGATCCCCAGGTGCTGATCTGTATTTCTTATCAATCCTGGGGTTTATCACTCGTGCCCTGGTGGGTTCTCTGAAAATGTCCTTGGCTGGTTTGAGGACCCCCTTCAACATTGGCAGAGTCTTTACATGTCTTTCTGAGGATGCAAAGGTGTCCATTAGAAAGTCATCTTCGATGGTATCAGAGTGAAGCTGTACCCCATGGTTATTTGCAGCACGTTCGATAAGAGCGTTGAACGCCGCAGTATCCTCCGTAGGAGATGTCTTTGCCCCATAGAGTTGTTGATCCTGTGCATCGAGAGGTGCACTGGGGTCTGCAGGGTCGCCCCAAGTTTGATCAGGGTCCTGCTGGTCATCAGGGTCCGTGTCTACATGGTAGGGGACTTGGTCATCCATGTAGTCCTCCAATGCATCTGTATCGGAGCGTGTGGGGGAGAACCGGTGTGGATCCTGGTAGGATGAATGGAAGGGTTCATAAAGGAGAGGTTCCGATTCTGCAGGCAACTTCCTTTTTAGTGGGATCCTGAAAGGGTCCAATGGCGGCTCCGAAGTTATCCTTCGGTCGTGGAGAATCATCCTGCCAGTGTCGGCGTCGATGATACGTGCCGGAGACGTCTCAGCAGGTGTGACCGTAGGTTGGGTGACCCGTGTCCTGAGTTGGAACATTTTTGGGATTGTCGACGGAGGCAAGCCGAAGGTAATGTTGGTCGGCACCGAAGAGGCTGCTGGAGCTCCGATCGAACCGGAACCCGACGTGTCCTGGAGGACAGTTGTGGTTTTGCTGCCTTGCGTCGCACCAGGTCGTACTTGGGGCGCCTTCGAGGCTTTGGCACCGGCCAGGCTTGTAGAGGCGGCCGTAGATTTTTTCGGCGCCGGCGGTTCATCGAGTCGAGGTGCAGAGATCACCGTCGAAGTCTTCGATACCTGAGGCTTAGGTGTCGTCGAGGGAGCGATGCGAGACACAGCAGGCGGTACGGCCCTTGGTGTCGTCGGTGCCGGTAGCCGAGCAGGTTTGTCGGTGCCGATGGCTTTTTTCCGTTTGTCGACTCCAACGTCGCCCGCTTCAAGTTCGGCACCGAAGTCCCTCTTGGTGCGGTCGGTGCCGACGCGGTGCGCTGGCGTCGAAGGCCTCGATCCGACCAGCGCCACTTTCAGTTTCGGTGGAACCGGAGCAGCTTTCGGTTTCGGTTTTGTGGTAGGGAAACCAGCCTGTTTATGTAGTAATGGCTGCCGCTGAACGTCCGAGGCCGGGCCCGAGGGCGGGGCCGAAGAACTGCGGGATGGGTCTCGGGTAAGGCCCGAAGGCGATCCCTCGACCGGAGCCATAGGCTGTGGCACTGGTGTTTGAACGGTTTGAACAGGTAGGCCTTGTTCATCATTGGAGCTACTTTCTTCGGCCCCTAAGGCCTCCTCGTCGTCTCCTACCTCGGTGTCGTCTTCACCTCTGTGGAAGAGTGACTCGTCTACCTCGTCCGATCCGGGTTCGTGTTCGGAAACGGGACTGGAGGGCAAGACTTCCAATTCCTCGACGTCTTCGGCCTCGTCGAAGATGTCTGTTGGGGCCGGTGCCGCGTGCTGCGCCTCAAGTCTCGCCGCTCGTCGATTCCGCAGAGTCTTCTTGGAACGGAACCGGGCACAGGCCATGCATGTCGATTCGTCGTGGTCCGGCGAAAGGCATTTGTTGCACACCGGATGGACGTCGATGTGTGGGTACTTCGCATTGCATACCGGACACCTTTTGAATGGCATCCTCGATTCCATCGTCGAAGTAGTCGATGGACAGGTAAATGCGAAAAAAGTCGGTGCTGAAAGTTAGTAAACGAACAGGATTGTATCGAAACCCGATCGATAAACAGTACCGACGCAAACTAAAGGCCTTTTGGCCTCGAAAAAATATTTTCCTAACTTGAGCTAAGATAGCACATCCGAACCCAATGGCGGAAAAAAACAATCTGAGGATGGAGAGGATGCCCATGCGCACTGTAGTCCAGGGGAGGAGTCACCTATCCAAGGATACTTCGAAGACTCTTCCAGGACAACAACGTGCAAACATCCGGACCCAACACTAGGCGGCGATCTATGCACAGATATGAATTCAGCAGCCCACATGCCTCGAACGAAAGTCATCTTCGACGGTGTCAGAGTGAAGCTGCACCCCATGGTTATTGGCAGCACGTTCAATAAGAGCGTTGAAGGCTGCAGTATCCTCTGTGGGGGATGTTTTTGCCCCATAGAGTTGTGGGTCCTATGTATCGAGAGGTGCACCTGGATCCACCGGGTCGCCCCAAGTGTGATCAGGGTCCTGCTGGTCATCAGGGTCTGTCTCTCCATGGTAGGGGACTTGGTCATCCATGTAGTCCTCCAACGCATCCGTGTCGGAACGTGTGGGGGAGAATAGTTGTGGATCCTGGTAGGAGGAGTGGAAAGGTTCATAAAGGAGAGGTTCTGATTCTACAGGCAGCTTCCTTTTTAGTGGGATCCTGAAAGGGTCCAACGGTGGCTCCGAAGTTATCCTTCGCTCGTGGAGAATCATCCTGCCAGTGGTGGCGTCGATGACACGTGACGGAGACGTCTCAGCAGGTGTAATCGTAGTCTGGGTGACCCGTGTCCTGAGTTGGAACATTTTCGGGATTGTTGACGGAGGCAAGCCAAAGGTAATGTTGGCTGGCACCGAAGAGGCTGCCGGAGCTTCGATGGGACCGGAACCCGACGGGTCCTGGAGGGCAGCCTTGGTTTTGCTGCTTTGTGTCGCACCAGGTCGTCCTTGGGGCGCCTTTGAGGCTTTGGCACCAACCAGGTTCGTAGAGGCGGCCGTGGACTTTTTCGGCGCCGGTGTTTCATCGAGTCGAGGTGCGGAGATGACCGTCGACGTCTTCGATGCGTGAGGCTTTGGTGTCGTCGAGGGAGCGATGCGAGGCGCAGCAGGCGGCGCAGCCCTCGGTGTCAGTGGCGTTGGTGCCGGGAGCCGAGTAGGTTTGTCGGCGCCGAAGGCCTTTTTCCGTTTATCGACTCCGACGTCGCCCGCTTCAAGTTCGGCACCGAAGTCTCTCTTGGTGCGGTCGGTGTCGACGCGTCGCGCTGGCGTCGAAGGCCTCGATCCGACCAGCGCCACTTTCGGTTTCGGTTTCGTTGGAACCGGAGCAGCTTTCGGTTTCGGTTTTATGGAAGGGAAACCAGCTGGTTTAAGCGGTAATGGCTGCCGCTGGGTGTCCGAGGCCGGGCCCGAGGGCGGGGCCGAAGAACTGCGGGATGGGTCTCGGGTAAGGCCCGAAGGCGATCCCTCGACCGGAGCCATAGGCCGTGGAACTGGGCCCTCTTCGGTGTGAACAGGTAGGCCATGTTCATCATTGGAGCTACTCTCTTCGGCCCCTAAGGCCTCCTCGTCGTCTCCTACCTCGGTGTCGTCTTCACCTCTGTGGAAGAGTGATTCGTCGACTTCGTCCGATCCGGATCCGTGTTCGGAAACGGGACTGGAGGGTAAGATTTCCAATTCTTCGACGTCTTCGGCCTCGTTGAAGATGTCTGCTGGGGCCGGTGCCGCGTGCTGCGCTTCGAGTCTCGCCGCTCGTCGATTCCGTAGAGTCTTTTTTGAACGGAACCGGGCACAGGCCATGCATGTCGATTCGTCGTGGTCCGGCGAAAGGCATTTGTTGCACACCGGATGGACGTCGATGTGTGGGTACTTCGCATTGCATACCGGACACCTCTTGAATGGCGTCCTCGATTCCATCGTCGAAGTAGTCGATGAACAGGTAAATGCGAAAAAGTCAGTGCTGAAAGTTAGTAAACTAACAAGGTTGTATTGAAAACCGATCGATAAACAGTACCGACGCGAACTAAAGGCCTTTTGGCCTCGACAAAATATTTTCCTAACTTGAGCTAAGATAGCACATTCGAACCCAATGGCGGAAAAAAACAATCCGAGGATGGAGAGGATGCCCATGCGCACTGTAGTCCAGGGGAGGAGTCACCTATCCAAGGATACTTCGAAGACTCTTCCAGGACAACAACGTGCAAACATCCGGACCCAACACTAGGCGGCGATCTATGCACAGATATGAATTCAGCAGCCCACATGCCTCGAACATACATATATATTTTGAATATATATCTGTGTGGTGTCCTTTCATTGGTATAAGAGGGGGTTACATATGGTAAAACAGCTTGCTTTACATGCCTAAACGAGTTTAGCCTGAAAGACTGCTTAGCCTACGCTACCACTAGGGCAGCTGGTCCGAAAAGGTTGACTTACAACCACACCATAAGGGTTGCTTGGCATGGTACAAGGTGGTCACTTTAATTAGTGAACATCATATACCAGGCCAACTAATCACAGTCGGTGAGGAATCTAACTAATGTTTCTTACAGATACATCGTTACCGAAGGTAAGTAACTTGTTCATCTGAAAGAAACAGGTTAGTTAGATTCCTCACCTTAGAATAGATACCCCAGCAATACCAACCCCGGAGGTGGGTCTGCGAACCAAGACCACACCAGAAAGTCCAGGAGAACAGAACGGCCATCTCTCCGGACTTGGCTGCCCAGGCACTAGTGCTTGGCGAACGTGTGCAGTGAAGCCCACGTCGCCGCCTGACAGATGTCCTGCAAGGGGACTCCCCGTCCCAGGGCAGTTGTCGCCGCTGTGGCCCGGGTGGAATGGGCTCTCAGCCCAACAGGAGGGACCTTTTTCGCCAAGGAATAGCAGAGTTTAATACACAACACAACCCATCGCGAGATGGTCCGTTTGTGCAGAGCTTTACCCTTCTTAGCACCTACATATCCAACAAAAAGTTGGTCGTCCACCCGGAACTGTTTTGTGCGGTCCAAATAAAAGGACAGCGCACGTTTTGGGTCCAGACGGTGGAGCCTCTCTTCATCTTTTGAAGGATGCGGAGGCGGAAAGAAGGTGGGCAGCGTGACAGATTGCCCGATGTGAACGGGAGTCACGACTTTAGGAAGAAAAGAAGGACGTGTCCGGAGGACAACCTTATCCGGATGAACCGAAATGAAGGGAGGCTTAGCTGACAGAGCCTGGAGCTCACTCACCCGCCTAGCGGAGGTGATAGCCACCAGGAAGGCAGTTTTCAGAGTCAGTAGACGAATGGGACAGTTGTGAAGGGGCTCAAAGGGAGCGCACATCAGAAAAGTGAGAACAAGGTTTAAGTCCCACTGAGGCATTACGAATGGAACAGGAGGGAACATATGAGTAATGCCCTTGAGAAAACGTGAAACAACGCGGGACTTGAAAAGAGAAGGCTGATCAGGAAGCGTTAAGAAAGCAGAGATTGCAGCAAGATAACCCTTCAAGGTGCCCAGAGCAGAGCCCTGCTGGGCTAAAGAAAGAAGAAAGAGGAGAACCTCAGAAAGAGGGGCAGAAAGGGGATCCACAGCCTTTGCTGTGCACCATGCCACAAATTTGTTCCACCGGCAGGCGTATACCGTCTTTGTGGAGGGACGCCTGGCTGCCAGAATTACATCACAGACTTCAGGAGGCAAGTCAAATGGCATCAACTGTCGCCTCTCAATCTCCACGCATGGAGGTGGAGGCTGGACAGGTTCGGGTGGAGGACCGTCCCCTGCTGCTGCGACAGAAGGTCCTCCTGAAGAGGCAGTTGTATCGGGGGATCGATGGACATACTGAGTAGCTCGGGATACCAGTACCTTCGTGCTCAACCCGGAGCCACCAAGATGACTTGGGCCCGGTCGCGCCTGATCTTCTTCAGCACTCTGGGCAGAAGTGGTATAGGCGGAAAGGCGTACAACAGACCGCAACTCCACTTACGACGAAAAGCGTCTCCAAGCGAGTGCCGCCTTGGAAATTCCAACGCGCAGAACTGCTGACATTGCGCGTTCTCTTCGGTGGTGAATACATCTAACCAAGGCTCTCCCCACTGCAGAAAGAGAGTTCAGACGCCATTCGTGATCCATCATGCACCGGCGGCTGAGTTCGTCTTCTCTGGCGTTCAGAGAGCCCGCCAGATGTTGAACCACCAAGATGATGCCCTGATGTTCCAGCCATGTCCAGAGGCGCAGAGCCTCCTGACAAAGGGTCCACAACCCCACCCCGCCCTGTTTGTTGCAATACCACATGGCGGTGGTGTTGTCCGTGAACACCTGCACGACATTATCCCGGACAGAGGGAAGGAAGGCTTTCAGTGCAAGTCGGATCGCCCTCAGCTCCAATAAGTTGATATGGAGCCAAGTCTCCGCCGGAGACCAGAGTCCTCTGATCTCCGCCTCTCACCTATTGCCCCCCCATCCCAGGAGGGACGCATCCGTCACTACGACATGCTCCGGTTGGGGTAGGGAGAGGTATCTGCCGCTGACCCAATCGCGATTCGTGAGCCACCACTGCAGCTGGTTCGCAGTGCCCTCCGAGATCAAGACATGGTCGGACAGGTTGCCTCAATGCTGGGCCCACTGAAACTTCAGGTCCCACTGCAGAGCCCGCATCCGCCACCTGGCGTGAGGTACCAACAGGATGCAGGAGGCCATCAGCCCCAGAAGCCGCAGCACCAACCTGACCGAAACCCAGGGCAGAGGCCGAAAGATGGAAATCAGAGCCTGAATGTCTTGGACCCGCTGTTCCGGCGGATAGACCCGGCACTGCGCCGAATCGAGAACTGCCCCAATGAAAAGGAGCTTCTGGGAGGGACTCAGGTGCGACTTCGGCACATTGATGGAGAACCCCAGCGAGTGCAGGAGGTCGGCCGTAGTCTGGAGGTGGGAGACAACTTGCTGGGGCGAGCCCGCCTTCAACAGCCAGTCGTCGAGATAGGGGAAGACTGGAACCCCTGATCTGCGCAGATGAGATGCGACCACCGCCATCACTTTCGTGAACACCCGAGGGGCACTGGTGAGGCCGAAGGGGAGCACGGTGAACTGAAAGTGCTCCTGACCCACCGCGAACCGCAGGTAACGCCGGTGGGCCGGCAGGACGGGGATGTGGAAATAAGCGTCCTGCAAGTTCAACGCTACCATCCAGTCTCCAGGGTCTAGGGCAGCCAGAACCTGAGCTAAAGTGAGCGTCTTGAACCGGTCCTTCCGGAGGAAGGAGTTCACGCTCCTGAGGTCCAAGATCGGGCGTAGGCCCCCTTTGCCCTTCTTGGGAACCAGAAAGTCGTGGGAATAACAACCACGACCTACTTCTGGACCAGGAACGCGCTCGACGGCCTCTTTGGCCAAGAGGGCCGAAACTTCCTCTCGTAGAAGATGCAAATGATCCCCCGACATACGGTGGTTCAGCGGTGGCATGGCTGGACGAGTCGTCTCGAAGGGGAGGGAGTAGCCCCTTCGGACGATTTGCACCACCCACCTGTCCGACGTGATGGAGCGCCAGTGGAGCAGGTGATGGCGAACTGCCGCCCACTGGCATTGAATGGGCCTGAAAGCTCGGACTAGGAGGGCTTTGAGGCGGATGCTGCCGGGGTGGATGTGGGCTGACCGGCACGTTGACCTCCAGTACCGCCTCAGCGGAATCCACGTCTGCGACCGCGTGAAGGTTGGTTCTGCGGCCGGTGGCTGGGCGGACGTGAGGAGGCGCCCCTTCCTTGGCCACGAAAGGGACGAAAGGCGGAAGTTTGCGGCCGCGGGGCTTAAAGACCCAAGGACTTGGCCGTGGCCCGGGAGTCCTTGAACCGAGCCAGCGCACTGTCCGCATTCTCACCAAAAGGCGAGTGCCATCAAAGGGCATGTCCATGAGGGAACTCTGGACATCCCCCGAAAATGACGTGGACCTCAGCTAGGTGTGACGCCAAAGCGCCACCGTTGTGGAAATCGCCCGACCCAGCGAGTCCGTGGTGTCAAGTCCACACCGTATGGCGTGCCGTGCTGCATCTCGACCGTCAGCAAGTGCTTGAGTGAGTCGTGTCCGGGCCTCCACCGGGCACAAGGGCAGCACGTCCTCCACCGTATCCCACAGAGAGTGGGAATAACGGTCTAAAAGTCAAGCGGTATTTAAAGACCGCAGCCCCAAACTCAGGGATGAGAACAGTTTCTTGCCAAACTGTTCCAACCTCTTGGATTCCCGATCCGGAGGAGCGGACGGGAAGGAGGATTGGGAGGTTGAGGCCTGGATAACCAGACTCTCGGGGGTGGGGTGTTGGGAGAGGAAACTGGGGTCGCCCGGAGCAGGGCGGTGGCGCCGGGCAACGTTCCGGTCCACAGGAGGGACTGTGGAGGGCTTGGAACAAGTGCCCTGCAGAACGTCAATGAGGGCCTCATTAAACTGCAGCAGAGGCTCAGTGGAGCTTGCTGTCGGTTGAAGGACCTCTGTGAGGACGTTAGTCCTCACGGCCACAGCAGGCAAATCCCGCCCTAGGGCTTCGGCCGCCTTGCGCAGCACCACTGAAAAGGCTGCACCCACCTCCGAGGCCACAGTCGGAGGAGAGATGAAACAAGCGTCCGGGGAGGTATCCAGACCGCTGGCATCCCCCAATTCCTCTGCCCAGTCCTGAGAAAGTTGGGCCTGAGCGGCCATAGGGTCTTCAGACCCCTCCCAGTCGCCCTCGTCATCCGATTCCCGATACACAGGAGGAATGATCGGAGTCGGGCAGTAGATGAAGCGTTCACCAATCGGCGCCGGTAGCGGCGCCGCACCCGGACCGGGGCTAAACTGGGGGAACGACGTCGTCCGGGGACGGCGTCGGGGGTGGAACCGGTGTCGGCAGAGGAGGCGTCGTGAGGTCGACCGGCGCCGACTGAGATCCAGGCCTGGATCCCTCGGGTACCTGCGGCATCGGGGCCGGAGCCGTCGACGGCGCCAGAGCCACCGGCACGCGAGGTCACCCAGTCGAACCTGCGGGGCAAGAAGGTGCGCCTACAGGCATCGACGGCGGAGCCAGGCCCCTCATGGCCGAGAGGAAGGCACTGACCTCCGCCGGAGTCGCGTCAGTCCCAGGGACCAGCGGGTATGGGGACGGACGCGGCTCCTGCGGCTCCGACGGAGCCGCGGGGGTGGGACCACCCTGACCCTCATCCGAGTCGTGCGACAGGCGAGGGGAGTCCGAAGAGCGGTATCGTCTCTTGGACTTCTTGGAGTGCTTCAACTTACCCGAAGACCCCGACGAGCGATGACGATGGCTGTGGCTCCGCGATCGGTCCTTGGACATCCTCCTGGACCGGGACCGAGAGCGGCGCGGAGCCGAGTGCCGAAGCTCGAGAAGCTTACGGGACCGCTCCCGCCTAGCTTTCGACGTCAAGGCCTGGCAATCGAGGCACGACTCCGCCTCATGGTCTGCCCCCAGGCAATAAAGGCACCGGCGATGGTGATCCGTCACCGACATCAGGCGATGACAGGCGTCACAGGATTTGAAGACAGGCGTCACAGGCTTTGAAACCAGGCATCCTACCGGCACCAGAGTCGAGTCGATAGACCAAAAGAAGTCAAAAAAGTTAGTCAAAAATTGACTAGGGGTAAGCTCTTCCCGGATCGGCGCTTACTGGCGCTGATAAAAGAAGAACTGACGTCAGCGCGCGAGGGCGGCGTCTAAGTACTCCGACGACGTCATTCCGGCGCACGACGCCGACGACGGATGCGGAGCCGCAGACGACGCCTACCGACGCGCAAGGGGTATTGCTACAAAAATCTTTCCGGATCCAGCCTGACGCCTGGGGATATTCTAAGGTGAGGAATCTAACTAACGTGTTTCTTTCAGATACAACGTTACAGACTTCGTGAGGAAGGTCAAAAGCTATCAACTGCCACCACTCAATCTCCACGCATGGAGGCGCGGAGTTGACAGGTTCGGGTGAAGGACACTTCCCTGGTGTTGCGACAGAGCCTCCTGAAGCGGTAGCCTGATCTGATCGATGCTCATTCTCAGAAGCTAGGATACCCGACTCTCCTTGCCCAGTCCAGAGCCACAAAAATGACTTGGGCCCGGATGTTCCTGATCTTCTTTAGAAAAACAAACAGGAGTGGAATGGACAGAAAGGCGTTCAGCAGGCCTGAGCTACACTCGTGACGAAAGGCATCGCCGAGCGATAGCCGCCTTAGAAACTCCAGCGTGCTGACACGGAGCGTTCTCTTCAGAGAATCTAACCAACGTTCTCCCCATTGCTGAAAAAGACCTTGCGCCACTTCCGACTGTAGGCGCATTATGTGATCCACTAGGCATCGACGGCTGAGTGCGTCGGCCCTGGCGTTTAGAGAACCTGCAAGGTGTTGAACCATCAGGTTTATGCCCTGCTGTTCCAGCCATGTCAAGAGACACGTCCTCTCGACAAAGGATCCACGACCCCACCCCACTTGTTGCAGTACCACATGGCAGTGGTGTTGTCCGTGAGCAGCAGCTTCCCCTTGACAGAGGGAAGAAATGCTTTCAATGTCAATGGAATGGCTCAGAGCTCCAACAAATTTATATGGAGCCCGACGCCACTGGAGAGTAGTGTCCCCTGATCTCCACCTTTACCCAGAAGGGACACATCTGTCACTACTATGTGTTCAGGTTGGGGAATGGAGAGGGGTCTGCAGTTGACCCAATCGCCACTGCAGATCTCTCACAGTTGCTTCTGAGATCTGGGCCATGTCGGTGAGATTTCCTTGATGCTGTACCTACTGAAACTTCAGGTCCCACTGCAGAGCCTGCATACGCCACCTGTCATGTTTTACCAAAAGGATGCAGGAGGGCATGAGGCTCAACAGCCGCAGAGTCAGTCTCACCGAAATCCAGGATAGAGGCGGAAACATCAGAATCATAACCTGAATATCCTGGACTCGCTACTCAGGAGGATAGGCCAGAAACTGCACTGTGTCCAAAACTGCTCCGATGAGAGGGCGCATCTGAGAAGGAGTAAGGTGTGACTTCAGCGCGTTTATAGAGAATCCCAGCGAATGCGGTCTGTAGGAAGGTGGATATCTGACTATGGTTACCCCCAACTTTTTGCCTAGTGTCTAGCTGGTTTTTCGACTTAGTTGGCCTGAGATCCTGCCATTCAGGTCTCAGGCTGTCTGCTCTCTCTTTAAAATGGACTCCATGTACCCTAGGTACATACCCAATTGGTAAGGATCACCTTATTGGACCCTGTACAGTGTACCCTAGGTACCCAGGGCATAGGTGTACCCTAGGCCTCCCAGGGGCTGCAGCATGTATTATGCCACCCCTGGTCTGGCCTTCCAATCAGACACAACTGGCTGATCACTCAGCTGGGGCAAGGTCGTGTAATCACCCCTTGCTTAGATATAGTATACCTATATCTACCCTTAAAATAGACACATGTGTACCTGTGAATCACTCCTATGGCAGGCCTTAATAATCCTGGAGGCAGAGTGCTTGGTAACATGTGAGATGGTGCTCTAGCATAAGCTGAGCCTGTCTGCAGCTTTCGGAACCATGTCCTTATAGCTGTTCTATGATATAGCCTACCATATACTCTTAAAGTGCCTTATAATTTTAAACGGTTATGGTAACTATGGTTTGGCTTTATCAAAACATGTCGTATAAGGTGTCTGACACTTTGGAATAATACCCCCATACCATTTCTGGTGATGAGGATATTATTCCTCCCTTCTAGAGGGAGAGACATGTGAAAATCCTACTTTGCTGTTTAACTCTCACCAAAGCATCAGCATCACAAAATGGATGCTGCTGCCACAGACACGAGTCTGACCTCCTGCAGCTGGGAGCCCTCCCAGCCAGGGAGGCCTGGACAATAGGTTTCCTGCTTGGGGAGGTGCTAGCACCTCCCCAGACAGACTTTAGTGTATTGGGGCAGGGAGGGCTAAAAGGAATGAGACATGCCTGGGGCACACAAGGTGCTCCATGCATAGTCCAGTTCAAACCGGTGCTGGGGCACTCCAGCCCCAGCGCGAAACTGGACAAAGGAAAGGGGGTGTAGCCACCCCCCTTCCTGGTCCCACCCATAGGAGGGACCTTGCAGGTAGCCCAGCCCACTAGCCTAGTATATCAGTAGGTAGCTGAGCCCTGCTAAATTAGATTAACCTGAATCTGCAACTTGAACAGAAACTCTGGACCATCGACATTCGACCTCAGGAAGAAGACTGAAGAAATCTCCCTTGTGGCCAAGGAGTGACCACCCTGGGCAACCAAGCACCATCCAGCGACCGCTGCTTGCTTTGCAACTGATCCTACGAGTGACGACTGCAGAGACTGACCAGCGCCGAGACTTCCAGACACCTCTGACTCAGATCCACATCTACAGCAAAGCTGAGACCCGTGGAGGCAACGAGGGACCGGCGACTTGGGAAAAGTGGCTAGTAACTGACTAGCGCGACTTCTGAGGCTTCCTCGAGACTGTGCTTGGGGAATTGAGAAGCCCCAATCCCAAGCACCATCTGCAAAGAAGATCAGCTCCACACACTTCACGTGTTCTGCGTGGGGCCCTTCTGCACCCGAGTTGATAGACGTGTTGTCCGGTTGCTGGCCCGTTGGCTAGTAGCCTCTGCGACGACGAACCTTTTGTTTCATCTTGCTGGTCCGGCTCCTCCAGACTGGCACCCGCTCCTCTGTGAAAGAGAAGCACCCCAGACCTTCCTGGTCTTCACCAGAAGCAAGTCCTCCATTCGGCGTGGGTTCCGCTTGCCAAGGCTTGTTGGGTCCTGACTCGACATAGACGCCGCCGACAGCAAGAGCCTTCGTGGGACAACTCATCTCCTGGTCCTGGTCGTCCTCGACGCCTCCTGGTACCCGTGGCTGCTGCGACAAGCTTCACCTCTTCACCTGCACGACATCGCCTGCACGACATCGCCTGGTTCCTTCCTGGTTCCTTCCCGGCTCCTGGCTGGTGACCTAGACTCTGTCCCTTCTGCTTGCAGGTATCCTTCCTTCTTGATCCCATCCTTGGGATCCACCGGACACTCTTCACTGACTGCCTGTCAGCAACATTCCTTCAGGCATCCATAGAAGTCAACGACGAAACCCGACGCAAGTTCACACCTATGCACCCGCAGCCCGTGGGCTAGGTAACTTGAGTACTCCGGTGCTCACAAGGGTATTGACTATCCCAGGGTCTAGGTTCCGAGTCTCGACTTTCTAGCTATTCCAGAAGTGTCCTAAAACTGTTAAATTCTAATACTTACTATTTCTATCGACTTTTACGCATTACGCGTGAGTGTTTCCACTCTGCACCTGAATCCCGTGGGCCTCCCACTTCCTAACCTTTGGTAGTATAGTGTAGCCCCAGTGATTCCCTAGGCCTATCCTGTGTTCGTGACAGTGGTTTTTATACCACTTACTTAGTATATGGTTTGCGTGGCCCCTAGGGCCTAACTGTATTACTTACATGTGTGACTAAATATATGCTTAAATAAGACTGTGTTGTACTTACCTCGAATCTCATAAAGAGTGCTGAGGGTTTGACTAGAATAAATGCATTCTATTTTTATATATATCTGTTGTGGTGTCCTTTCATTTGGTATTTAAGGGGTTACATATGGTATAACAGCTGGCTTCACATGCCATTCAGAGTTTAGCCTAAGACTGCTCTTGTCCATGCTACCACTAGGATAGCTGGTCTATAAGGTTGACTTTACAACCAATCACCATAAGGGTTGTTTGAACTGATACAAGGTGCACTAGAATTAGTGACATCATATATCAGGCCAACTTCTCACACTACCTTCAACTGCAAGTAAAGCCTGTGGCACGGCAGGATGGGAATATGAAAATACGCATCCTGCAGGTCTAACACTACCATCCAGTCTTCCTGGTCTAGCGCAGACAAGACCTGAGCTAGAGTGAGCATCTTGAACGTCTAATTTTTTAGGAAAAGATTGACGGTCTGAAGATCTAAAATGGGCTGCAACCCTTTGTTGAAATCAGTAATTAGCGGGAATAACAACCGCTGTCTACATCTGAAACAGGGACTCTTTCTATAGCACCTTTGGCCAAGAGAGCTGTAACTTCCTCTTGACGCTATTTCAGATGATCCACCGTCAGCCGTTCCAGATTTGGCAGAATGGGAGGTGGAAAAGAAAGGAAAGGAAAGGAAGAGAAGAGAATAGCCCTCCTGGACGATCTTCAAGACCCACTTGTCCAATGTTATGGTTATTCGGTGGGGGAGATGACAAATTCTCCCACCAACTGGAGTAGTGTAGTCCTACAGAGTCAGCCTAGGAGTGCTTGGAGGCTGCGGTTGCTGGGGGGAGTGTGGCCGACGACTTTTGGCCTTCATTCCTGGATCGGAATGCACTGCATCTATGTCCTTGCACGGCTTGGGCAATCTGTGCAGGACGGTGGCTGGGATAGGACTGACGCAGCTGGAAACCTCCTCCATTGTCACGAAAGGAAGACTGCCCACGAGGTGTAGAGGAGAGGTCCATGGATCTGGCCGTAGCTCGAGAGTCTTTGAACCTGACCAGGACTGAATGAAAACAAGTTATTTACCTGTAACTTTGGATCTCCAGTATTGGAAATTTTCATAGATTCCCATGCTTGTATCATTCCCCGTCGTCGGAATGGGAGGAATGATCTGTAAAAAGTGTCCAGTTCACTGACTTCCACAAGTTCCCCATACCAGTCCAAAGGCTCCGCAGAGTCATCATGGTGTTCCAGAGGGTCCATAGACCCCTCCCATTCCTCTCCTGAGCCTAGCACATCTCGATAGTGCTCAGGTGACAACACAGAGAACCCCTGGGTTCAATCTGCGCCGAGCGACATCGTTCTGGCTCCTTGTCGGGGATGGGGATGGGGCTGGCGCTGCCGGTGGGCACCAGTGGCACCGCAGGCACCGACTTCGGGTACGATGCCAGAGGAGGTCACGTTGGCACGACCAATGTCAACCCAGATCTGATCCATGAGGCTCCACCGGCGTCGTGGGCGGAGCCAACTGCGTGGAACCCGATGGGGTCCATTCCGACTCTGTGGGGCCCATGGGCTCACCACTGGGGTCAGTCCGCTCAAATACACGGCGCATGATCTTGTAAAATGATTTTATTTTCACCAGGGGTGTTCCGGCTTCCAGAAAGGAAAGGAGGCGTTAAGTCGAGCCATGCTCCGCGGAACCGTGCCTAGGGAGTCGGTGCTCCTTACCTCTCTCGTCAGATGACAGCCGAGGTGAAAATTAAGTCCTCTTGGACTACTTCTTATGCCTCTTCCGCAAGTGTCCCGAAGACCTTGAGTGGGAGGAAGAGGACTCATGGCTCCGGGAGTGGTTCTGTAACCTCCTCTTCTTCGATCTGGACCGGATTCTCACTCGACTGTGTCGACTGCTGAGCCACGAGGAGCTTCATCGCCCACTCCCTCATGGCCTTCAGAGCCATGGCCTGGCAGTCCAAGTACGACTGAGTCGTGGTTGCGCTCGAGACACCAAACGCAAACGAGGCGGGCACCGTACGGCTTGAAACCGGTCTTCCTTGAAGACACACCTCGCACATGAGGAGGAAATGATTTCAAAATTCAACAAAAGTCGAGAAAAAAACCTGTCAAAAAGCGAAAGAGGGGTAGCTCTTTCCGGATCGGCGCTTAACTGGTGCGGAAAGAAAAGAACTGATGTCCGCACGCCTGCGTGGCGCCTATATAGGCACTGCAACATCATAGCAGACGCTGCTGATGTCATGCGGAGCCGAATGGAGTCACCCGACGGCACGCGTAAGGGGTATTGCTCAGAAAAAGTTTCCGGATCCAGCCTGACGCTTGGGAAATTCAAAGGTAAGGAATATGCAGCTAGAAGTCTATCAGATGAGCCAATTAAACGTGCACCATTTTAAGGGTCAGAGCATATGCACCGAGTCCTGTTTAGCATGACTCAGGGCATTCCAGAGTCAATACACCAGTACCTATCAGTCGAAATGGGGACAGAAAGTGGGGGTTAAATCTACAAAAAGCCTACCTCCTTAAACCCCCCCTAACCCAAAAGAGATGCATCGATTACGACTGTCAACTCTAAGTGGGGTAGGGACAGGGGTCTGCCACTGATCCAAACATGGTCCAATAACTGCTACTGTAGATCTCCTACAAGATATGGAAGTGGTCAGTGAGTTCCCCTTGATGTTGGGCCCGCTAAGACTTAAGATCCCAATGCAGAGCGCACATATGCCACCGGGCGAGCTTGGCCAGCAGGATGAATGAGCCATTGGTCCCATTAGCTCCAGAGTCAGCCTCACTGAAGCCCAGGACATAGGCTGAAAGAGCGTTATGATAGTCTGAAAGCGATAGACTCTCCATTACTGGGGTAAGGCAAAAAAACAAACTGTGTCCAGAATGGTCAGATAAAAGGGAGCATCTGAGGATATGTCAATTGTGACTTTGGCACACTGACATTGAACCCCATAGGTTCGCCATAGTCTGAAAGTGGTTAACAACTGCCTGGGATGAGCCTGCCTTCAACAATTGGACATCACATGACAAACCAGTGGACCACAGACAAGCGTGCTGGCATATGACGAAACTGGTGCCAATGGCCTGTCAAATAGAATTGGTGATGTCCAAGCCACAACGGATTGTGAACTTGGTTGCATCATGACAGTGATGCATGAGTCTGGTTAGGAGAGGTCAGGGATTTCTGGGACACCTGGGAGGACATGAACCAAAGAATTCCACAAAGTGTGGGAACAGCGTCTCCCAAGGCAGCTAGAAACTGCAAATCTGATGCCAAAGCTGGTGTAAAAAAATACTCTCTTCTCAAAGGTCTAAATTCGTTTGTGCTCCCTATTAGGAGGAGTCGGAAAGATATTAGAGTTTATCCAGACTTGTAGAAGCCTGAACCACCAAGCTTTCAGGAGAGGGGTGCCGAGACAAGAATGCAGGGTCACTTGTGGCAGGGCGATAGTGTCATCAAATGGGGGCTGAGGGGTTCAGAGCAAGGTTTGTATTGCAAGTGCCTCATTGAAGGGCAACAGGGACTTGGAAGATGTTTGCCCCGACTCAAAAACTTGTGTTAGAACACTGTTTTTGACCTCTGAGGTGGGGAGCTTGTGGACAAGAACTTGAGCTGCCCTACACATGACCATGGCATAGGAAGTGCTTTCCTCAGTGACAGGCCCCAAGGGTGATAACAGTCCCGACTCAAAGAAAGTATCAAGGCCACTGGCTACTTGAAGCCAATCATTCTAATTCTCTTTGTATTATGGTGGCACAATTTATTCACTCCGATTGTAATCTTTGTATGAATCTGTGACAAATAAGGAATGCAACGCATATATTCTTCGTCGAGGCGGCAAGTCAAGTGAGAAGGTGGTGTCTCGATGGAAGTAAACTGCGAACTCGGTCAAGGTAGTGCGGATTGAGTTTGAGAACACAATGGGCACCTCGTTCTCCGACGTTGATGGAGTCTGACTTGGCATTGAGGCTCTGGGAATTGGCATGGAGCATGGCGGAACAGGTGACAGAGGAGGCCCATAGGTATAAACAGGCGCAGAGAGTGAATATGCCGGCATAAACGCAGACTAAGGGACTCTCTGCTCTTTATGGCCCAAAAGCATGCCAGAAGAAGACAGTAAGGATCCGAAGAGTCAGAGACTGGCCTTGTGGAACTCTTCGTCTTGTATGACCTTTGGGTTCACTGACACATAGTTACTGCAGGCATTAGAGTCGTGGCACGAAACCAGGCACACAGGCATTTGTGATAGTGCTTAAAGAATTAAAACCAGTCATTTTGAAATGTGCCATTTACCTACACACTGATTTTGAATGAAAAATGGTCTCAAAGAGATGAGCAGTAGCTCTAGATCAGCGTGTAGTGGCACGGAAGGAAACAAACAGACATCAGCACGTGGGATTGGTAACTACATAGGACCAGCACGTCATTTCTGGACTGGAGCAGTATCGGTGCGGAGCTGCACGGTGCCACCTACAGGTGCGCATAGGTACTGCTCAAAAGTTTACAGCTCCAGCCGGATGCCTGGAGAATACTCAAAAGGTGAGGAATTTGTGGTTAGAAGTCCCTATCAGAAAGAATAATGCAACAGCTGTGTGGTTAAGCCAAACCTAAAAAACATAAAAGCCTCCCCCACTCACCCGTCTTTTGGGTTGTGGAAATCCATCCCGGTGCCTCCGCCGGGCTCTCCGAGAGAGAAGGCCAGGTCCTCTGTTCAGGGGGTCATAGGCTTCTGGAATGAAAGAGGAGAAAGTTGTCTGGTCTGGAACAGCACAGTTACAAAATCAACAAAGACTGCATGAAATAAATATATATATATATATATATATATATATATATATATATATATATATATATATATATATATATATATATATATATATATATATATATATATATATATATATATATATATATATATATATATATATATATATATATATATATATATATATATATATATATATATATATATATATATATATATATATATATATATATATATATATATATATATATATATATATATATATATATATATATATATATATATATATATATATATATATATATATATATATATATATATATATATATATATATATATATATATATATATATATATATATATATATATATATATATATATATATATATATATATATATATATATAATGTTTTCTACTTGCAGCCAAGTTCTCCACACTTATTTCACAAACCCGTTGGGAAGTCTGCCTCCAAGTCTTGTTCGGTGCCCACTCTGGAAGGTCGTTTCGGCTCAGTGTCAGGCTCGTGAACAGTGGCTGATCTTAAGGCGTAGTGGTTAAGCTCATCTTCCCAGCTATGTGGTGTGGACACTGCTTCAGATTCTATGTCACCGCTGTAAGTGCTACCTTGGTCTGTAAAAGTAAATGAAACATCGATAAACTACTTTTAAGGAAACACTACTTGTAATCCTAGCTCTCCACAATTGAGAGCGTCACCCAATTACTGAACCTCAAACAGATATGCATGCAAAGAACACACCACAAATAATTTCACAATGAAATGCATTAAACAGCCACTAACCCGGTAAAATTTAAAATGCAGGCACGGAACAATTCTAATACCTCATTAAAAAAGGAAAAAGTAGGCAAGAAAGTGTTACACACAGAGTGTGCTGTGACCATATGGCCACATACAGCTGGCTCTTTTATCTCAAAGGGCACAGATTCAGAATCAGGCAGCCAATTCATTCTGAAGCACTAGTAAGGCTTTATGACGTTATTTAAGGCAATCCACTAAAGCCAACTCTCCAGGCAACCTAGGGAGAAGGGTAAATAGTTTTTAATTCAGTGACTATTTCCATGATGGAGAAGGAAAATATTACTTTCATGTAGCAATTGGATTGCGACTTCTTGGCTTGTAGATTCATATGGTGCCAAACAGTGCTTGTTGTGTAAGGGATATGATAAAGCTGTTTTCTGAAACAATGCTTGCAGGTTCAAGCGCCTCAAAAATGGCTCGATCACTTCCTGAAACCCAAAAAGCAAAAGGTCTCAGAAACCACCTTCAATTATGACTGTTTTCCACATTTGGATGATGGTATGTTAACAAGTCTCTAACAGCACATTCTGACTACATTAAAACAGAACCCTTTAGAAAGCTTCCCAGGTTGAGGGGATGACGCAAAAAAAAAAAAAAAAAAAAAACACTACAAGAGTATAAACTGCAAACCGAATGTGTCAGATGAACAAGTTACTTACCTTCGTTAACGCTTTTTATGGTGGATACAGTATCTGCCTGTGGATTCCTCACCTTATGAATATCCCCTGCGCCAGCATTCCGCGGAATTTTTTCCTAGCTCTCCACGCCGACGACTCCGCTCGTGATTCTGATGTCACGGGAGCAAAAAGAGAGCCTCGTCGGCGTGATAACGTCAGTTCAACCCATTTTGTCCGTGCCTCCGAGTAGAACAGGTGGACCGACAACAGATTCAAAGTATACACAGTATTCAACATTTGAACCAATATACACAAAGTCAACAAGCATTGGCATTGCCAATAGGTCTCACCTTTGGGACCTTATAAGTGTTTAATCATGCAACAGTTAATGTTGGTGCACCAAGGATACTGTGCTGCATAACTAAATACTTATAAGGCCCCAAAAGCGAGACCTATTGGCTATGCCAATGCTTGTTTATTCTGAGCCTCAAGCAAACGTAAAGTCACTGCACATTGGAGCTTGCATGCTGCAAGAAATCTGTGCGCAACTGCACAAACATGCCTCAGCACGACAATTCTTACATACTTTTAATTACAACTGCATGTACGTCTGTTTGTATTTACACACTCACCTATGCATGCGGCAATGCGCCCCCATACTGCACGTCGGAGTAAATCCATATCCGTGTATGACAGTTCATGGTGAGCTGTTCGTGAGAGAATATTGTTCCGGGTTACTGTAGGCACATCCTGGCCTCTGAGTGGCAGTACTTTCCTGCCTACATGTGGCAGAACGTGTGTTTGTAGGTGACAGTACATTTGTATTAACACGGGGTAGTAATTTTTCTGTGTTTGGAAATCGCTTCCTGTTTGTATACTGAAGTATATTTCCTATAGCTGTAAGTGATTCAGTACTTGGTGTACTTTTTATGTGATTTCTGTGCTTTGTCTTATAACTGCAGCAGAGGGGGTTCGGTGCCTGCTGTATGTGAGCGCTAGGTCTCTATCACTATAGCAAAGTCGGTTCAGTGACTCCTGTAGGTGAACTCCGTCTGCCTTAGGCGAGCACCATGTCTGCTGTCATCATCCCTATATAAGAGGCTGAGCAGTGCCTGCTGTAGGAGAGCTCTATGTCTGGTACATATGTGCTTTCTGTTACAATACCTTAGGTAGTGCTGTGTCTTTTGTAAATGAGCTCGTTGTCTTCGTTTATCCTGTGTCTGCTCCAGGAGTGTATACAAGGGTGTCCGTACCCTGCCCCATCACACTAGTGAACACCGCGACCGAGTTCCCGAGTTTTGTGTTGGTGGCCGCAACTTTTTCTTCTGTTTTGCAACCAGCGAGATAGGTCATGATTCCGCTGTACTGAAACGGGCAATGGGAGAAAAAGATCCCGGTCAATTAAAACAAGCACGCACGCGCCTCGTGCGGAAGCAGAGGGAGAGAGGAGGGGGCCTGCGCGACGCCCTTGCAGGAGCAAGCAGCAAGGCGCGATAATTGATAACATATGGCGCCAGCTGCTCGCTCCCGC
Organism: Triturus cristatus; assembly: GCF_964204655.1. Classification (NCBI taxonomy): domain Eukaryota; kingdom Metazoa; phylum Chordata; class Amphibia; order Caudata; family Salamandridae; genus Triturus; species Triturus cristatus. Next base: position 416,471,510 of record NC_140584.1, read on the forward strand.
AAGTGAATCAACCAGACGTGCAAGCGTTGCCATTGGAAGCAATGCAACGCGTGCACATTTTTGACGGGAAACCTGTGCCAATTACTAAAGGTCTCTTTCCTATGCAGCGCTTGCACGCTGCGTAGGTAAACCTAACAAGCATTTACAATGCAACGGTCTCGGCATTGTTAAAGTTAGAGCTATTGGCATTGCTCATGACAATGCCGTTTCTTTAAATGTTTTAAAAACAAAAACAAACAAAAATAATGTCATGAGCAATGCCAATAGCTCTAACTTTACCAATGCCGAGACCATTGCATTTACAATGCAATGGTCTCGGCATTGGTAAAGTTAGAGCTATTGGCATTGCTCATGACATTATTTTTGTTTATGTCTTTGTTTTTAAAACATTTAAAGAAACGGCATTGTTATTTACAATGTCAATAGCTTAATCTCTCTCAAATGGTGCGTTTCAGTAAATGCAGCCTGCTACACTCTATTAACAATTACATTGAGCCTCCACCGCAAAGATCACACCCTGAGCAGGTCACCTCTTTAGCTTTACGAATACATATTGGCCTATGTGTTCCGCTGCCAATAACTGTACTAAGCGCAGGGCTTTAAGTGGGCCAGGTCCTGCCGGTGGTCAGCACAAGTAGTTTTAAAAAGTAGATGCTGAGGCGAGGCTATCGGGCTCTCCATGTTTGCCCTCACCATCAGGGTGAAACAAAATCATAACTCTGCAGCAGGAACATCCTTAACTGTCTGTGATGTAACATCAAAGAGACTTGTTATAGTTCTTCCACAGCCTCATCCTTTCAGAACTGAAGCATTTTCAACATTATATACAACGAAGCCATAGTTGTTCCTTATTTATCTTATGCAACTAACAACCATTGACAAAGCCAATAGTCATGGCTTGTTGTAGGTGTAAGTTACATGTTGTATTATATATCTAGATACAATTAAAAAAGAGACAAAATACAAGTCGGGAAGCACACTATGCTAAGCACAGATTTTTTTCACTTAAATGTTTTAAGCCACGCCCTTAATTAAATCGACCAGGCCTCTCTGAAAGACCCCTGTACATGTGCATGCCTCCTGCTTTTATGAAAACTGAATACCACCGCTACGCCGAAAAGCATGAGGAAATTAAGAGTGCATTATTATTAATGACAGACTCTAGCTGTAAGTCCAGCACAAGAAGTGTGCATTGTACTGTAGTGTATTTTCAAAAGACATCACACGTCTTCATTCCAGGTCTATGCAAGTTTCTTCTTGACAACCAGAAATTACTGGTGATTAAAAAAAGCAAAGAAGGTATCAGAAATATGCCGGAAATAAACTGTCTAATTAATATAAAGTGCACTGGTTGCCATGGAAACACAGCTCCACAGGTCCATGGTGTGTCACTGGTGTATTGTTAATAGTGAGAGAAGAGACGGGCGTGAGGGTTCTCCCAAGCCCTACAGCGCTGTGAGGCGATACTAATGGGAATGCAGCGCTATCTAAAAATGGTAAGGTAGCATGGCATTCAACTTATTTGCTGAAATGTAGACTGTATCAGGCAGGCAACTAGAGCCAAATTTCGGGTGGGGGGGCTGAAAAAGATTTCGGGGGGGGGGGGGAAGGGGGGCTAAGTCTTCCAGCCATAGGCAGAATTGCCGTAAGAAGGGGTGAAAACACAACAAAAGGCTCATTAACGAGTAAATGGTCTTTTAAAGACCCATTAAGTATTCGGGCCTTGCTGCAATTAGACGGACGCCAGCCCGCGAGGCTGTCTCAGCCGGGCTGACACACAACGCGGGGGGGGGGGCTGAAGCCCGGTGAGCCCAATGGGTGTAGCGCGCCTGGCTGCTCATTTTGTAATGTGGTGTGCTGGTGTTTGCAGCGGTGTGGCCTGGCCTGAGCACCCTTGTAGCCGGTGTGAAATGCCGGAGCGTGGGCTGAGAGTTGGGCCACGTATGGTAATTCCACCCCTCTCTTGAGAAGCATTCCTTCTAAACTGCTCGCCCTTCGCGCGCCTTTAGTCGCCGGGTACTCATATTTCATGCTTTTACTCTTTCCAGGCAGGCTTCCAGCGCTCGGCTTTCACGGCCAGCTGTGCTGCTGTCTCCCTCCAGTTGTAATAAAAGTGCACAGCATGGGCAGCCGCTGTACTGGCTGAGAGTTTTGAGTTGTACCGCGCTTCAATATATCCCTCCCGTGTATGTTTAAAAAGCTTTTATGTACTTATTCTGTGGGTTCTGAAACATGAGGCGGAGTGAGAAAATTTGCAGGCGGGGTTTGCGCCGCTGTTTTTCCCCCTTTGTCAATTCAGGCAGATTTGAGACTTCAGGAAATGTGTGGCGAGATCCCCTCTGAAGGAAGTGACATGTCAGGAGGGCCACTTTGGCAGCGGACATTTAGAGAAGAAACCAGAGGTGGGGCTGTTGGCGTGGCCTGCCCACCCCCAATCGAAGTAGCAGTATTGTTGTTAGAACTTTGTTTGAGGTGGGGACGAAGACACAGAGGGCTCCCTTTTTTTTGAAAGACCCTGTTTGCTCACCCAGTTAGAGGAGACATGTCCCTCTCTCTGAGCGTTTCCAGGGAGAACAAGGCAGAGCAAAAGGCAAGCACACCACTGCCTTTCTCCGAGGCAGAGCAGAAATGCCTCGGAGAAACGCAGTGTCCTTTTCGGATTCGGGGGCGTGTTTGTCTTTTCTCTCCTCCAGCCATTGGCTGGAGGAGAGAATGAGACTTTCTTTAAAAAACACGCCCCCGATCCGAAAAGGACGGGGCCTAATCGGAGTGACTGACCTCTTCTCCAGTGGCTGGCCAGCATTCACGAGGCCAGCCAATGGAGAACAGGGGAGAAGAGGGGCGGTTTCAAGCCCCTCTTCTCCAAGTCATTAAATCTCCGACTTCCGGTTCTGCCTTTCGGCAGACCGGTAGTCCTCGACCTAAAAAGGAAAGCTTAAGAACATCAGCATTTCCTATAAATGTACCAGATAGAAAGAAGGTACAATGTAAAACAACAACCCAAATAAGGCATCCTTTTAGGTATACAAATGTGGATAGGCTGATACTGTATCCACCAGAAAAAGCGTTACTGAAGGTAAGTAACTTATTCTTCTGATGGCTACATCTGCCTGTGGATTCATCACCTTATGAATAGATTCCTTCAGCGGTACCATTCCGGGAGGAGGGTGTCCACCTTTCCTATACCAAAAAGTCCTGCAAGACGGAGCGCGCAAAATGGCCCTCCCTCCTCACTTTGGAATCCAAGCAATAATGCTTTGCGAAAGTGTGGAGGGAGGCCCAGGTCACTGCCTTACAAATGTCCACTACAGGAACACCTCTGGCCAAAGCAGAGGTGGAAGATTTAGCTCTAGTAGAATGAGCCCCAATACCCTCAGGTGGTTCCTTACCAGCAAGGGTGTAGCGGATCTTGATGCACAAGATGATCCACCTGGATAGAGTACGCTTGTGCACAGCTTTGCCTTTTGAGTGTCCAACGTAGCCCACGAAGAGCTGATGGTCCAAACGTAAGTCCTTTGTTCTGTCCAAATAAAAGCTCACCGCTCTCTTAGGGTCCAGGCGGTGAAGTCTCTCCTCCTCCTTGGAAGGGGGAGGATAAAACACAGGAAGATTTATGGACTGCCCCAGATGAAAAGGAGTAACTACCTTAAGCAGAAAAGCAGCCCTAGTCCAGAGGACCATCCTTTCAGCATGTATGGTCAAAAACAGGGGTTTTGAACAAAGAGCTTGAAGCACACTCACCCTCCTTGCTGAGGTGATGGCTACAAGAAAGACTGTTTTAAAGGACAAAAGCTTTAAAGGACAGCTATGAAGGGGTTAAAAAGGGGAACCCATCAAAAAAGTCAAAACAAGATTAAGATCCCACTGGGGCATAATAAAGGGAGTAGGCGGAAACCTATTGGTAAGGCCTTTGATAAATCTCAAAACAATAGGAGACTTAAATAAAGATGACTGATCAGGAAGACACAGGAAAGCCAATAAGGCTGACAAATAGCCCTTAACCGTGGCCACAGCACAATCCTGCTGAGCCAAGGAAAGAGCAAACTGAAAAACATTGGACAAGTGGGCCCTTAAAGGGTCAATGGATCTCTCTCAACACCATTTAACGAATCTTGACCATCTGAACGAGTAAATGGACTTGGTGGAGTGTCGCCTGGCCGATAAAATAACATCCACCACATCAGGCGAGAGAGAGAAGGAACTCAGGTTGCCCCGTTCAATCTCCAGGCATGAAGGTGTAGGCTCTGGAGGTAGGGGTGTAGAACCTGCCCCTGTAACTGCGAGAGGAGGTCTGCCCTGAGAGGGAGACGGAGCGGAGGGTGCGATGAGAAGTGAAGTAGATATGTGTACCACACCCTTCTTGGCCAATCCCGGGCTATCAATATGACTTGGGCCTGGTCTTGGCAAATCTTCCTCAGAACCAGAGGAATCAAGGGTATGGGAGGAAACGCGTAAAGGAGTTGTGAGCTTCAACTCGACTGAAACGCGTCCCCCAACACCCCCTGCATCGGAAACTGGAGACTGCAGAATGACGGTCAGTGTGCATTCTTGAGAGTGGCAAACAGGTCCACCTGAGGAGATCCCCACGTCCGGAAGACATGTTGAACTACCTCCGGATGAAGCATCTATTCGTGGTCGGCAGAGAACTGCCGACAGACTGTCCGCACACACGTTCAACACCCCGGCCAAATGATTCGCCATCAAGCAAATCCAATGGTCCTGAGCCCAGGACCAAAGCAGCAACGCCTCTCTGCAGAGACGGTATGACCCTACTCCTCTCTGCATGTTGACATACCGCATCGTGGTAGTGTTGTCAGTCAGGACTTGAACCGACTGACCGCGAAGGGAAGGGAGAAAGGCCTTGAGTGCCAAGCGTATTGCCCGCAATTCCAGAAGATTGATATGAGACAATCTTTCCTCCGGAGACCAAAGCCCCTTGATCTCCAGATCCCCCAGATGAGCACCCCACCCTAGGGTAGAGGCATCCGTTATCACTGTGGCCACCGATGGAGGAAGATGAAAGGGCTTTCCTTGAGACAGATTGCCCTCCATGCTCCACCAAGATAGTCCGCCGCAGCTTCTCTGGAGATCCTGACCGACTCCCGGAGATCTCTGTTGTGCTGATACCACTACCTGCAGAGACACCACTGGAGCGCCCTTATGTGCCAGTGTGCATGGTTGACCAACAGAAAGCAGGAGGCGAACAGACCGAGCAGGCGAAGGACCTTCAGAACTGGAACAACCGCTTCATTGTGGAATAAAGGGATCATCTCCTGAATGTCGAGAATTCTTTGTGGAGGAGGAAATGCTCAACACACAGTAGTGTCCAGTACCGCCCCTATGAACAGGTTGCGCTGAGAGGGCACCAGGTGAGATTTGGGCACACTGGAAAAACCCAAGTTGAACAACAGTTCAGATGTTACCCGCAGATGATGAAGCACCATCTCAGGCGACTCCGCTTTGAGCAGCCAGTCGTCCAGATAGGGGAAAACAGGAATCCCCGACCTTCTGAGATGAGCTGCCACCACCTTTGTGAAAACTCGAGAAGCAGTAGTAAGACCAAACGGGAGGACCGCAAACTGGTAGTGCTGCGACCCAACTGTAAAACGAAGATACTTCCTGTGCGACTTCAGAATGGAAATGTGAAAATACGCATCCTGCAAGTCGATCAACACCATCCAGTCCTCTTGCTGCAGCGCCAGAAGAACCTGAACAAGGGTCAGCATCTTGAATTTCTCCTTCAGGTAAAAAATAAAGACCCTGAGGTCCAGGATCAGACTTAACCTGCCGTCCTTTTTGGGAATCAGGAAATACCAAGAGTAGCACCCCTGACACCTTTCCTGCTCCAGAACCACCTCTTTCGCACCCTTTTGAAGTAAAGCAAGAACCTCCTTCTGCAGAAGAAGCAAATGGTCCTCTGAGCAAAAACCTTGGCAAGGAGGGTAAGGAGGAGGAAATTCCGGTCTGTTTTGACCGATTTCCAACCTTGCAGAAACTGAGACAGCAGACCCCCTACAGGACCCACATGATCCATGATGGGGGGGGGGGGGGGGGGGGGGGGGGGGGATTTATAGAGCGGATTTTGCTGCTGCTGAGATTGATGGAAGTTGCGAAAGGAAGACCTTCCAAAACCTCGATATTTCTTGTAGCAGAAGCCTCTCGACTGGGTCTGCAACCCCAAGGATTTCGCAGTGGCCCTGCTGTCTTTAAACCTTTGTAAGGCCAAATCTGCTTTCCCCCCAAAAAGCTTCGACCCGTCAAAGGGCAAATCAACAAGAGTGGCCTGGACATCAGGGGAAAAACCAGAAGAACGAAGCCAAGCATGCCTTCTTGTAGCTATGGCCTGATTGAATAACCTGCCTAGCCGCAGCCTGAGGATCTGACAGAACGTCCATAAAGTTTCCTCTCTCTTCATCAGGCAACTTGGGGGCCAATTGCTTTGCAGAGTCCATCAAAGCATGTATGTAGCGGCCCAACAGACAAGTGGCATTGGTTGATTTCAGTGCCATGCTAGAAAAGGAGAAAACCTTTTTAGATGCCTGTTCCATCTTCTTTGAGTCCCTGTCAGCTGGGGCCTGTGGAAAAGCACCTGATTGCTTGAAGCAGGATGCTTGTACCACCAAACTCTCTGGAGATGGGTGAGAAGAGAGAAAATCTGGATCCCCTGGAGCAGTCCTAATACCTCCTAGCCACAGCCTTAGAAACAGCAGGCGAAGAAAGTGGCTTGCGCCAAACTTCGATGATAGGATCCAAAAGGGCTTCGTTAAAAGGTAGCAGAGGCTCAACTATGGATGAAGGTGAATGCAACACCTCCGTCAACAAATTTGGTTTATATTCAGCAGTAGGTAACTGCAAATCTAAAAGCTCCACAGCTTTCCTTATCACCAAATGGTAGGGAGCTACCTCTTGAGGAGGTGAAGCCCTTGTAGAAGAGAGCTCCCACTCAGGGGAGATGTCCAATCCACTCCCCACTTGAATTCCCTCAAATTCATCTAGAGACTCCTCCAACTCGCCCTTCTCTACATCCTCTCTACAATACTGCTCCTCTTCTAAAAGCCTGAGCCTTTCTCCGTGAACGAATCCGCGGACGCTGTGTCGGCAGTGCCGACTGCTCCGGAGCCGGCGTCAAGGGAGGCTTCGATGGAGGCACAAGATCCACACGAAGTCGAGAGGAAGGCTCTCCAGACGGCACTGAAGATTCCATCAACGGCTTCGATACTCTCGGCGCCGGAAATTGCAATGACGGCGCCATCGGCATGAAGGGTGCCTGGGCATAGTGTTGTGGCACGCCCAAATTGAATGCCAGCGGACCCACGGGACCAGACGGTGCTCCGGATGGGAAAGCCGCCATTTGAAAAACTCCGTACATGGCATTTAAAAAATGCGACCGATCCGCCTATGGAGCCGGGAATTGAGGATATGGATTCGAACCAGTATCCAAACGGGGGGTGTCTGACGTCAGAATGATCGGATCCACTGCCGAATCCACTGGTTCAATCTCAGGCACAGGAGAAGATGAAACATCTTGAACCGGCACGGCGTCGGAAGCTGGTGAATTCCTCAGCGCCAGAGACTGCGCCAGAGTGCCTCTAGGCGAAGGTGACTTCTCCGGAGTCGTACGAGAAGGAGAAATGTATAGTTTACCTGTCGGTGTAGTTTTGCAGCTTGAAGACTTTCTGGATTCACTATGCTGTGCATTATTCCGCCATCTTGTGGTTGGGTCCGGAACTGTAGTATTTCTTCTCTTTTTTTTCGTGGCCCAGGTGGGCGTCGACATACCACTATTTGGTGTCCTTCGTGACGTCGACACGCTTCCTCCGGAAGCTCCCACCTTTGGTCGCCATCTTCGGATTATTTTTTCTTGTCTCGTGTTACTCTTTTTTTTTTATCTACCCTTGTAAAGTCTATCTTCATCTTCTGCTCCCTTTAACCTCCTGTCTCATCCTTCTGGTGGAGGAGGGTGGGTTCGCTAGTGAATCCAGAAAGTCTTCAAGCTGCAAAACTACACCGACAGGTAAGAAACTATACGTTTTGCAGCGTGAATCTTTCTGGATTCACTATGCTGTGCATAGACTTTGTAGCGGTTTGTCCTTATAGTGTTGGTTGGGTGGAAGATGAGCACTGGTTACTGAAAATGTGTTGCATGACCTTCTGTCCCACCTGCGCTTCTTTGTTCATTTGGATAGCCACACAGTAGTGCTTAGTGAACGTGTGCACTGAAGACCATGTAGCTGCTTGGCAAATGTCTTGAATTGGTGTGTTGGCTAGAAACGCAATTGTTGCTCCTTTCTTCCTTGTTGAGTGAGCATGAGCTGCCCCTTGTAATGGTTGCCCTGCCAGTTTGTGGCAGAGCAGTATGGTTTGCGCAATCTATCGTGCAAGGGTATTTTTGGTAACCGGTCGTCCGTAAAAAACTGCTGGCAAAGGACACAAAGAATTGCTTTGTTTTCCTGCACTCTTTTGTCCTTTCCATATAGTGCATCACTGCCCTCCAGGCCCTCTCTGTGCTTGTGGAAGGTTTTTAGAAAAAACTCAATTTGTATTGTCTGATTGATGTGGAACTTAGACACCACCTTTGGCATGAAATGTGGATCCGTTCTTATGACAATCCTATCACTGTGTATTTGCAGGTAGGGTTCTTGGAGTGTTAGCGCTTGCAATTCACTTACTCTTCGGAGTGATGTGATAGCTACTAGGAAGGCTGTCTTTAGCGTGAGCATATGCAGTGTAGTTTTGTGAATAGGCTCAAATGGTGCCTTCATCAGTTGTGTTAGCACAACATTGAGGTTCCATGCTGGTGCTGGCATTCTGCTTGGAGATGCGATCCTTTTTGCTCCTTCTAGGAATCTTTTTACCACCTGTGAGGTGAAGAAACTTTTCCCTGCTTCTCCTCTTGTGAAAGCCACAATTGCCGCTAAGTGGACCCTTAGGGATGTGTAGCTTAGTTTATTCTGCAGTAGATGCGTTTAGTATCTAAGTACTGTTGATTCCCTAGTAATCCTTGTTTGTAGTTTCTCCCTAATGCACCATTCGGTGAATCTTTTCCACTTTGCTACGTAGCAGGTTCTTGTGGTAGGTCTCCTTGCCTCTCTGAGTACCGCCATTGTGCTTGCCGGTAGTCTTAGGTGTGCGAACTCTAGGTCATCAGGAGCCATGCAGCTAGGCTGAGTCTTCCTGGCTCTGGGTGCAGTACTCTTCCGTTTTGCATTGTTAGCAGGTCCTTCCTTGTGGGGAACCTGTGTGCGTGCGTTTGCGACATCTCCATTATCTGTGAGAACCATGTTTGTCTTGCCCACTGTGGTGCGATCAGGATGAGCGTCATGTTGCTGAACCTGCACTTGTTCAGTACCCTGTGTAGTAGCTGTATCGGTGGAAAAGCATAGGCAAATGTCCCTGACCAGCTTATCCATAGCGCATTCCCCAGGGACTGTTTGCACGGTACCCTGGATGCGAAGTTTTGGCATTTTGCATTTTGGTTTGTTGCAAATAGGTCTATTTGCGGAGTTCCCCATTTGTGGAATAGCTTCTGGGTTTCCTGTTGATTGATCTCCCATTCGTGGGATGCGGACGTCTGTCTGCTGAGCCAGTCTGCTTCTACATTGTCCTTCCTTGGTAGATGTATTGCTAACAGGTCTATTTTCTTTGGGATTCCCTCCTTGCTTGTTGATGTAGAACATGGTAGTTGTATTGTCTGTATCAGTACTCTGTGTCCGTACAGCAGTTTCTGAAAGGCGTTTAAGGCTAGGAACACTGTCTTGAGTTCTAGGTAGTTGATGTGCCTTATTGCATCCTGATGTCCCCACAACCCCCTTACTTTGAGGTTGTGTGCGCTCCCCACCCCCTCTGGGAGGCGTCTGTTGTAATGGTTACTGTTGGAGTTGGTTGTGTGAATGGTCTCCCCTGTGCTAAGTTCTTCTTGTTCCACCATGCTATTTCTTGCTGTAGTGCCTGCGTGACAACCACTAGATCCTACCAACTCCCTGTCGCTTGTGACCATTGCTGCTGGATCCATTCTTGGAATGGTCTCACATGTAGGCGGATATGTGGTACCAAATGTATGCCCGATGCCATCATTCCCATCAGTTTGCTCACTGTCAGAGCTTGCCCCTTGCGGTTAAGACACGTCTCTTTGCATATTGCCAGCGTCCTCTTTGCACATGGAATCACCGTGCTCTGTATGGTGTTGATCTGTGCTCCTAAGAATATCTTCACTTGTTCTGGCTCTATTGACGTTTTCTCCCAATGGATTGAGATCCCCAGTTGGGCAAGCATCTGTATCACTATCTCTATGTGCCTCTTGCACTTGTGGTATGAGCTTGCTTTCACCATCCAGTCATCGAGGTACGGGTATACATGTATCCCCTTCCTCCTTAAGTGTGCTGCTACTGCCGCCAGACATTTTGTGAAGACCCTTGGTGCTGATTTTAGTTCAAAAGCCAGTACTGTGAACTAGTAGTGAGTCTTGTTTATCATAAACCTGAGGAGGCGTTTGTGTTTGCTGTTGATGGGGATGTGCAAGTAGACGTCCTCGTTGCCATGTCCTCTCCCTTTTGCAGTTGAGGTATGACCTCTTGGAGTGAGGTCATCTTGAACCTTTAAGTTTTTATGAACCTGTTTAAGAATCTTAGGTCTAGAATTGGACGTAATGTTCCGTCTACCTTTGGTATGAGGAAGTAGGTGGAGTAGAGCCCCTTGTTCCGTTGTTTGTGTGGTACCATTTCTATGGCTCTTTTCTTTAGCAGATCTCTTGCTTCCTGCATAAAGTGTGCACGCTCCTTTGTTGAGCGCAATCTGACCCTTGGCTTTCTGTTTGGCGGTGGTTTTTCCAGGTCTATACAGTACCCTTATTGTATGAGGTTTAATATCCATTTGTCTGATGTTATTTCCCTCCACTCCTGGAGGAAGTGTCTTAATCTGCCTCCTACTGGTGTCGTGTGTTGGAGGAACTGTCGAAGGTCTTGATTTGTTGTTGGTCCTTGCCTTGATTCTTTCTGCACCCCCTGAGGTCTTGGCCAGGTGTGCGTTGGTTTTGATGGTATGTCACTTTGCTGTGGGAGGCTGACTCCCCCTCTGGCCGTTACCCCTTCCTCGGCCGCGCCCTCGAAAGGATTGTCCTCGGGGCCGGTACTGCCAGTTCTGCTGTTGCTGCCTCTGTTGCTGTCCCTGGCTACCTCCTTGATAACCTTGTTGGGATGTTTGGTGCGGTACCACAGGTTGATGATTTCATCTGCCTGTTGGCCTCCTTGAAGGTGTTCCCCTTCTCATACCTCGGAACTGCAGTGCCCCCATGGACCTTGCTGTTTCGTTGTCTTTTTTCAGCTGGTTCATTTGTCATCAACTGGTGCTCCGAAAAGTTGTTCCCCATTGAAGGGTGTGTTGAGGATGCTGTTTTGGACTTCATTTTTGAAGCCTGAAATCCTTAGCCAGGCATGCCTCCTTTCTGTGATCCCCAGCATCATCTGCCTTCTAGATGTCTCTGCTGCGTCTAGGGCCGACTTCAAACATGTATTTGCCATGTTTTTCCCCTTTTCTATCAGGTGGCTTGCCCTTCTCTGGTATTGCTCTGGTACGTGCTTGAGGAGTTCTCCCACTTCTTCCCAGTGATGATATGCGTGTCTGTTGATGAGTGCATTGGAATTGGCGATGCGCCATTGTATAGCTGCACTCCTTTCCATCTTCCTACCCATCAGGTCCATCCTTTTGCTCTCTTTGTCAGGTGGTGGGCCTGAGATTGTGGGTATGTTTGCCCTTTTCCTAGCCGTGGATGTGATTATAGAGTTGGCTGGTACTGACCCTCTAATGTACATGGGATCTTTTGATGAATGTTTATATTTTGTCTCTGCTCGTGGAGTCTCTGCTCGTGGAGTCACTGCTACACATGGCAGGCTCCTTGAAAGCCTCCTTCCCCTGGTCCAGAACACTTGGGAGCATGGACAGGAACTGGCTTCTAGTCTGGGATGGCAACAAGGTCTTCAAGAGGAAACAAGACTGGGGTTTTTCTTCCTCTCATATGTTTCTGCAGCTCTTTTGATGACTTGGTTGTAGATCCCTATGTCGTCTGGCGACGAAGGCCTCGACGGATATGACTATACCCTCTTCCGGGGATTCGGCGTCAAGATCTTGCCACGGCAAATCCTGAGCCTCCAAAGACGTCGAGTCTTGGTAAGTTTGCTAGTCTTCCTCCCCTTCGGCGCCGCCGTAGTACAGGTCTTCTTCCTGTTCCTCTCCAGGATCAGGTGTGGTCAGCGGTGTGAAATCCTCGACGCAGCCTTCTGTTTCGGGCGTGGCTTTCGACGGTATGTTAAAGAATTTCATCTTTTTGTCGAAGTCTTTCTTGCGTTGCAAGATGTTCGCCATTTTGGCCTCGAGCCTTTTCCTTTCCATCTCTACCGCGTGATAGGCTTCGAGAGATTCTACTTTCCTTTTCGCGGTTGTCGACGCCAAAGTCGAAAGCGTTTTCGGGCCTTCGCCTTTCGACGTCGAGGCCTCTCTTTCGTGGCTGCTCTTCGGCTCCTTTCCCTGGTCTTGGGATTTTGCCTTCTGGGGGTCCTTCTCAGAGGATCCGACGGTCTGCTTGTCCCTGGATGCAGTAGTCGACGTCGAGTGCTTCGACGGCCCTGCTCCTTTCGAGGACTTTGGCTCGCTTTTGCGAGTATCAGTGGAGTGTTTAGGGTTCGACGACTCTTACCTCCTTCGACGTTTTCTTTTCGACCTCGACGACCAAGACGTCCTCTGGTCCCTCTGCGATATTGTCTTCCTCTCTGCTGGAGAGTCCCAAATCTCGGAGCGATGGGGGAGTCCCCTGCTCCTGCATGTTGTAGTTTGCTCTCCTCTGCCTTTCCCTTACTCTGAGGGTCTTCGGTGAAAGCTGCACAGGTGTTGCAGTCCTCGCTTCGATGGTCGCACGGCAGGCAGAGATTACAAACTGGGTGTTGGTCCTTTTGCGCGTACTTGTGGTGGCAGTTCGCGCATAATTTAAACAGAGTTTTGTCCATCAACGCGCCCAGGGAGTCCCCTGCATGCGCATTCTCCTTTGAAACGTCGAATTCTTCGATGTTCTCTCGTCTGACGTCGACCTTCGTCCTTAATTGATCTCCGGTGTCTTACCCGGTGATATATTCCAAAGTTTTCTTCTATTTTCGTCGATTCTTCTCGCAAAATGTTTTTCGAGCTCCTTCACTGTTGATCCAGACCCAACGGCGGAAAAAAGAATCTGAAGATGGCGACCAAAGGTGGGAGCTTCCAGAGGAAGCGCGTCTACGTTAGGAAGGACACCAAATGGTGATATGTCGACGCGCACCAGGGCCACGAAAAAAAAAAAAAAATACAATTCCGGAACCAAACACAAGATGGCGGAATAATGCACAGCATAGTGAATCCAGAAAGATTCACGCTGCAAAACGAAGTCCTTACGGCAGGCGAAGGCGATCTTGAAGCCCTACCCTTCGCCGAAAGGCACCGAGATCCATGTTTTCTCTTTTACTTGTGTGTTCTCGACTTCGACATATGCAAAGTCGACGACTTCGACTTGTCATGCTTGCGCCCTCTACCTTCTTTCTTCGCCTTGGCCAGAAATAACTTTGCTTCCCGTGCCTTAAGTGCTTTGGGGTTCATCTTCTCGCAACAGGAACAGTCCTTCATGTCGTGATCCGACAATAAGCACCACAAACAAGCTTCATGGGGATCAGTGATGTACATGTGACCCTCACATTCCCTACAGGGCTTAAAACCAGACTTCCTCGAAGACTACATCACTTCTAGCAAGTTAACGTTGATAAAACAACAAAGTAACAACAAATATGGAGAGTGCTAGAAAACCGTTACGCGTCGACGGCGTGGAAAAAAGGGAACTGACATAATCACGCCGACGAGGCTCTCTTATGGCTCCGGTGATGTCATGCAGAGTCGCGAGCGGAGCTGACGTCCTCGTCGGCGTGGAGAGCTAGGAAAAAATTCCGCGGAATGCTGGTGCAGGGGATATTCATAAGGTGAGAAATCCACAGGCAGATGTATCCATCAGAAGAGTAATGTTTTCAGCTTACTGCTAGTTTTATAGTATAACACATACTATGCAAAGATGGTGATGCAGCACCACTCTCCATTATATATGCAGTGACTAGCAGGAAGAGGCAGTCTTCAAAGATGCTTGGCCAACTTGTGCCGATTTCCATGTGCGGACATCAACAGAAAAATGTTTAGTGAAAGTGTAAACTGATGACCATGTCGCTGCTCTGCAAATGGCAGCTAGTGGAAGACACCCAGGAACGTCACTAAAGCTCCTTGCTTTCCAGTGGAGAAAAACCAATGAGCTGCATCAAGTGTACATTTCGCCTTAGCATACCAAATCAAAACCCATTTTATAATCACCAGCTTGGAAATCGGGTATATTCAATACAGCTGTGTGGAAGTAACAGAACGGTACAACATATTTCTAACAGTCCGCATGTGTGCAGTTAACAGGATTCATTACAACTCTCTTTACAACTAATGAATGCAGATAAAGTGAAACTAATGTGTGAAAGGTTATGAAAAATAAGAGTTGGTCAAAAGACTGGTAACCATGCAAAGGTGAAACAACCTTTACATTAAAAATATGTTTGAGTGCTCAAAATGACTCCGTCTTCATGCAAGAGGAAGTAAGGTTCCGAAAAAAAGAACAATGCCGGTAATTCACTAACTTTGCATTTGGATACCAAGAAAACCACAGTCTATGTCAACAACTGCAGAAGGATAAAATGGAATATTTAAGTCCAAGCCTACTCTCAGCAGCTGTGAAGATTATGGGTTGGGTAACTCACTTAACTAGTATGCTGTGGTTTTGTCATATAGGTTTTATATTACCCAAATACATATCAATGATCTCTGGGGCCTCTTATCAGATTCCCCATAATTTTTGTAGTTTGTTCCCGAGTGTTTTTTTCCTTCAAACAGGAGAACAGATCAATAATTTCATATAATGTTTTTTAATGGAGTATGGTCCTAATTTCAGTGAAGGTCCTCGTTATTACTGCAAAGGAAACAGGAGAGCCTGTAAACCATCCTGTCAGTTGTGCTTCTGCACATCCTCACATCTCCATCAATAATTTAATCCTTTATTTCCCCTTGTGGGTCTCAACATCGACTTGCTTTCAAAGGAAATGGGAAGGCTTGTACACCACTGTACTCCCAAGTCACACTTTTTCCCCCAACTGACAAACAAATTACTTTGGTTACTTTTTGGTTACTTTATTTCTGGTAGATAATCCAAGTACAGAATACTCACCTAGTAAATATTCTTCAGCTGTCAGACTGTATCTGGAAACTTTAAAAGAGTGCCCCTGTGACCTGGCACGTGCCTTGTGAGGTTCCGTGCCGATGATGTTCCGAACTGGAAGTGATGAGCAGACCCGCATATAAGTGCCACCCACGCGCGGGTGTGAGAAAGATGGTACGTTTTCAGATATGGAGCTCTTGGCTGAGTATGCTAAGGACCACCCATCTGAACATGGTGATGGCCAATCAGATGAGGAAGGGGAAGCAGAGGAGGTTGACAATAACCCCCCCATACTATCCCCTAGGGAGGAGAGGGCACCCATACCCTTCAATCCAAGGATTAGCATCTGGGCACCTAGAGATTACACAGGTGACTCTGGTATCAGAGAGAACACTGGGGGACCCACCAGTGAAGAGGACAGCCTTATGAGGCTGACCAGAAGACTAGAGCTAGAGTCCAGGCTCCTAGCTCTAGAAAAAGAAATGAGAGAGATGGGGTTAGCACCCATCAATGGTGGCAGCAATAATAAAAATAAGGATAGGGAGGAAACTTCTGAGCTTAAAATCCCCAAAGGGATTGTCCCTAAATTTGAGGAAGGTGATGATATCACCAAATGGTTCACAGCCTTTGAGAGGGCTTGTGATATCAGAAAAGTAAGGAAACCTCTCTGGGGGGCACTCCTGTGGGAACTGTTCTCTGGTAACTGCAGAGACAGGCTTCTGACCCTTTCTGGACCAGAAGCAGGATCCTATGACCTCATGAAGAAAGCTCTGAATGAGGGATTTGGATTCACCACTGAAGAGTATAGAATTATATTCAGGGGGGCTCACAAAACCCAGACCCAGTCCTGGATTGATTTTGTAGACTTCTCAGTGAAGACACTGGGTGGTTGGTTAGCTGGACATGGTGTGCAGGATTTAACTGGATTGTATAATTTATTCATGAAGGAACATATATTGAGTAACTGCACAAATGAAAAGTTGCATCAGCATTTGGTAGACCTAGGTCTAATTTCTCCCCAAGAATTGGGAAAGAAGGCAGACCACTGGGTCAAGACTAGGGTGACAAGGACAGCCATTGGGGGTGACCAAAAGAAAGTGGTCACAAAACCTCCCCAGGGGAAAGGTGGTGAGAATCCCCAAGATAAAAAGTCTGAGTCTTCCAAAGGGCCCCAAAAACCTGTTCAGGTGGGTGGGACCCAAACTACTCCCTATGTGCCTTAACCCTATAGGTAGAAGAACTATGATCCCTTAAAGGCCTGGTGTAATAACTGTAAGAAGTCAGGACACCTAACTGTAGCTTGCTCCCACAACAAAGCCCCTAAGGCACCCAGTACAGCTACTCCTGGGGCAGCAAGTATACAAATGGGATCAGAGGGGTACCCTGAGCAAATCTGGGAACACACTGAAGCCAGTCTAGTCTTCTTGGGAGAAGTGGAGTTTGCCACTGTAGCTGTGTGGCCCCCCAACTTGAAGCAATACTTACAGTACCCCCGGGTGAATGGAACTAGGGTAGAAGCTCTGAGGGATACAGGTGCCAGTGTCACTATGGTGAAAGACACACTGGTTTCCCCTGAGCAATACTTGATTTGGAAGTCTTACCCAGTCACCAACGCTGACAGTGTCACCACTAGTCATCCCATGGCAACATTAGGCTGGGGGGGGGGGGGGGGGGGGGGGGGGGGGGGAGAAGAGGTTTGGGCTAAAGGCCCATGCAGCCATGCTGGGCATCCCTGAATTGGTGTGTGTGCAATCCAGAGCACAGAGCAAGAGGAAGGGTGAAAAAGTAGGTCTGGAGCCTGAAATAATGGCCCAGCCAACCAAGAGAAAAGGAAAGAAGACTGGGGAACCAGCTTCTACACAGCAAAACATTCAGGGCCCCTCTCCCCAGGGAGAGGATTTGGATACCCCTGAGAGAACTGAGTCCATGGAGCTTGACCCTTACCAGGTTGAACTCTTGGGCCCAGGGGGACCCTCTAGGGAAGAGCTGTGCCAGGGTCAGCGAGACTGTCCCACTCTTGAAAGCCTGAGGCAGCAAGCTGTTTCAGAAGCAAGGGGAGATGTCAGTGGTACCCACAGAGCTTATTGGGAAGAGGAATTACTGTATGCTGAGGCAAGATCCCCACTCCTGGAGCCACCAGGAGGGTGGTAGTGCCACAGAAGTACAGGGAGTTCCTCCTAACTTTGGCTCATGACATCCCCCTAGCTGGACATCTGGGGCAATCCAAAACTTGGGAAAGGTTAGTGAGTCACTTTTACTGGCCCCAGATGCATCAAAAGGTGAAGGAGTTTTTCAGCTCCTGTGTTACCTGTCAAGCCAGTGGCAAGACAGGTGGCCACCCAAAGGCCCCCCTCATTCCACTACCAGTGGTGGGGGTCCCCTTTGAAATGGTAGGAGTGGACATTGTGGGTCCACTTGAACCTCCCACAGCGCCAGGAAACAAATGTATCCTAGTGGTAGTGGATCATGCCACTAGGTACCCTGAAGCAATTCCACTTAGGACTACAACAGCTCCTGCAGTAGCCAAGGCCCTCCTGGGTGTCTTCACCAGAGTGGGGTTTCCTAAGGAGGTGGTTTCAGACAGAGGTTCCAACTTCATGTCTGCTTACCCAACACACATGGGGAAGGAGTGTAGAGTGCAGTATAAGTTTACTACACCATACCACCCACAAACCAATGGCCTTGTTGAGAGATTCAACAAGACATTGAAAGGCATGATCATGGGTCTCCCTGAAAAACTCAAAAGGAGATGGGATGTCCTGTTACCATGCCTGCTTTTCGCTTACAGGGAGGTACCACAGAAGGGAGTAGGTTTCTCACCCTTTGAACTTCTGTTTGGTCATCCTGTAAGGGGACCACTTTGTCTTGTAAAAGAGGGCTGGGAGAGGCCTCTTCAGGAGCCCAAACAAGACATAGTGGACTATGTGCTTGGCCTAAGGTCCAGAATGGCTGAGTACATGGAAAAAGCATCCAAGAACCTTGAGGCCAGCCAGGAGCTCCAGAAGCACTGGTATGACTAAAAAGCTGCACTGGTTGAATTTCGACCTGGGCAACAGGTGTGGGTTTTGGAGCCAGTGGTACCAAGGGCTCTCCAAGATATATGGAGTGGCCCTTAACCTATCCTAGAAAGAAAGAGTGAGGTCACCTATCTAGTTGACCTGGGTACTAGCAGGACACCCAAGAGGGTCATCCATGTGAACCGCCTCAAGCTCTACAATGACAGGGCTGACATCACCATGCTGATGGTGACTGATGAGGAGCAGAGAGTGAACCTCTCCCTGACCTCCTCTACTACAGCCCAAAAGATGGATCAGTAGATGGTGTGATCTTCTCAGACACCCTCTCTGCCCAACAGGAGACTGACTGCAAGCAAGTCTTGCAGCAGTATGCTAGCCTCTTTTCCCTGACCCCATGTCTGACAAACTGGTGTACCCATGATGTGGGCACTGGTGACAGTGCACCTGTCAAAAAACAAAATCTATCGACAGTCAGACCAAGTCAAGGAGAGCATCAAAGCTGAGGTCAGCAAGATGCTGGAGTTAGGGGTCATTGAACCCTCTGAGAGCCCCTGGCCCAGCCCAGTGGTTCTGGTCCCCAAACCTCATCAACAAGGTGAAAAGAGAGAGATGAGGTTCTGTGTGGACTATAGAGGGCTCAACTCTGTCACCAAGACAGATGCTCACCCTATCCCAAGAGCAGATGAGCTGATAGATAAATTAGGGGCTGCCCAATTCCTCAGTACCTTTGACTTAACTGCAGGGTACTGGCAGATTGGCATGGCCCCAGGAGCAAAAGAAAAGACAGCATTCTCCACCCCTGATGGGCATTATCAGTTTACTGTGATGCCCTTTGGGTTAAAGAATGCCCCTGCCACTTTCCAGAGGCTGGTGAACCATGTCCTGGCTGGGCTGGAGTCCTTTAGTGCAGCTCATCTTGATGATATTGCTGTCTGGCAGGATCACCTGATCCACCTTGGAAAAGTTTAAGAGGCTCTGCACAATGCAGGTCTCACTATCAAGGCATCCAAATGCCAGATAGGGCAGGGCACTGTGGTGTACTTGGGCCAGCTTGTAGGTGGAGGCCAGGAACAGCCCTTACAACCCAAGATCCAGGCCATCATGGACTGGATAGCTCCAACAACCCAGACCCAAGTCGGGGCATTCCTTGGCTTGACTGGATACTACAGGAGGTTTGTGAAGGGGTATGGGTCCATTTTGACCCCCCTCACAGAACTCACCTCCAAGAAGATGCCCAAGAAGGTTAACCGGACAGTTAGTTGCCAAAAGGCTTTTGACACCCTAAAAGAAGCAATGTGCTCAGCACCAATTCTAAAGGCTCCAGATTATGCCAAGCAGTTCATAGTGCAGACTGATGCCTCTGAGCTAGGGATAGGAGCAGTCCTATCCCAGACCAATGATAAAGGCCAAGACCAACCTGTTGCTTTTATAATATAAGCAGTAGGCTACTCCCCAGAGAGCAGCGTTGGAGTGCCATTGAGAGGGAGGCCCTTGCTGTGGTTTGGTCCCTAAAGAAGTTGAGGCCATACCTGTTTGGTACTCACTTCCTGGTTCAAACTGACCACAGACCTCTCAGATGGCTAATGCAGATGAAAGGGGAAAATCCCAAACTACTAAGGTGGTCCATCTCCCTACAGGGAATGGACTTTGAAGTGGATCATAGACCAGGGACTGCCCATGCCAATGCAGATGGACTTTCCAGGTTCTTCCACTTAGACAATGAAGACTCCATAGGGCAAGGTTAGTCTCATCACCGTTTGTTTTTGGAGGGAAGGAGGGGGGGGGGGGGGGGGGGGAAGTTTGTGTGAGAAAGTGCCGTCTTTCTTGCATGGTATACTTTTTGCTGAATTGCTGAATGTACTTCGACTGAGTGTGCCCTGGACTCCTGCCAATCAGGTGCCCAGGACCTATGTTACTTCCCTAAAACAAACAAAACCCAATTTGGCAAACCCTGGCCACATGTCAGCCCCTGGTAAATGGTACCCTAGGTACCAAGGGCCTTGTGACCAGGGAAGGCGTCTACGGGCTGCAGCACTCCTTGTGCCACCCTTAGAGGCCCTGTACCCTTACACACACACACACACTGCCTTTGCAGGATGAGTGTTTGGGTGCAAGACAAAAACAAAGTCGACATAACACACATCCCTGTGTACCATGCCCATCACCTACACTGCCCTGGCATACATCAGCCACCCCTCTAGCTGGGTGCCTTATGCCAATGATGTGGGCACAGGAGCAGGAGCCCTGTGTCCCTACAGTGCCCAGGTCCATTCCTGAGCACTGTAAGTGCAGTGCTGCCATGTAAGAGTACATGGTGCTGAGAGCTCGTCAAACACGAGCTCCGCAGCACCATAATGGCAACACTAAAGACTGAGAAGTTTGGTATCAAACTTCTCAGCACATTAAACCCACACTGATGCCAGTGTGGGATTTAATGTACCAAGCACCCCAGAGGGCATCTTAGAGGTGCCCCCTTAAACCTAACCTACAATCCACGTCTGCTCTGAGGCTGCCTAGGCTGCCACCCAGCAGACATGTTGCTGGACCCCTGGGTAGGAGAGCCCCTGCTCTCCTGGGCCTGCAACAATGCACATCCTGGGCGAGGTGCTAAATCTCCTCCCCCAGGATGGGCAGGGGGAAGCTTCAAAGGCATGCCGCCTCTGTGAGCTTCCCCAGGCCACTGCAACCCCCCACTCTGGCGGGAAGCTTTGACCGGAAACCCCAAATAAGGACAGGGGATGTGCCAGCCTGCCAACCCCACCCCTCAGGTGGGGGAGGCGAGGTGAAGCACATCTCCGGGCTCTCGCCATCTTGAAGATGGGGAGCCCTACCCTATCAGGACTAGGCTACTGCCCCCCTCCCACAGGAGAGAGGCAGGATAGGGGGTGTACCCACCCCAGGACAGGGATCCATTGGTCCCTGCCCTTCACCTACCTGTAACGCCCCTAAATCTAGTATTTAGGGGCACCTTGAACCTTCCTTCGCCAGATTCCAGATTCAAAACTACAAAGAAGAGCAAGAAGAAAGAAGACCTGCCCTGCAGCTGCTAAAAAGAGGAAGACACCAACTGCTTTAGCCCCCAGCCCTACCGGCCTGTCAACCCTCGAACCTGCTCCAGCTCCAACCCGGCATCTCTTGTGGCCAGCATCCTCACAAACCCCGGAGGACCTGGCTACCTTTTGGCTCTAAACCCCTGGGACTCTCATGAGTAGAGGCTCTACTCAAAACCTACCTCTAATCCCTGGCAGCAGCCCGGAACCGCGAACCCAGCACACACTGCACCAGCCAAGCCTGGCCAGTGCCGGAGTGGACAAAGACCACGAGGACGACCCCACGGCGACTGTGACCCCGAGTACGGCACCCAAGGACCTCCCTCGACACTCCTGAAGAAGCCTGCAGCCTCAGAACAAGGTGCCCCCCCAACCGCGATCAACAGAGGGTAAGATTTCCCGACACCAAAAGGCACCCCTGCACGCGACGCCCCGCGCCCCCCTGTGCCCAATCCCGTGGTACCTACCTATCCTCCAACTACCCAACTTACCTCTCGAAGTGGTGGTGGCACCTGAAGAATCAACGTCTCCGAGCCTGCAGCCTTTTTCCAAACCGGAGATTTCCCATTGAAATCAATTGAGCGCCCGAAGGCTCAAAAGCACCCTGCACCCAGCCGCCCGAGTGGCCCAGGCAGTGAAACCTCTACACCTAACTACTTCCCCACTTGTCCTGAGTAAGTGACCAGGAGCCCAGCTCCCACAGCCGCGTGGCTTGCCAGTCAGCAGCCACCACCCAAGGCCCCCCCTATCCCTCATAGGATAACATTGGGCCTAACTCACTCTGCACCCGGCCGCCCTAGAGTCGCTGAGGGTGAACCAACTGTACCTACCTGACCCTGGGGGACCCCTGAGTCTATGCCCAGAACCTCAACTCTGCCAGTCGAGTACTTACCCTTAAACTGATAACTCTATTTTCCTCATAGGGTAACATTGACTGGCTTTTTCCCGAAATTTCTTCCAAGTGTGGACTTTTCAAATCTTAAAATATTCACCAAAAATCAGTAACGAAAATGAAATTACTCACCTGCTCTTAAGCGAGCTCCCAGTGCTGGATCTTGGTGCCCAGCACTGACGCTGAAAAATACTTACAACTGTACTTACCCGCAACCCAATTTTCTTCCATAGGAAATCATTGACTGTTTTTCTGTGAAATTTCTTCTAAGTGTCAATTTCTGAAATCTTTAAATATTCTTCAAAAATCGTATAATATCTGAAAACGTAATGACTTACCTGTTTTGGATAAAGATCCCAGTACTGAGTCTATGCACCCAGTACTGGATTACAAAAGTAACGAGAACATACTGTACCTGCAACTTGAATTTTCTTCCATAGGGAATCATTGACTGTTTTCTTTGAAATATTTTCTAAGTGTCAACTTTTAAAATAGCTAAATATTGTTTAAAAATCATTACAGTAATTAAGTCTACTTTCATCACTTGATTCTGAGTACTGACCCAGGACTGAATCTAGGATCCAGTCCTGGAATTCCAAAAGTAATCTAAAATGTAATCTGTTGCAAATAACTTGAATTTTCCATTGAGCTCAATGCTTTGTTGTGTTTAAAATAGAGTTGCCTATTGCAACCACTTGTAACTGTTTACAAAAGTCAATTGCATATTGCAAAAGTATTTATATGAAACATCTCATTCTGAGAAAGTATATATTAAATCAAAGTGTTGGTTCTAAAATAAAACCAGCAGATATTTTTTATATATAAACCATTGGCCTAGAGTTCAGTTATTGAGAGTGTGAGACCATTTGCTGACTGAGTGAGTGCAACAAATGCTTTACACTGTCCTCTGATACTGCCTTACTGCTCGACCAAGCTACCACTTTAGAGAGTAAGGTTATATCTAACCTTAGCCTCTGTCAAACCCTGGGGGACTGTGGACTCTGTAAACCCTGTACCTATTAAGGAACAGTATATACAGAGCCACTTTCTCACAGCTGTCAGCTGCTTTCTTATGACTCTTCAGATGCAGAGCCTATAGACAAATTGGGATGACCAGTGTGCAAGTCTTTAAATAGGGACTGTTTTAGATGGTAAGAGCCCAGTTCACAGAATAGGAAGGGTCAGTGAGCAATCTGCAGTTGCACACAGTATCCATAAGAAGAATTATGTTACAGTAAGCATCTGTACGTTGTATTTCATTTAGATTCAAAAGCCCTGCCATCTACTATTGGAATGTGTTTTTATTTGAAGACTGTTTGAGTCACGAGGTATTGACGACTCCTCTTCTGACTGTGAAAATGCATTTGCGCTAACTCCATTGTTTTTTTTCTTTGCACAGTAGGTGAGAGTAGGTCTGGACTAGTGAATAGAATAGTACGGTGACCAAGTGTGGTATGTAAAGATGATACAGAATTTAGAAAGTTGAAGAAATCTTTAGGAAACACTGGCTCCCAGGGAGGTAGGGGGGAGTATGTGAACCTACAGCACTACATGCAATGAACAGGTGCATACAGGGTAAGTAACCTAATCCATTCAAAGGCATGTGAGGCTGTAGATACACATGCTCTGCATCAACGGAAAAGCAGCAATCCCCTAAGCAGTAGCAGGCCAGTAGATGATGCAGCAGTCTGAAACAAAGTCCTTAGGACAGTTTGACCAACTCTGTCCCATTGACCTGCAAGGATAGCCACACAATAATCCCTTGTGAAGAAGCTTCACAAAAATCAGCTATGAGTGTGTTTCCCAGGAATGCCACAGTGGGCCGTGTTTGCAGTTGGAGTGCGGTCTGGAAGAGACATGTAGGCTTTTTCCCCTTTTCTTTTGAGGTAGCAGGTTTGGGTGCATGTAACAATCCACCTGATTATACCTGGTTTCGATATGGAACAACCTTTATGAGGTGGTTAAAAGGCATTGAAAAGCTTCTGTGTTTTATGGAAGAACTTGGTCATAAGTCCATAAGAGATTGCTTGAGGTCAAGTATTTGTAGCGCTCTCTCAGCTACTGAATCAGGATTGGGGTGGGGGGGTGGGGTATGGGGGGGGGTAGAACACTGGGAGCTTAATTAACTTGACTAAGGTGAAAAGGGCAGAAACCTTGGGAAGGACATTTATGGTGAGTTCTAAGGAGAATCTGGTCGTTGTAGTCCTAGAAGAAAGGCTCTGCAATGTAAGAGCCTGTAATTCACTAATAAGACTAAGGGAGGTGATTACTACTAGGAAAGTGACATTCCAGGATAAGAAATGAAATGGCATGTTAGTAGTGGTTCAAAAGAAGGGACCATGAGCCTGGTAATGGCAACATTGCGGTTCCAGCCTGGGGTGGATAGTGGAATGATGCATTTGAGACCTTTCAATAAGGCTTTAACGACAGTAATCTTCAATAGTGAAGTGTGTTCCCTGTTCTGCATTTATGTGGTAATGGCGGCTAAGTGTAGCTGTAAGGAAATGCCCCTTTTTGAATGGTCACCCCCAGGTTTTTCGACTGCTGTTCCAGATTTTTTGACTCTGAGTACAATGAGGCCCGTTAACTAGACCTCAGTGCTAGTGCCATGAACCTAATGTATATGTCGAATTGGCAGTACACAACTGGACATAGCTAACTTACCTGCAAGTCCTTTGCAAATGGCACCCAGGGCATGCAAGTTAGAGGGATACCCCACGGCTGCATCACTAGTTGAGCCACCATGAAGGCCCACACGTAAAAAGTCTCTCCCCATCTGCCACTGCAAACTGGTAGAGCAGTCATGCACTAACTCACCTTTGCCAATTAAAGCAATGGCAAAGCAACTACTTCCCCAGTGCATCTGTGTGAGTCACCCCTCTGTCAGGGCTACTGAGTCCTAAGGCAAGGTGCAACATATGACACAGGCAGGACGTGAGTTTTACACGTCCTGGCAGTAGAAGCATGAAACAACTGTTTTTACTGTGGAAAAACCTGGTCGTTCAACTGGCGAGTACAGGATTACACCCTGACCATTCAGCCTTATTAACTCCTGAACGGTGTGACAAAAGTGGGCACTTTGAGGTATCAAACAACTTGTTAAATGAAGCCCAACGTATCTCAAGTTGAAGTTAACCTAAGTTGTTGCAGTGAGTTTTCATAAAGCTGCCACTTTGTTGCATTTAAAAGTCATGTCTCTTCCTGGGCACACATGGAACCTGTTCCACAAGACAGCTTTATGTGCTGCTGGAGAGACATGCCAATGACTCTCAGGAAGGGGAACAATGAGGGATTGCAGACCAGGGACGTGTTATCGACCTCCTGCAGGGTGTTAGTACGAAAAAGGCAAGCTTCAAAGGAGAAGCAACATTTTAAGGGTAGAGGTGTAACACTAGGGGGGAGGGCTGCCCCACTGTTTAGGTAAGCAGGCTGGCACGGGGAGCAGAGATGGAAAACCTGTTGCCACATGGATTTTCCCAGGGGTGTGCAGCCCTGAGGTAGTCACAGCCCAGGGGTGGGCTAGAGAGGTCAGAACGACGAGAGAGGTGTCTTGTCATCTTGGGAGTGCATAGGATGATGCATCCTGGAATAGCCAGATGCCAAACTACACAGGAAGGGGTCATCAGGTAGAAGAGAACTTGGTAGACCGTTGGCTACCAACTGCATCCTGCACTGAGGGCACTTTCCGAGCATAAAGGGGGCACCCATGGAACCCAGACCCAGACGTCAGATATCACCCAACCTGGAAGGAGGATTGCCCTGCTACACTGAGGAACCAGCTAAGAGAGGCTGCACTGTCGATGACTGCACCTGGTGGCTAGCAAAGAGAGGGACTGTGCACGCTGTGTCCTGATCAGGGAGAGGATGTCGCCAGTGCCCAGTTAGGCCAAGAGAACTCCAAGGCCCAGCCAACTGGCTTCCTGTTTGTAGCGCAGGGTCCAGCATACACAGGCTGTACCATTCAAGTCTGCTCCTGCTGCACCTGATGGCTAGCACAGAGAGGAACTATGTCTGGACTGTTATGCTCAAGAAGAAACTGTATACGGAGCCAAGTCAAGCCAATAGACCCCCAAGGAACAGCCGACTCACCTCCTTTTCGCAGCACAGATCAGGATGGATTGGCCTGTGACCACAGCACTGGGCGACTGATATTCCAGTGGGGCAAAATACAGCCACAAGCTTTTCATTTTTATAACAGATCTTAGGAGCCACTTTTTTGACAAGGAGATATGTAGCTTGTAGGAAAGTAGTTTTCTGTTGCAGTAACCACCCTCCTCCCCCCACGTACTTTTTGCCAGACTACTGATGCACTTTCACTTGATGTGCCCTGGGTCCCTGCCAATCAGGTTCCTAGGGCCTGTGTTCTTTCCCTAAAACTAACCCAATTGGCATCTCTGGCCACAGGTCAGCCCCTGGTAAATGGTACCACAGGTACCCAGAGCACTGTGACCAGGGAAGAACTCTAAGGGCTGCAGGACTTATTGTGCCACCCTTGGAGGCCCTGTACCTCTAAACAGAAACACTGCCTTTGCAGGCTGCGTGTTTTGGTGCAGAACAAAGTGAAGAGTCGACATGGTACACACCTCTGTGTGCCATGCCTACAACCCACTGCGCTGGCATAGATCAGGCTGAGTGCACTATACCAGTGGTGAGGGTACAGGTGCATGAGCCCTGTACCCCTACAGTGTCTAAGGCCATTCTTAGACATTGTAGGCGCAGTGCTGCCATTAAGAGTATACGGTGCTGGGAGTGTCATTACGAACGCCACAGCACCATAATGGCTACACTGAAAACTGAGAAGTTTGGTTTCAAACTTCTCAGCACATTACAACCACAATGATGCCAGTGTGGGATTTAATGAACAATGCACACAGAGGGCATCTTAGAGATGCCCCCAGAAAGCTAACCTACGACTAGTGTCCAGACTGAGTAGCTGCTTTCAGCTGCCACCACCAGACACATTTCTGGACTCCTGGGTCGAGAGCCTGCTGCTCTCGGGTGCCTGAAACAATGCACATCCTGGGACGAGGTGCCAAGCCTCCTCCCCCAGGATGGGCAGGATTCACTAAGGGGAAGCTTTAAAGACTTGCCCCCTTTGTGAGCTACCCCAGGCCATTTGCTACTTTCAGCAACTGTTCCCCACTGGTTCTGACCCCCACTTTGGGTGGGAGAACCGGTGGGAAAAACAAGTGAGGAAGAGGTGTGCCCACCTCTGTCAACTCCACCCCTCAGATGGGAGAGGCGAGGTGAAGCACAACACTCAGTCCCTGCCATCTTGCAGATGGGGGTACTCAGCCAACCAGAGACAGGCTAATGCCCCCCCTCCCACTGGAGGGTGGCATTATAGGAGGTGTACTCACCCCAGGAAAGGGACCCATTGGTCCCTGCCTTTTACCTACCTGTAGCACCCCTAAATCTAGTATTTAGGGGCACCCCTAAATCTAGTATTTAGGGGCACCCCTGAACCTTGCTTCCTTAGACAAAAAGAAACTACAAGAAGAAGGACCGAACAGCCGTGCAGCAGCTAACATGAGGAAGACGCCCACTGACTTAGCCCCAGCCCTAACGGACTGTCTCCACCTCGAACCTGCGAAATCCCAGGGTGTCCAGCAGCCAGCAACCTCAAAAGCCCTGGAGGACCTGCCTGCCTTCAACCACAAAGACTGTCTCCAGTGAACACCGGATGTGTTAATCTGCAACCTCTGGCTCCGGCCGGACATCGCGAATCCGCCCCACTCTGCACCCGCCGTCCACGGCCCGAGATCGAGTGGGCAAACAACACGAGGAGGTCCCCCTGGCGTTCCTGACCAAAGATCCGGCGACCCCTGCCCTGCCTCTAACCGACGCCGGCAACCTAAATCCAGAAGGTCCCCCCAACCGCGACCAGGAGCTGGTAAGAAGATTCAACCCCAAAAGGTACCACTGCACCCGACGCCCCACTGCCTCGGGTGCCCAAACCAACGGTGCCTAACCAACCCCTAACTTCCCAGCTTACCTCTCGAAGTGGTGGTCGCACCCAAAAGACCTTCGTCCCCAAGCCGGCAGTGTCTTTGCAAACCAGCGGTTCATCATTGAAAACAGGGGGCCCGACATCAAAACAGCACCCTGCACCCGGCTGCCCTAGTGCCGCTGAGGGTGCATCTTTGGTGCTACTTTGTTTCCCCATTTGCCCTGAGCTAAAGTCCAGGAGCTTTGCTCCCACAACCAAGAGGCCTGCTTGCCAGGAGCCACCAAATGTAGGGCCCCTATCCCCCACTGGATAACTTTGGGCCTCCCCACTCTGCACCCGGCCGCCCTAGTGCCGCTGAGGGTGTAACTAGAGTGCATCCTTGACCCTGGGGGACCCCTGAGTCTACCCCCAGAACCTCCACTCCCACTACCAAATACTTACCTCAAAACCGATAACAGTATTTTCCTCCATTGGTGGATCAGCGGTGGAATATACAACTTTGCATTTGTTGGACTACTTGGTTACCACCTGATCACAAAGCAGAACTCTTAAATTGTCTTGTCTTTAGAATTCAGATTTTTCAAATTGTTAAATTTTTGCAATATTACTAAAGCACAAGTTACTACTTGTTGTGAGAAAGTGGCTCTGTATAGACTGTTCCTTAATAGGTACAGGGTGTACAGAGTCCACAGTCCCCAAGGGTTTGACAGAGGCTAAAGTTAGATGTAACCTTACTCTCTAAAGTGGTAGCTTGGTCAGGCAGTATCAGAGGACAGTGTAAAGCATTTGTGGTACACACTCAGTCAGCAAATGGTCTCACACACTCAATAACTGAACTCTAGGCCAATGGTTTATATATAAAAAATATATGCTTGTTTTATTTTAGAATCAACACTTGGATTTAAAATATACTTTCTCAGAATGAGATGTTTCATATAAATACTTTTGCAATATGCAATTGACTTTTGTAAACAGTTACAAGTGGTTGCAATTGGCAACTCTATTTTAAACACAACAAAGCATTGAGCTCAATGGAAAATTCAAGTTATTTGCAACAGATTACTTTTTAGATTACTTTTGGAATTCCAGAACTGGATCCTAGATTGAGTCCTGGGTCAGTACTCAGAATGAAGTGATGAAATTCGACTTAATTACTGTAATGATTTTAAACAATATTTAGCTGTTTTAAAAGTTGACACATAGAAAATATTTCAAAGAAAACAGTCAATGATTCCCTATGGAAGAAAATTCAAGTTGCAGGTACAGTATGTTCTCGTTACTTTTGTAATCCAGTACTGGGTGCCTAGACTCAGTACTGGGACCTTTATCCAAAACAGGTAAGTTATTACGTTTTCAGATATTATACGATTTTTTAAGAATATTTAAAGATTGCAGTAATCGACACTTAGAAGAAATTTCACAGAAAAACAGTCAATGATTTCCTATGGAAGAAAATTGGGTTACGGGTAAGTACAGTTGTAAGTTTTTTTCATAGTCAGTGCTGGGCACCAAGATCCAGCACTGGGAGCTCACCTAAGAGCAGGTGAGTAATTTCGTTTTCGTTACTTGGCTGATTTTTGGTGAATATTTTAAGATTTGAAAAGGCTTACTTGGCTGATTTTTGGTGAATATTTTAAGATTTGAAAAGGCCACACTTAGAAGAAATTTCAGGAAAAAGCCAGTCAATGTTACCCTATGAGGAAAATAGAGTTATCGGTTTAGGGTAAGTACTCGACTGGCAGAGTTGAGGTTCTGGGCATAGACTCGGGGGTCCCCCAGGGTCAGGTAGGTACAGTTGGTTAACCCTCAGTGACTCTAGGGCGGCCGGGTGCAGAGAGAGAGTTAGGCCCAATGTTATCCTATGAGGAATAGGGGGGCCTTGGTTGGTGGCTGCTGACTGGCAAGCCACGCGGCTGTGGGAGCTGGGCTCCTGGTCACTTACTCAGGGCAAGTGGGGAAGTAGGTAGGTTTAGAGGTTTCACTGCCAGGGCCACTCAGGCGGCTGGGTGCAGTGTGCTTTTGAGCCTTCGGGCGCTCAATTGATTTCAATGGGAAATCTCCGGTTTGGAAAAAGACTGCAAGATCAGGGACGAGGATTCTTCAGGTGCCACCACCCCTTCGAGAGGTAAGTTGGGTAGTTGGAGGATAGGTAGGTACCCCGAGAGTGGTCACAGGGGGCCGCAGGGCGCCGCGTGCAGGGGTGCCTTTTGGTGTCGGGAAATCTTACCCTCTGTAGATCGTGGTTGGGGGGGCACCTTGTTCTGAGGCTGCAGGCTCCTTCAGGAGTGTCGAGGGAGGTCCTTGGGTGCCGAACTCGGGGTCACAGTCGCCGTGGGGTCGTCCTCGTGGTCTTTGTCCACTCCGGCACTGGCCAGGCTTGGCTGCTGCAGAGTGTGCTGGGTTCGCGGTTCCGGGCTGCTGCCAGGTATTAGAGGTAGGTTTTGAGTAGAGCCTCTTCTCATGGGAGTCCCAGGGGCTTAGAGCCAAAAGGTAGCCAGTTCCTACGGGGTTGTGAGGTTGCTGGCCACAAGAGATGCCGGGTTGGAGCAGCAGCAGGTTCGAGGGTCGACAGGCCGGTAGGGCAGGGGCCAAAGCAGTTGGTGTCTTCCTCTTCTTAGCAGCTGCAGGGCAGGTCTTCTTTCTTCTTGCTCTTCTTTGTAGTTTTGAATCTGGAATCTGGGGAAGGAAGGTTCAGGGTGCCCCTAAATACTAGATTTAGGGGCGTTACAGGTAGGTGAACGGCAGGGACCAATGGGTCCCTGTCCTGGGGTGGGTACACCCCATATCCTGCCTCTCTCCTGTGGGAGGGGGCCAGTAGCCTAGTCCTGATAGGGTAGGGCTCCCCATCTTCAAGATGGTGAGAGCCCGGAGATGTGCTTCACCTCGCCTCCCCCACCTGAGGGGTGGGGTTGGCAGGCTGGCACATCCCCTGTCCTTATTTGGGGTTTCCGGCCAAAGCTTCCCGCCAGAGTGGGGGGTTGCAGTGGCTTGGGGAAGCTCACAGAGGCGGCATGCCTTTGAAGCTTCCCCCTGCCCATCCTGGGGGGGAAGAGATTTAGCACCTCATCCCAGGATGTGCATTGTTGCAGGCCCAGGAGAGCAGGGGCTCTCCTACCCAGGGGTCCAGCAACATGTCTGCTGTGTGGCAGCCTAGGCAGCCTCAGAGCAGACGTGGATTGTAGGTTAGGTTTAAGGGGGCATCTCTAAGATGCCCTCTGGGGTGCTTGGTACATTAAATCACACACCGGCATCAGTGTGGGTTTAATGTGCTGAGAAGTTGGATACCAAACTTCCCAGTCTTTAGTGTTGCCATTATGGTGCTGCGGAGCTCGTGTTTGACGAGCTCTCAGCACCATGTACTCTTAAATGGCAGCACTGCACTTACAGTGCTCGGGAATGGACCTGGGCACTGTAGGGGCCCAGGGCTCCTGCTCCTGTGCCCACACCATTGGCATAAGGCACCCAGCTAGAGGGGTGGCTGATGTATGCCATGGCAGTGTAGGTGATGGGCATGGCACACAGGGATGTGTGTCATGTCGACTTTGTTTTTGTCTTGCACCCAAACACTCAGCCTGCAAAGGCAGTGTGTGTGTAAGGGTACAGGGCCTCTAAGGGTGGCACAATGAGTGCTGCAGCCCTTAGAGGCCTTCCCTGGTCACAAGGCCCTGGGTACCTAGGGTACCATTTACCAGGGGCTGACATGTGGCCAGGGTTTGCCAATTTGCGTTTTGTTTGTTTTAGGGAAGGAACATAGGCCCTGGGCACCTGATTGGCAGGAGTCCAGGGCACACTCAGTCAAAGTACATTCAGCAATTCAGCAAAAAGTGGGGGCATACCATGCAACAAAGATGGCACTTTCTCACACTTGAGTAACGATATATCTGTAAGAGACATTAGTTAGTGATAGATTTCTTACCTTCGAATATCCCCAGGCGTCAGACTGGGTCCGGAATTTTTTTTGTAGCGGTACCCCTGCGCGTCAGTAGGTGGGGTTGTGCGGCTCCGCGTCCGTCACTGGCGTCGTAAGTGCCGAGATGACGTCACGGAGACTACTTAGGCGCCACCCATGCGCGCTGACGTCAGTTCTGTAAACAACTTTCCCCTCCAGGAACGCAGAGCCATGCAAGAAACTGACCACCGGTGCCATGAAACTAGGGCCCTGAAAGGGGGATGACCTTAACCCTAGAATCAGTTCGCAGGACGGGGAGGATCGGTGGGGCGGTAAGGAATCTATCACTAACTAATGTCTCTTACAGATATATCGTTACACAAGTAGTAACTAGAAAGACACGTTAGTTATAGATTTCTTACCTTAGAATAGATACCCCAGCAATACCAACTCCGGTGGTGGGTCTGCGAATAGATTACACCAGAAAGTCACGGAGAACGGAACGGCCAAAAAAGCTGTCTCTCTGGACCCGACTGTCAAGGCAGTAATGCTTGGTAAACGTGTGCAGCGAGGCCCACGTAGCTGCCTAACAAACGTCCTGAAAGGGGACGCCACGTCCCAAGGCAGTAGTGGCTGCAGTCGCCCTGGTAGATTGGGCACGCAGCCCCACAGGAGGCTCCTTCTTAGCCAAGGAGTAACATGCTTTGATGCACAGAACGACCCACCGAGAGATGGTCCGTTTGTGCACAGCCCGACCTTTTGTGGCGCCCACGTAGCCAACAAAGAGTTGGTCATCCACCCGGAACTGCTGTGTACGCTTTAGATATATGGCGAGCGTATGTTTTGGGTCCGGACGGTGGAGCCTGTCTTCCTCCCTCGAAGGATGAGGAGGCGGAAAGAAGGTAGGCCAAGTGATGGTCTGCTCTATGTGGAAGGGCGTGACCACCTTTGACAAAAAAGAAGGACGGGTCCTTAACACCACCTTGTCCGGATGAACAGAAAGGAAAGGAGGTTTGGAAGAAAGAGGCTGGAGCTCACTCACTCTTCTGGCAGAGGTGATGGCGTCCAGGAAAGCGGTCTTAAGAGTAAGACGACGCAAAGGACAGGTATGAAGGGACTCGAAAGGAGCGCGCATCAGATAGGTCAAAACGAGATTTAAGTCCCATTCGAGGCATGATGAACGGCACGGGCGGAAACGTGTGCGTAATCTCCTTAAGGAAACTATTTACAACAGGGGGACATGAAAAGAGAAGGCTGATCTGGAAGCCTAAAAAAGGCAGAGATGGCCGAGAGATAACCTTTGATAGTGCCCAGAGCAGAGCCCTGCTGGACCAAAGAAAGGAGGAACAGAAGGACTTCGGAAAGATGGGCAGAAAGGTGATCCACAGCCTTTGCATGGCACCATGCCACAAATTTGTTCCACCTGCAGGCGTATACCGTTTTAGTGGAGGGGCACCTGGCTGCCAGAATGACATCACAGACTTCGGGAGGAAGATCGAAAGCCGTCAACTGCTCAATCTCCACGCATGGAGGTGGAGGCTGGACAGGTTCGGGTGGAGGACCAACCCCTGCTGAGGCAGACGGATCAGGGGATCAATCGCCATGCTGAGTAGCTCAGGATACCATTATCTTCGTGCCCAATCCGGAACCACAAGGATGACTTGGGCCCGGTCGCGCCGAATCTTCTTCAGCACTCTGGGCAGAAGTGGTATAGGCGGAAAGGCGTACAACAGACCGCAACTCCACTCGCGATGAAAAAGCGTTGCCGAGCAAGTGCCGCCTTAGAAATTCCAACGCGCAGAACTGATGACATTGCGTGTTCTCTTTGGTGGCGAATATATCTAACCAAGGCTCTCCCCACTGCAGAAAGAGACCTTGCGCCATGTCCGAGTGCAGATGCCATTCGTGATCCATCAAGCACTGGCAGCTGAGTTCGTCCGCCCTGGCGTTCAGAGAACCTGCCAGGTGTTGAACCACCAAGGTAATGCCTTGGTGGTTCAACACCTTCCCTTTCAGTCCTCCCCTCCCGCCATGTCACCAAGGTGACATGGCGGGAGGGGAGGACTGAAAGGGAAGAGAATAACCCCTGCGGATGATCTGCAACACCCACTTGTCCAATGTGATATCGCACCAGTGGTGGAGGTGGTGGCGGATCCTGCCACCCACTGGAGTGGGGTGCTCTACAAAGCTTGGATTAGGAAGGTTTAGAGGTAGAAGCAGCGGAGGTGGACTGCCCCCCATGCTGATTCTCAGAGTCGCCCCTGCAGAAGCCGCGGCAGTGCTGAGGCTGGTTCTGCACAGGCTTGTTGAAGGAACGTGCCTGGGTGCTCCTGCCTTGGCCACGAAAGGAACAAAACTCAGGAGTGGCCGGGCTCTTAGTGGAAAGACCCAAGGACTTAGCCAAACAGGCGAGTGCCATCAAAGGGCATGCCCATGAGCGAGCTCTGGACGGCAGGCGAGAACCCAGTGGATCGCAACCAGGCGTGGAGACGCAGCGCCATAGTTTTAGAAATCGCCCTGCCCAACGAATCAGCGGTGTCCAAACCACTCCGTAAGGCTAACTTAGCCGCGTCCTTACCCTCAGCAACCGCTTGTGCACAGCATGGAGCTCCTCAGGATACTGAGGTAACACCTGATCAACCGTGTCCCACACCGCGTGGGAATAGAGGCCCAACAACTAGGCGGTGTCTACCGACCGCAGCCCCAAGCTGGCCGACGGGAACAACTGTTTACCAAACTGCTCCAGCTTCTTATCCGGTGGAGCCGTGGGAAAGGCACTCTGCGACGTCGAGGCCTGGATGACCAGACTCTCGGGCGTGGGATGAGTGGTCAGAAACGCGGGGTCACCAGGCGCCGGGCGGTGACGTCTGGTGACATTCTTATCCACAGGGGCCCCTGTGGCCAGCCTCGAACAAGTGCCCAACAGGATGTCCGTGAGGGTGTCGTTGAAGGGAAGCAGTGGCTCCGACGAAGTCGACGCCGTCTGGAGCACCTCAGTAAGGAGGTTAGTTTTGAGGGCCATCGTGGGAAGATCAAGGTTGAGGACCTCAGCAGCCAGACGGAGCACCATCGTGTAGGAAGTGCCCTCCTCCATCGTAGGTGGGGGAGAGGCAAACCCCGGGTCAGAAGAGACAGAGGTCGCCGGCGTCCTCCAGATAGTCCACCCAGTCCTGCTCGGAGTCACATTGACGGGCAAGAGGGTCCTCGGACCCCTCCCAGTCATCCTACACCTACGTTGCAGAAGGAACCGGTCGCGGCGGCAGAGCCGGAGAAGGGACATACGGCATCGGAAACTGCGTCGGCCGGCACCGTCTCCCAATGCGGATCCAAGGTAGGAATGAAATGGTCCTGGAACTGAGGCAAGGGTGGAACGAACGGCACCCACTGCGGCGCCGGAGGTGGCGCTGGGACCAGAGCCAACCGCGTAGGATCCTGTGGCACCGTAGCTGGATCTGCAGGCGGCACCAACAGGATCTGGACACGGGACCGTGGGGCCCGAAGGCCCGCCAGCGGAAGCCCGAGGCCTAAACAGGCAGTCCATGGTGGCAAGAAACTCTTGCACCTGTTCGGGAGGAGCCGACGGACCTGGGTAAGGTGGGTAGGCCGCAGGACTCTCAGGCTCTAAGCGAGCCGCAGGGGCAGAACCCCTGTCCCCCACGTCCGCATCCGAGGACCAATTGGGGGAGGGGGGGGGGGGGGGGGGGGATTGGGGGGACGTTAATTGAGCGAACATGCTTCTTCGACTTCTTTTTATGTCGTCGCTTACCCGAATCCGAGGTCGAAGACTTGGAGCCCGAGGAGCGACGACTGCGGCCTCGCGAGCGGTCCTGGGAATGGTCTCTGGACCTGGAACGGCGTTGGGACGAGTGCCAGACCTCCAGAAGCTTCCGGCGCCGCTCACTCAAGGCTTTCGGGACATGGTTCGACAGTTCCTGCAGGACCGGGAGTCATGGTCGGTCTCTAGGCAGTAGAGGCAAACATCATTGGGGTCCGCCACCGACATGTTGCGACGGCAGGCGCCACAAGATTTAAAGCCAGGCATCCCCACGTGCACCAGGAGAAAAAAGGGGAGACAAAAAGTCTCAAAAGAGTAGTCAAAATGTGACTAAGGTACGTGCTCTATCCGGAGCTGCGCTTGCTGGCGCGGAAAAAGAAAGAACTGATGTCAGCGCGCATGGGTGGCGCTTTAGTCTCCATGATGTCATCTCCGCACTTACGCCACCAGTGACGGACGCGGAGCCGCATGACGCACACCTACTGACGCGCAGGGGTACTGCTACAAAAAACTTTCCGGATCCAGTCTGACGCCTGGGGATATTCTAAGGTAAGGAATCTATCACTAACGTGTCTCTTTCAGATAATCTTGTTAGGTCCTTGGTTATGTCCCTTTAGAATTTCAGAAAACTAAAAATCACTTTAGCTAGGGTTAGAAGTTTTTTTGTTTAACTATGTCTCAAAACAAGATTTCAGCTGTTTCTGAAAATAACCACTATGACAGAGGACTTGGTTGAGGAGCTCGACCTCACCCCTTACATTCACTTGTCTTTCAAGGAGTTAAGGTCCCTATGTAAAATTAAAAACATAGCTATGGGGATCCTATCTCACCAAACAAAAGCTCCTGGAGCTGTTAGCTGGGTATGATAAACACCCATCTGAAAATGGTGAAGACCAGTCAGACGAGGAAGAAGAGGGAGGGGACCAGGTAGATCAACCTCTCCCACTTTTTAGGGAGAAAAGGGCCCCGGTGGCCCTGACTCCAAGAATCAACCTCTCAGTACCTAGATCCCACACAGGTGGGTCAGACACTACTGAGGACATTGAGGAACGCCTCAATGAGGAGGACATCCTGCTAGCCAGGCTGACCAAAAGATTAGACCTAGAGAACAGACTCCTGGCTCTAGAAAAAGAAAGAGCAGAGATGGGCCTCGGACCCATCAATGGTGGCAGCAATTTACTAATAAGGATGAAGAGCAATCTTATTATCCTAAAATACCCAAAGGGATTGTCTCTATATATGAAGAGGGTGATGATATCACAAAATGGTTCACAGCCTTTGAGAGGGCTTGTGAAGCCAGAAGAGTGAAGAAAACTCACTGGGGGGCACTCATTTGGTAACTGTTCTCTGGTAAGTGCAGAGACAGACTTCTGGCCCTTAGTGGAGCAAATGCTGGGTCTTGTGACCTCATGAAGAGAACTCAGATTGAGGGATTTGGACTCACAACTGAGGAGTATAGAATTAGATTGAGGGGGCTCAGAAAACCTAGAGTCAGCCCTGGGTGGAATTTGTAGACTACTCAGGTAAGACACTAGATGGCTGGTTCACTGGAAGCAAGAGTGTGATGGTCCATATAATTTGTTTATGAAAGAACACATTAAGTAATTGCATTGATGAAAAGTTGCATCTGTATCTGGTAGACCTAGGTCCCATTTCTCCCCAAGAATGGGGGAACCAGGCAAGCCATTGGGTCAAGACAAGGGTCACTAGGACGTCCACTGGGGGCGGCCAAAAGAAAGGGATTACAAAACCTTCCCAGAGGAAAGACAGTGAGTCTTTAAAAGATAAAAAGTAATGAGTCCCAGGTAGCCCCCCAAAAACCTGACCAACAGGGAGGGCCCAAAGACATCTCACAAACTAAAAATGGGTACCAAGGTAAGAATTGGGATCCCAACAGGGTATGGTGTCACAACTGCCAAAAAGCAGGACACCACACCAACGACCCTAGCTGTCCTAAAAACAATTAGACCCTAGTGTAGCTCCAGGGATTGCCAGTGTAGCTTTAGAGCGAAATTCCTCAGAGGAGGAAGCCCTCATAGCCTTCAACTGAAAAATGGGCCCAAAAGGTGAGTTGGAGATTCCAGAGGGGAGTAGACACTTCCACCACCTACTGGTGAATGGGACCCAGCCCTTGCCCAGTGAGATACCTGTGCCAGTCACACTATGGTGCATGACACGTTGGTTCTCTCAAACCAGTATGTCCCAGGAGAAACAGAGTGAGGACTGTCCCAATTGTGTAGGAATGTGGGTTTCTGTTGCAGTAGGGTTGATAAAACTACCCAAAATCATCCCACGGTTCAAAAGATGAACATTCATAAATGCCACGTGCACTATCAAGACCGAGTTCTAAAAGTCAATGTTCCCCAAGTGTGACAACCACTATAGATGTAATGCGCGAGAACTCATGCATGAAAGAAGACAAAACAATTGCTCGTGAATTCCACATAAATGTAGTAATCCAAGTTAGAAAAACTCATCTTGAAACAGTTATCCAACAATGAGAACCTGGTGTTCCAAAAAGCTGACTAAGGAGGCGCATTAGTCGTCATGGATAACTACGTACTATGTTATGTTATCAGAGAAAAGTGCTGGAACATCTGTCAGATGAAACTACGTACTTGAAATTAGATCATGACCCCACA
This sequence comes from Triturus cristatus, assembly GCF_964204655.1. Lineage (NCBI taxonomy): Eukaryota > Metazoa > Chordata > Amphibia > Caudata > Salamandridae > Triturus > Triturus cristatus. The sequence continues at coordinate 416,509,978 of NC_140584.1, forward strand.
TTGGATATCAAGCAAATATTTATTACAATCCTGGATAATGCTCTTGACATGGATTGGATTAGCTGCAACACTTGGACCTTCTTGATTAAGCAATTTCCTAAGAGACCCCACATGTACATGTTGCCAAAAATCCACAAGGATTCAAAGGATTCAGGGTGTGGATCCATTTTTGAACCATAAGGCAAGTACATTGACTATTTCTTGCAACCCATTGTGTGTGCTTGGAAATCATACATACGAGATACTACTGATTTTCTTTCACGTTTACAAGACTTGAACACAACTAACATTAATGAATGGTTGCTGTGCACGATTGATGAGACTGCGCTTTATTCAATTCCTCTCCACGAAGGAATAGATGCTGTTGAATGGGCCTTATTGAAACAACCTCATATTCAAGGAAACAAGTTGTTTCTCATAGAATTATTGCAATTCTGTTTGCAACACAGCTACTTTCGTTCAAGTGAAGATTTTTACTTACAAATAAGTGGGACCTGCATGGGTTTCGGGGGGGGGGCTCCCACATATGCTAACATCTTCGTGGCCTATTTTGAACAGAAAGACATATTTGAAAATGAATCATGGAGTAAACATTTAGTAATTAGCTGGGAAGTAACTGAATGGTTACATAAGTATGGTATCGGCATTGTTGGTACATGCTGGCTTTGATGAGCCATTCGTCCAGATAGAGGAAGACATGTATGCTTTGTCTTCTTAGATGCGCAACTACTACAAACAGACACTTGGTAAAGACTCTGGGGGCAGTGGTGACTCTGAATGGGAGTACCTTGATTTGGTAGTGTTGACCTGCTACCACAAACCTGAGAAATTTGCGGTGAGCCGGATGAATTGGAATATGAAAGTAGGCGTCTCAAGTCTAGAGTAGTAAGAAAATCACCCTTTTGCAGAAGGGGTAGAACCTGTTGATGTGTTACCATGTGGAAATGGTCTGACTGTATGTAAAGATTTAGTTCTCTGAGATCTAATATTGGTCTGAGAGAACCGTCCTTTTTGGGAATTAGGATGTAAAATGAGTAGACGCCTGACCCTTGATGTTGTGGTGGTACGGGCTCTATAGCTTGTTTTAGAAGCTGGGACCTGTACCTCTTGTTTGAGAAGGTGTAGGTGATCCGGTGAAAGTTTGTGCGACTTAGGGGGAATGCTTGGAGGAGTGTATATGACCTCAAGGCAGTAACCAGAATGGATAATAGGTGTTAAGTGGTTGGAGTGGGGAGGGGAGTGGGGGGAGGGGTGTTGGGGGAAAACTATGGACAAGTCACTTTTCTATTGGAGTGGGAGGTACATGTGCTGGAACCTCTACCTCTGCCCCGGCCGTTGTTTACTCTATAACCACCTCTGAAGTAAGTTTCGGAACCTGAGGGTTGGTTATTGCCCTTATAGGTTGATGCAGTGTCCAAAGAAGTGGTTTTGTACCCAGCTTGATAAAAGGAATGCCGAAAGGAACCACAGCCTTGTGGAGACTGAAGCGCTCCCATTGATTTAGCCACCTCGGTATCTTTCTTCATCTTCTCAAGTGAAGAATCTACCACCGGCCCAAACAGGTGTCCTTTATCGAATGGTGTGTTCAATATTGAAGTATAAATCTCCGGTTTGAACCCAGATATGCGTAGCAAGGCATGCCTTTTTAAAAGGACACTAGTGTTCACTCCTCTGGCAGATGTATCAGCAGCATCTAGGCTAATTTGATGGTTGGAAATTAGTTGTCCTTCACGTACCAGGTATTGCGCTTTAGATTTATGTTCTAGGGCAGAGTTCTTCAATCTGTGGGGCGCGCCCCCCTGGGGGGCGCAACACCATCTCAGGGGGGCGCGCACTCCACTCTAATCCACTCCAATCTTACTTTCCCGAGGGAGGCGAAATCGATGGGGCACTACGTGCCCATGCTTTTGTCTTGTTAACTCTCCCAGGAGGGGTAAATTGATAGAGCCGAAAAAATGCTTCAGCTGCAGTGGAAGGCAGGACGTCTCCTCTGCGAAAACCAAAAGCCAACCAATACAGTCCTGTTAATTTGCTTTCGATATCATCGCGGAGGAGACCCCTGCCTCTCACTGCAGCTGAAGCATTTCAGTTTTATGAATTAACCCCCTCCTGGGAGAGTTAGCTCTTCCCAGAAAGGAGGCAAAGTTTCCAGAGACCTTTTAAGGCATGGGCAAAGTGGGCTCTGGGCCAGGGCACCAGTCTTTCAAAGGGGGTAGCTGAAAGAGCCAGCTATGTTCAATGGAGTCTTGCCCTCATGACCTTGAACAATGTTGTAAATAGCGATTTTCTATTCATTTTTAATGTGTAAGAGTCTATTACAAACATTTTGCAGACAAAATGTGTTTATGCGTCATGCATATAAAAAGTTTATTTTAGCTCAATAGAGGACCTCACTTATGAGAAATGGGAGGGTGACACAGAGATTATGTGCAGTAATATTAGTGAGCTGCAGTTGTGTTACATACTAAAAACACACATCACTATCACTGAATATCAGATGCACACACATTTAGTATTTGACCACAGAAGGCATGAAAGAGCTGAGACTGGATCATAAAATCAAAGCTGGTCCGAACAGGGGCCCCCAAAATACATTTGGCCCAGGGCCCCAAAATCCATAAAACGTCCCTGAAAGTTTTTTAAAATTACACAGGCAAGCGCGCAAAATGCCAGCCAGCCATGTGTTGTTTAAACAGCCTGCAAATTGCTTGTCTTGACACTAAATATGATTATAAATAAAGAAGAATGTATTCATTTGTAATGTGACCTTTGTGTCTTTGTACCCTTTTATTATCAGTCATTGATCATTCAGGCAGCTCTAGAAAACAACGAAAAGTACTCTCTATTTATATTTGCTGTTCAAAGTATACACAGACAAGTGCTGAAAATACAGCTTTAGGTGACTGCTTATTTTATACCATCTGTGACATCAAAATAATGAGCTGGCAACCCTAATCATAAGACTGGAAGTTTGTTGAGGGATCAGCACATTATTTCCTCTACGCTGATCCCTGGTTACTGCCATAATAGCAATAGTTGAACACATTTGAAACCCTACGCGGCCGTCAATAACATGCTGAGTTACTTCAAGTGTCTGGGATTGCACCTTGCATTCAGACATATCGCTCCTCATTCTCGCCCTTCACTTTCACCCTCACCCTGCACTCACACTGATCCCGATGCACTCACACCATTCACCCGCTTACCCTCCACTCGCAGCGATCACAATGCGCTCACACCGATCCCATGCGCTCACACCGATCACATGCACTCACACCATTCACCCTGCACTCACACTGATCACATGCACTCACACCATTCACCCGCTCACCCTGCACTCACACTGATCACCATGTACTCACACCATTCACCCGCTCACCCTGCACTCACACTGATCACCATGCACTCACACCATTCACCCACTCACCCTCCACTCCCAGTGATCACTCCGCACTCACAATGCACTTGCGCTGTTCAGCCTGTACCTCCCCCTGCAGTCACACAAGCACACTACTCAACCTTCACTCGTGACACTTCACTCACCTGGCCCTCTCACTGCTCAATTTGCAATCTCACTCAAATAAGCACACCACTACATTCATTCGTCCCACTGTGCACTAACATGCGCACCCAAATTCATATGGTCACCTCACTCACCCCTGTACATAAGTATGAGCATGTCGTGTCCCATCAAGGTTTTCGTCCTAAATTACAAAAGGAGACATCTAAATGCACTGCAATTCAGTCTTCCAGGGGTCCCTTGATAGACAGTTCTGTTTTTGCCCTGAAGGCCTGGAATAATTCCTAAACAGATTCTTGCAAACACTGTTTTGTTTAATTTCTTTTTAATGTGATTGATGTGCGGGAGTCTATTACTATTTGCAGAGAATTGTGTTTGTTTCATGCAACAACCATAAAAAAGTTAACCATAAAAAAGTTCGATCTAAGCGGGTCCTCACATATGAGAAATTGGAGGATATCTCAGATATTTTGCACTGTAAAATTAGTGGGCTGCTGCTTTGTTACAACAGTGAAAACACATCACTATCTCTGAATATTAGATGTAAACTCTTTTAGAATTTCGACTACAGTGCCGGTGCACCGTTAGAAACCTGGCTAAATAGGGTATAACAGAGCTGAAAGTAAATAATTTAAACTCAAAGCTGTACTGAAAAGGAGCCCCCAAATTAGTTTTGGCCCAGGGCACCCAAAATCCCTAACATGTCCCTGCCATCACAAAGTCTGTCAGGCAACATTACTCTGAAATAAAATAGACAACATCATGAATTTATTATTAGTTCTATTATTTTTTTTAAACATAAGCCTGACGTGTCCTAAACCCGCACTGCTTCAGGCAAGGAACTTATAGTACCACTAAGGAATTCTCAATTAGGTGTTTGTTCAGCGCCCCCTCTGTGGACTTTAAACTGTCTTCGGATCCGTAACTGGTTGGTGGGCAATTATCCCATTATGATGCTGCCTAAAACATTTGTTAATGATTTCTAGAGAAGATTTGTTTCACTTGGACCAGCTCTGAGCTAGGGAGTGCTCGAAAAATCTGCTAACACTGTCTCCCTTACAGTCCCTGTCTTGGCTGAAAATGTCTGCAGAATATTCAGCTTTGGGAGAAACTGCTATCAAAACTTTCTTGCCTTTCAGCTCGTCCTATTTATGTGAGATTGGGTTCTCAGCACTTGCGGTATTAAAGTCTAAGTACCGTTCACAACTGGATGTGGAGCTCAACCTGAGGATGGCAGTAGCAAAAATCTATCCACAGATTAACCGTGTCTGAAAAACAGGCACACCTGTCACATTTATGTTGGCGGTGTTATTATCAATCTATGCCATGTGTAAAACAAAGCATCCTAGTAAAAACAATTTGCGCACATTTTATCTTGGAAAGTGGTGTTTTGAGCTGTGTAATAAGCCTCTGTCATTTCACCACACCCACTCACATACCTGCAGTTTACCAAACACTCAATGCATTCAACATTATTTGCTGTATATGCCCCGAATATGCGCGTGGCGGTCGAATCCAGAAATTTCTGTCGGGGGGGGGGGGGGGGTTTGGAGAGGAGTGCCAGCATCTAAAAAAAAAAAAAATCAACGGGGGGGGGGGGGGGGTTTATTGGGTGGCGGCCCAACCTACAAAAGTTTGAAGACCTCTGTTCTAGAGATAAAATTGGATAAGCTGTTACATTTCATCCCAATGCGCACGATCATATCTGGCTAGCAGCGCTTGTGTGTTAGATATGTGCCAGAAGTTACCTGCCTGGGAGGCTATTCTTTTCCCCGAAGAATCAAGAAGCTTTGACTCTTTATCTGGGGGGTGATGTGTCTCCAGTAGTCTGGGAGTTTGTCCTTTTGTGTGCATTAGAAACAACTAATGATTCTAAGGGTAATTGTTCTCTTATGTAGACTGGATCCGATGGTGCATGCTTGTATTTTTTATCCACCCTAGGGGTAAGGATACGTGCCCCGACAGGATCCTTAAATGTGTTGTCTACATGTCTGGTCATTACTTTAAGCATGGGTAACATATGTGTGGATTTTTGTGTGCTATTTAATGTTTCAAAGAGGAAATCCTCTTCAAGGGATTCTTTATGTAGCTGGACCCCATGGTAATTGGCAGCCCTGCCTAACAATTGAATATATCCTACGCTGTCGTTTGGTGGAGAGGGCCTGGTAGAATATAGGTCAGGGTCATTGTCTGTGGGCGAGTCCGTGTTATAGTCATCCCACTCATCTGTAAGTGTAGGCTTAACATAATCATTAGTATTATCGCCCTGATCGTCTGGTAAATATGGTGGCGAGTGCTCAGGTGAAGTTGGCGCAGGCAGAGACTGAGGCAAAGGTGGTGAAGGAAGACTAGGAGGGGAAGGGTTTGTCCCAACAGTTCTCTGCTTTAATGGAATGTGGTATTCCTCTTCGGTAGTAGCCCCTCTTTTTAAAGTCACTTTGGTAGTAACGTGGCCGGTTTGTGGATGTATGACCAAAATCTTCTGTTTTGGGTCCAGTTTTTTGAGCGGATCACCAACACTATGCTTCTTAGGTGATATTGGTGCATCAGTCTGTTGGTTTTGGGGCTGGTGTTTTCAATCCGAGGAAGTTTTCGGTGCCGAGTGATGATGATCGGAGCCGGACTTTGGATGTATGACCAAAATCTTCTGTTTTGGGTCCAATTTTTTGAGCGGATCACCAACACTATGCTTCTTAGGTGATTTTGGTGCATCAGTCTGTTGGTTTGGGGCTGGTGTTTTCAATCAGAGGAAGTTTTCGGTGCCGAGTGATGATGATCGGAGCCGGACTTGGTCTTCGATCCCGAAGGCTTTGGCTCGTGCCAGATTTGGATTGGGGCTTTTCGGAACCGGAAGGCTTTTTGGTATGCTTCGGTGCAAGCCAGGAGGCGGGCATCGGAAGCGTGGTCTCTGTGTCGACCGGGAGCCCAAGGGAGCATGTTGGTCCGGAGCCTTCTTTTTGGGTTGAGGTGGGAGATGGGGCGAAGTAGGGCCTGTACTCACAGTACGTTGTCCATGCGGGATATCTTCATCCTGGTCGGAGCCATCTTCGGAGAGGGAGATCTGTTCTTGCTCCTCCTCGGCTCCGATAGGGTTGTCGGCCTCTTCATCCGATCCACGTCCGAAGAGGTCCAGATTGGAGCCTGTGTGTTGGCTCTGCATTTCGTGGCGTCGGGCCAGACTGTTGCAAAGAGTTTATTTGGAGCAGAAATATCAGCATGCATCGCAGTCCTGTTCACTGTGTTCCGGTGACACACACAGATTGCACATCTCGTGTGAATCGGTGCGCGAATATTTCGTGTGGCACCGAGGACAGAATTTAAAAGGAGTTAATTCCATCGACTACGAGTCGAACCGGGGGCTAGGCCCAATGGCCTACCACGAGCTCTACAATTGAAAATAGTTTTAAGTAAGAACATGATCCGCAAATGGATAACGCGATCGAAAATAATACCATCGAGGTTGAGTGTTTTACTCACCGAGAGAAACCGAAGGATCGGCGTCTAACCGGAGCGCAGCGAGTCACACCCAAATCCGATGTCGGGGGAAAAAATTCTGAAGATGGAGTCGATGACCATGCGCACTATCACTGTAAGGAGTCACCACCTACCTCGTGACTAAGAAGACGTCTTCGAAGAAAAACGAAGTGCAAACATCCAGGCCCAGCACTAGATGGCGATCTATGCATAAGCATGTGATCTACAGCTCACATGCCTCGAACAGTTATTTATTTTCAGCAGGAATACTTGCAAAGCTAAACGTACCGCTCTGAGCTCCAGTAAGTGATGTGGAGATGCCGATGTTGCTGCTACCAACGGCCACTGACCTGGAGATCCTGCAGAAAAGCTACCCATCCGTCTAGGGAGGCATCGGTGGTGATTATGAGCGGAAAGGGTGCGGCAAAAACAGACTTATTTAATTTTTTTTTCGCTGGGAAATACTTGATGTCGTTGCCTCCTCAGAAAGGCTGTCATTGGAGCCAAACATTTGGTGAATATTCTTGGCGCCAACTTCAGGCCGAATTGCAGGACCTTGAATTGACAGTGGCTCCCGGCTATAGCAATTCCCAGATACTTCCTGTGGGAGAAATGGATGGGAATGTGTAAGTATGCATCGTGTATGTCGAGAGTGGCCATGCAATCTCCTGGTTTTTGAATCAATAAAATGTCCTGCAATGAGACCATGCAGAAGGACTGATTTTAGGTCTCACCTAGGCAGCGCGCACGCGCTGCTCTAGGAGGGCCTTTAGCCATCAGTCTTCACTTTTCAAGCACTGCACGTGTGCTTGTGGCGGCATCCACCTTGCGGGAGCGAGCAGCGGCGCGTCACAAGCACGAGTGAAGTGCTTGAAAAGTGAAGACTGCTCTCCCAAACGCTCGCGCACCACTCACGGGCTCCATTTCCATTAAATACTCCAATTTTTATTAGCTTATTCTTCAGTGTTGCTAGAATCAACGTGTTTGAGGTTCAGAATGTGTTCTTCTCCAACCCCGTCCATATTTGCACTTAGTCATTTTCGATTGAAATCTCTCCACAGAACCCTGACAGACGCCTGCCGCGCTAGAGAGTGACTGCTTCTCCTGCCTCCTGAACCCCCCTCGGCTGGAAACTATCTAGCATTACAAGCAGCCTGCCCTCTGGCACTACCTTGCCCACAGTAGTTTACTGCACCACTGAAAGGGGACTAGCTCATTTCGCTTTAAAGGGGCCACAGAAGAAAGACTTCTTGCAGCTATCTCTCTTACCCAGAGCATCAACACAGACTGGGGACTCCCGACAACCCCTTGTTATAATGTCTCCTTAGTTATTGAGCCATCGCCTGCTGGAAGGCTGCCCTCTTTCAAGACGTTTTTCGGTCTGGCTTTTAAAAACACAGCACAGACAACCGCTGGATCTTCCCAGAGGGCCAGCTCTAACGTGGGAAAATTGGCTTTTTTGGTGTATCATGCTGCCTCTTAAGTTTTGCATAAGGGTCTATTTTGCGCCCCAAAGGTAAATTTAATCATCACACACAAAATTCCTTGAGTCAAGGATGTAATAAAAACCAAAACCAATCCTTCGTGTTTTTTTTCACTACAGAAGGTTCTTAATTTACAATCCAAGCTAGACCTGTTGGATTTTCCAGTGCTTGTTTATGCAGTTTGGTTGTTTATATAGCTCTTAATCCTGGAGTGGGGTGGAGGTTTAGAATTCTGGCTGTTTCCCAAGCACTAACAGTTTAGTCACATTAAGAGAGTAATAAATCCTTTTATTGTCGGTCTCCTTTGCGTTTGATGCTTCAGTCCTGCAATCACTCGGGGCAAGCTGATTTAGGAGCCTCTGACGCCACTCTGAAAAGCGATTTTAGATCTTTGGGGATTTTGAGTGAACAAGACGTGGAATCCCCCGCCCCCTCACCCCGCCTCCAGCTCACCTCACTCACTTGAGTAACAGTGACGTGGCGTGCAGATGACTGTAACCAGCAATAATAATACACATACCCTGCTGACCCCGCTGAATGACATCGACATACAACAAACCTAACAAACGCTGCTATTCCAGAGGTGCTCAATAGATGAGGGTCGCATCTATCTGCGGTGCAGCAGGCACAATCGCACCGGTGCACAGAGACCAGAGGAGCCCTCTGCACCCAATTATGGTTCCCTTTTACTACCCAAGTGCTTGAAAGAAGGGGTATTTTCTTGCTTGAAAATGACCTGCTGCACTGTCGCTTCGCCACTGTATTCGGCCTGCTCTTTCAACCTCTCAAAATCTGGGGCGTACAGCAGGCCCCCATAACCAAGTCAATTAATAGCTGTGAGATATGGATGGGTCATCACATTTTGCAGGGTGCTGGGGCCATACTTTTGTGTTAAGCCCGCCGCCAGTCTTCATCCTTTTCCTCTCTCCCAGTCTTCTCTCCCTCATACCGACTCGACTCTACTCTGCTCTTCTTCACTCCATGGCCTCACACCCCCCTCATTCTCTTCATCACTCCCTGGCTTCCACTCCCTCATACCGACCCTGCTCATTCTTTTCACCACTCCCTGGCCTCTATCCCTCACACTGGCCCTCCTCATTCTCTTCATCACTTCCTGGCCTCTCTCCCTCACACTGGCCTGCCTAATTCACTTCATCTCTCGCCTTTTGGTCGCCACCCTAAGTATGTGCATCCACGGTCCCTCAACTAATTTGCCTGTCTTGACTCCTTCATTACCTCCCGCTGCCCTCAAACCCAAGCCTGTCCATGTTGTTGCACATTCTCTCCTGTTCCTGCATCGCGTCCTCTCCCATGAGCTCCTCTCCCTGTCAGGAGTGTCTCTTGCTGTGCATTGCCCTCCCAGGTTATTTCGTGTCCTCCGTCCCCACCTCTGTTCCCTAGTGCCCCCCACCCCCGTGACTGCATCGCTCGCAGTCACACTGATTTACGCAAAGAACATTTGAATAAACATTGGCGGCGTGGACTATCAATAGAAAGCTAATGACTTTACGCGCAGCCGAGCAGTGAGATGTGCTGCGCTGTCTCCGTCTTGCGCGTTTCTCACTGACCTCCTGCCCCAAAAGGTCTTAATTCACCCTTCATTGCCCACCTCTCGTTCCTTCCTGGCCCCACCTACTGAGTCCTATCTTTCTCAACCCCCCTGTTCCTTCCCCAGGTCCATATATTTCCTTTCTCTTCCCATGCTTTATATTAATTCCCTTCCCACCAGTGGCGCTCTCCCTCATACTCCTTTCCTCTCATTCACAGCATCTCTCCCTCTTCAGACCGCCCTCCTTCCCGTCAGTGGCATTCTGTCCCCTCTTTACCACATATCAGTTCTTTCACCTCTTTCGCCTTAGCCCGCTCCCTGCCCTCAGTAGAATCCTTTCTTCCTACTCATGACAACTTCTTCCCTCCTACTCTTCGTCTCTCTCCCTCTTCATCCCGCCCCTTCCCTCCAGTTACTCCTCTCTCCCTCTCTGTCACATCTTCCCTCCCAGATGAGCCTGCCTCTCTCCCTCCTGATCTCACGCCCCTTCACTCCGTCTCAGTGCACTACGATAAAAAACAAGCATTGGCATAGCCAATTGGTCTCGCTTTTGGGCACCTTATATGTATTTAGTTATGCAGCACAATATCCTTGGTGCAACAACATTAACTGTTGCATGGTTAAACATTTATAAGGTTCCAAAGGTGAGACCTATTGGCTATGCCAGTGCTTGTTTGAGGTAGGTGTTGAGAGTTCTCAAGTCTAGAATCGTTCACCATTGCCTGAAAAGTTTCCGTACCAAAACGGACACGAACTGGTTCTGCTGTTTTTTTTTTTTTTTTTTTAGAGCATCAAAAGGACCTCAAAATACAGGAGATGTAGATGTTTCACTGCTTGTAAGAGGCGCGGAGTGAATGGTGGAATCTAAAGAAATGTCATAGTATGGTCCAACTGAATTTGGTTGAGGACCCATTGGTCTGTTATTTTACATCAATGTTGGATTTCTGTAGAAGTTTTTCCCCCCTAAGGTGACCTGAGCCCGAAAACGGTCATTGGCGATGCGAGGAATCCTTCCCCTGCTGCCCTGCTCTTCCTCAAGGGGCAGATCTTGAGTATGCTGTAGATTGAGGTTGACGCTGGGTGTACAGTGGTCGATATGGGTGAGAAGTGGAGGGGTAAACGGGATACCAATATTGTTGGTATCCACATCTATACAATGGAAGACTTTCCTTGCGCTCCTCGAAAGGGTACCTTATGGTACTGAAGCGTCCCCAACAACTTGGCATTGTCAGCGTGTTTCTTTAAGTCTTGAAGTGCCTCATCAATATGCTTCCCAAACAGCGCCTCTCCATCAAAGGGAAGATCAAGGATCTTGTTCTGTACTTTAAGTCGGAAAGATGTAGCCTTGAGCCAGCCTTGGCAGAGTAAGACTGCTGCACCTCCAGGCGATCTAAAAGCCGTGCTAGCAATGTCCATTGCGCAGTTGTGAGAAAGTGGCTCTGTATATACTGTTCCTTAATAGGTACAGTGTGTACAGAGTCCACAGTCCCCCAGGGTTTGACAGAGGTTAAAGTTAGATATAACCTTACTCTCTAAAGTGGTAGCTTGGTCGAGCAGTAAGTGTAGGAAAGTGGGTTTTTTGTTGCAGTAACCCCCCCCTTTTTTGCCTAATAGCTGATGCCCTTTTCCTTGTTGTGCCCTGGGTTCCTGCCAATCAGGTGCCCAGGGCCTGTGTTCCTTCCCTAAAAACTGCCTAACAGACAAAACCCATATTGGCAAACCCTGGCCACATGTCAGCCCCTGGTAAATGGTACCCTAGGTACCCAGGGCCTTGTGACCAGGGAAGGCCTCTAAGGGCTGCAGCACTCATTGTGCCACCCTTAGAGGCCCTGTACCCTAACACACACACACTGCTCTTGCAGGCTGAGTGTCTAGGTGCACGACAAAACAGAGAGTCGACATAGCACACATCCCTGTGTGCCATGCCCACACCTACACTGCCATGGCATACATCAGCCACCCCTCTAGTTGGGTGCACTATGCCAATGGTGTGGGCACAGGAGCAGGAGCCCTGTGCCCCTACAGTACCCAGGTCCATTCCTGGGCTCTGTAAGTGCAGTGCTGCCCTTTAAGAGTACATGGTGCTGGGAGCTCCTCAAACACGAACTCCACAGCACCATAAAGGCAGCCCTGAAGACTGAGGAGTTTGGTATCAAACTTTTCAGCACATTAAACCCACACTGATGCCAGTGTGGGATTTAATGTGCCAAGCACCCCAGAGGGCATCTTAGAGATGCCCTCTAAAACCTAACCTACAATCCACGTCTGTGCTGAGGCTGCCTAGGCTGCCACACACCAGACATGTTGCTGGACCCCTGGGTAGGAGAGCCCCTGCTCTCCTGGGCCTGCAACAATGCACGTCCTGGGCCAGGTGCTAAATCTCCTCCCCCAGGATGGGCAGGGGGAAGCTTCAAAGGCATTCCGCCTCTGTGAGTTTCCCCAGGCCACTGCAACCCCCCACTCTGGCGGGAAGCTTGGCCGGAAACCCCAAATAAGGACAAGGAATGTGCCAGCCTGCCAACCCCACCCCTCAGGTGGGGGAGGCGAGGTGAAGCACATCCCCGGGCTCTTGCCATCTTGAAGATGGGAAGCCCTACCCAATCGGGATTAGGCTACTGCCCCCCTCCCACAGGAGAGAGGCAGGATAGGGGGTGTACCACCCCCAGGACAGGGACCCATTGGTCCCTGCCCTGCACCTACCTGTAACGCCCCTAAATCTAGTATTTAGGGGCACCCTGAACCTTCCTTCCCCAGATTCGAAACTACAAGAAGAGCAAGAAGAACAAAGACCTGCCCTGCAGCTGCTAAAAAGAGGAAGACACCAACTGCTTTGGCCCCAGCCCTACCGGCCTGTCGACCCTCGAACCTGCTCCTGCTCCAGCGCGGCATCTCTTGTGGCCAGCAACCTCAGAAACCCCGGAGGACCTGGCTACCTTTGAACTCTGATTCCCTGGGACTCCCATGAGTAGAGGCTCTACTCAGAACCTACCTTTCACCCCTGGCAGCAGCCCAGAACCGCGATCCCAGCCCACTCTGCACCCGCCAAGCCTGGCCGGTGCCGGAGTGAACTAAACCCACGAGGACGACCCCACGGCGACTGTGACCCCAAGTCCGGCACCCAAGGACCCCCCTCGACAATCCTGGAGAAGCCTGCAGCCTCAGAACAGAGTGCCACCCCAACCGCGATCAACAGAGGGTAAGATTTCCCGACACCAAAAGGCACCCCTGCACCCGGCGCCCCACGGCCCTCTGTGCCCAATCCCGGGGTACCTACCTATCCTCCAACTACCCAACTTACCTCTTGAAGTGGTGGTGGCACCTGAAGAGTCCTCGTCCCCGAGCTTGCAGTCTTTTTCTAAACCGGAGATTTCCCATTGAAATCAATTGAGCGCCCGACGGCTCAAAAGCACCCTGCACCCAGCCGCCCGAGTGGCCCTGGCAGTGAAAACTCTACTCTAACCTACTTCCCCACTTGCCCTGAGTAAGTGACCAGGAGCCCAGCTCCCACAGCCGCGTGGCTTGCCAGACAACAGCCACCAACCAAGGCCCCCCTATCCCTCATAGGATAACATTGGGCCTAACTCTCTCTGCACCCGGCCGTCCTGAAACCGCTGAGGGTGAACTAACTGTACCTACCTGACACTGGGGGACCCCTGAGTCTATGCCCAGAACTTCAACTATCCTAGTCGAGTACTTACCCTTAAACCGCTAACTTCATTTTCCTCATAGGGTAACATTGACTGGCTTTTTCTTGAAAATTCTTTCAAGTGTGGACTTTTCAAATCTTCAAATAATCACCAAAAATCAGCCGAGTGACAAAAACAAATTTACTCACCTGCTCTTAGGTGAACTCCCAGTGCTGGATCTTGGTGCCCAGCACTGACTCTAAAAAGTACCCACAATTATACTTACCTTTAACTCATTTTTCTTCCATAGGAAACCATTGACTGCTTTTCTGTGAAATTTCTTCTAAGTGTTGATTTCTGCAATTTCTAAATATTCCTCAAAAATCGTATAACATCTGAAAACGTGAATACTTACCTGCTTTGGATAAATGTCCCAGTACTGAGTCTAGACACCCAGTACTGGATTACAAAAGCAACGATAACCTACTGTACCTGTAACCTCTATTTCCTTCCATAGGGAATCATTGATTGTTTGCTCTGAAATATTTTCTAAGTGCTCACTTTTGAAATAGCTAAATATTAGTTAAAAATCATTACAGTACCAAAGTCGACTTTCAACAGCTGATTCTGAGAACTGACCCAGGACTGGATCTAGGATCCAAGCCTGGAATTACAAAAGTAATCTGTTGCATATAATTTGAATTTATCATTGAGCTCAATGTATTGTGTTTAGAAATAGAGTTGCCTACTGCAACTATTTGTAACTGTTTACTAAAAAGTCTATTGCATATACAAAAGTATTTTAATGAAACATCTCCTGTCGAGAAAGTATATTTTAATTCCAAGTGTTGGTTCTAAAATAAAACAAGCATATATTTTTTATATACAAACCATTGGCCTAGAGTTCAGTTATTGAGTGTGTGGAACTATTTGCTGACTGAGTGCGTACAACAAATGCTTTACACGTCCTCTGATACTGCCTTACCGCTCGACCAGGCTACCACTTTGGAGAGTAAGGTTATATCTAACTTTAAACCTCTGTTAAACCCTTGGGGTCGGTGGACTCTGCACACCCTGTACCTATTAAGGAACAGGATATACAGAGCCACTTTCTCACAGTAAGGCAGTATCAGAGGACAGTGTAAAGCATTTGTTGTACACACTCAGTCAGCAAATAGTCTCACACACTCAATAACTGAACTCTAGGCCAATGGTTTATACGAAAACAGTCAATGATTCCCTATGGCAAAAAATTCAAGTTGCAGGTACAGTATGTTCTCGTTACTTTTGTAATCCAGTACTGGGTGCCTAGACTCAGTACTGGGACCTTTATCCAAAACATGGAAGTAATTAAATTTTCAGATATTATACGAATTTTGAAGAATATTTAAAGATTGCAGTAATCGACACTTAGAAGAAATTTCACAGAAAAACAGTCAATGATTTCCTATGGAAGAAAATTGGGTTAGGGGTAAATACCGTTGTAAGTATTTTTCAGAGTCAGTGCTGGGCACCACGATCCAGCACAGGGAGCTCACCTAAGAGCAGGTGAGTGATTAAGTTTTCGTTACTCGGCTGATTTTTGGTGAATATTTTAAGATTTGAAAAGTACACACTTGAAAGAATTTTCAAGAAAAAGCCAGTCAATGTTACCCTATGAGGAAAATAGAGTTATCGGTTTAAGGGTAAGTACTCGACTGGCAGAGTTGAGGTTCTGGGCATAGACTCAGGGGTCCCCCAGGGTCAGGTAGGTACAGTTGGTTCACCCTCAGCGACTGTAGGGCGGCCGGGTGCAGAGTGAGTTAGGCCCAATGTTATCCTATGAGGGATAGGGGGGCCTTGGTTGGTGGCTGCTGACTGGCAAGCCACGCGGCTGTGGGAGCTGGGCTCCTGGTCACTTACTCAGGGCAAGTGGGGAAGTAGGTAAGTGTAGAGTTTTCACTGCCAGGGCCACTCGGGCAGCTGGGTGCAGAGTGCTTTTGAGCATTCGGGCGCTCAATTGATTTCAATGGGAAATCTCCGATTTAGAAAAAGGCTGCAAGCTCGGGGACGAGGACTCTTCAGGTGCCACCACCACTTCGAGAGGTAAGTTGGGTAGTTGGAGGATAGGTGGGTACCCCGGGATTGAGCACAGGGGGCCGCGGGACGCCGCGTGCAGGGGTGCCTTGTGGTGTCGGGAAATCTTACCCTCTGTTGATCGCGGTGGGGGGGCACCTTGTTCTGAGGCTGCAGGGTTCTTCAGGAGTGCCGAGGGAGGTCCTTGGGTGCCGGACTCGGGGTCACAGTCGCCGTGGGGTCGTCCTCGGGGGTCTTGGTTCACTCGAGCACTGGCCAGGCTTGGCTGGTGCAGAGTGTGCTGGGTTCGCGGTTCCGGGCTGCTGCCAGGGATTAGAGGTCGATTTTGAGTAGAGCCTCTATTCATGGGAGTCCCAGGGGCTTAGAACCAAAAGACAGCCAGGTCCTTCGGGGTTGGTGAGGTTGCTGGCCACAAGAGATTGTGAGTTGGAGCAGGAGCAGGTTTGACAGGCCGGTAGGGCTGGGGCCAAAGCAGTTGGTGTATTCCTCTTTTTAGCAGTTGCAGGGCAGGTCTTCTTTCTTCTTGCTCTTCTTTGTAGTTTTGAATCTGGAATCTGGGGAAGGAAGGTTCAGGGTGCCCCTAAATACTAGATTTAGGGGCGTTACAGGTAGGTGAAGGGCAGGGACCAATGGGTCCTTGTCCTGGGGTGGGTACACCCCCTATCCTGCCTCTCTCCTTTGGAAGGGGGCAGTAGCCTAGTCCTGATAGGGTAGGGCTCCCCATCTTCAAGATGGCGAGAGCCGGGAGATGTGCTTCACCTCGCCTCCCCCACCTGAGGGGTGGGGTTGGCAGGCTGGCACATCCCCTGTCCTTATTTGGGGTTTCCGGCCAAAGCTTCCCGCCAGAGTGGGGGGTTGCAGTGGCCTGGGGAAGCTCACAGAGGTGGTATGCCTTTGAAGCTTCCCCCTGCCCATCCTGGGGGAGGAGATTTAGCACCTCGCCCAGGATGTGCATTGTTGCAGGCCCAGGAGAGCAGGGGCTCTCCTACCCAGGGGTCCAGCAACATGTCTGCTGGGTGGCAGCCTAGGCAGCCTCAGAGCAGACGTGGATTGTAGGTTAGGTTTAAGGGGGCACCTCTAAGATGCCCTCTGGGGTTCTGGGTACATTAAATCCCACACTGGCATCAGTGTGGGTTTAATGTGCTGAGAAGTTTGATACCAAACTTCTCAGTCTTTAGTGTTGCCATTATGGTGCTGTGGTGCTCGTGTTTGACGAGCTCTCAGCACCATGTACTCTTAAATGGCAGCACTGCACTTACAGTGCTCAGGAATGGACCTGGGCACTGTAGGGGCAAATGGCATAAGGCACCCAGCTAGAGGGGTGGCTGATGTATGCCATGGCAGTGTAGGTGATGGGCATGGCACACAGGGATGTGTGTCATGTCGACTGTTTTTGTCTTGCACCCAAACACTCAGCCTGCAAAGGCAGTTTGTGTGTGTAAGGGTACAGGGCCTCTAAGGGTGGCACAAGGAGTGCTGCAGCCCTTAGAGGCCCTTCCCTGGTCACAAGGCCCTGGGTACCTAGGGTATCATTTACCAGGGGCTGACATGTGGCCAGGGTTTGCCAATTTGGGTTTAGTTTGTTTTAGGGAAGGAACATAGGCCCTGGGCACCTGATTGGCAGGAGTCCAGGGCACACTCAGTCAAAGTACATTCAGCAAAAAGTGAGGGCATACCATGCAAGAAAGATGGCACTTTCTCACAGCAGTCTATAACATCCGAAGATACTCATTCTCCGTCCAGGAGTATCATTTTGGCCTCTGTTTTACAGTCATCCAGGAGTTAATCTATGTAAGGAGCTAGATTGAACCACATCTGATGATCATAACGTCCTAAGAGCATTGGCTGCCCTGACTACGAGACCTGACATTAAAGAGAATCGTTTGCCAGTTTTATCGAGGCGCCTGCCTCCTATCTGGAGGGGTTGTAAATGGAGATGAGGGGTTCTTAGACTTTCTCTGTGCAGCTGCTAAATCACTGGCGGGAGCATCCTCGGCAGCTTTATATATATTTTTTCTAACCAGGTAAGAACTGGAGTCACCGTGGCTGGAATCTTTATGACTGAGGCCTTCTTCCCATATGTAGTTAATTGGAATAGCTCGTACAGACTTCACGAAGGGTTCCTTAAAGTCATAAAGAAAGCATTTCATTTGGGATGCTGGCATTGACAAGTCAAAAAGTTTGGGAGCCCTTTACAGTAAATATTGGAATCCACCGATGTCATTGGTGGTAAATCGATGGAACTAGAGAGGGAGGAGATAGTGTGGGTATGAGAGTCATCCCATTCCTGGTGAGGATGTCTTAGCTCTCCCTCCTCATGGTCATCGTCTGTTACAGGATCCTGCTGAGCAGCATGTGGAGATGATTGTGAAGCAACTGTTTATTGTAAAATTGGACCTTATTGTGGAGTGGACGGGACCGAAAGTTGCTGAGGTGGCAATGCAGAATGTTCAGGAGAAGCAGACTTTTACGGAAACCTCTTCTTATAGTCCGATAAGACGAACTGTAAGTCCATGAGTAATGAAGACGGCATGCAGATCACCTCTTCTTGGTATTGGTGGTGATACTCTTGTTGAAGAATATAATAGTGTTCCTCATACTCCTTTTCAAAATCATCCTTCTGACACTTCACATTTAACTGTGATGGGCTATGTGCATAGCCAAAAGGTCCATCATCGTCCTAAGAATCCTGTTCCTCCAGGAGATGTGAGAGAAGTAAAGATGTCACCTTAGCAGATGAGGTTACCTCTGGTGTAAGGTGTCTACTTCAGATTTTTTAGGCTATTTTTCCCTCATCTCATCCACCGTTGTCGTTGATACAGGCGGCAATGTAGACACCATCGTCACCGCTACCGTCAACTACGTCAGCGGGATAAGGGTTGGCAATGTTTATGCAGCCCTCGATTACGAGGGTGCCGGTGTCGATGGTGGAGTGGAACTCGTCAATGACGGAGCCCTGGTTTTGGACACTGACAAATGGTGGATGGTTGTATGATGGAACAACGACCCCTTGAATAACGGCAGTCTGAACAACTACTCATTAACCACTACTTAGTCTAAACCACTAAAGTTTTAATAACTAGTATTTACAACTACTATGCCTTTACCCCATTAATGTGTCTATTTTACAGGCCAGTATAAACATAAACACACATACATATATCTCAACAAAACAAAGAATGCCCCTAACGGATGAGGCCCACACAGGTTGGTTATGCTGTTCGTTTTATTTGAAAAGCTGCAACTGGAACTTAACAGCCTGTTGCACAGGGATATGGTGCTGGGAGATCGTCAACACGAACTCCACAGCACCATGATGGCACCACTGAAGACTGAGAAGTTTGTTAACAAACTTCTCAGCACATTAAACCCGCACTGACGCCAGTTTGGGATTTAATGTACAAAATAGAGATGCCCCCTGAACCTAACCTACAAGCCTTAAGAGCCTGTTGCACAGGCCGACGCGTTTCGGGATCCCGCCCTTCTTCCGGGGCCAATTCAGTTTGTTCAGCTGGCATAAAGAAGTACTTAAATTAATTAAATTGTTAAGACTTAGTAGATGTAAATGCATTACTGATTAAAAGACTCGCGATTCAGCTTCAGTTCGTTAAGGAGTCGTGGGTCAGGTCCTTTGTTGTCAAGGAGTCGTTGTAAAGGCCGTTTCCCATGGTAGACATCGCTCTGCGTAGACGATGAGGATTTTTTCGTTGCTGCTGTTGAAGAAATCTTTCTTGACGGTAGAGTATGTCAACAGTTTATCTCCAGGGGGTACAAATAAAGGCTTTTTAAAAGCATACCTGCCTTATGGTGATGGTGTTGGCGGCTCAGAACTTGCCTTTTTGTCCTGCTATTCGCTGAGTAATGTCCTTTTCTCTCCGTTTCACCTGAGATAGACTACCCCTGTACATCATTTGGAGGCTTTTTTGGGGTGGTTACAGGATGAGTGAGACTGAAGAGATCTTTCCCTCTTTTGAGATCTTCAAGAAAATGAAAAAGACGCCTTTCAAATGTCGTCACTTGAAAGTAGCTCCTGCTTGGCTTTCAACTTTGTTTATTTTCAAATAAGAAGGCACCCCTCACAATCCCTTAATGTCTTGGTAGAAAAGGTACGACATACCTTGCAATCTTTCGCCTTGTGGTTGGGATAAAGTCAATAATGCTGTTGCTGTGAGGATCATCAGTATGAAGCATTTTCAGGTGGCAAAGGCTCTGAAGAGTCTCAGCTTCTCCTTGTCAGACATCATAATGTCAGAATGAAGCAATTATATACTGAATAAGATGGTACAATCAGTACTAAATTGGTTAAAGAAACTGTTTACAAAACAATTCATGATGTAGTAGGAATTGTAGAGCTCAGTGGAGACTCCCTAGCACGATGTGCGGTAGAAAACGTAGAGTGTTCTAGAGGGTAGCTGTAGGAAAGTGGCTCTGTATATACTTATCCCAAATAGGTACAGTGTGCACAGAGTCCACAGTCCCCAGAGGTTTGGCAGAGGCTAATGTTAGATATAACCTTACTCTCTAAAGTGGTAGCTTGGTCGAGCAGTAAGGCAGTATCAGAGGACAGTGTAAAGCATTAGTTGTACACACAGTCAGGAAATAGTCTCACACTCAAGAATTGAACTCAAATGGTTCGTATATAAAAATATATGGTTGTTTTATTTCAGAACCAAACAATAGATATCAAAATATACTTTCTCAGAATGAGATGCTTTAGTTAAATGCTTTGCAATAGGCAATTGACTTTGGAATGTAATAGTTACGGTTTGTTGCAATAGGCAACACAATTTCAAACACAATAATACATTGAGCTCAATGGGAATTTCCAGTTAAATGCAACTGATTACTTTTAGGATTACTTTTCTAACTCCAGGACTGGATCCTAGATTCAGTCCTGGGACAGTTCCTGGAAACAGGTGAGTAAATACGATTTAGTTACCGTTGTGATTTTTAAGCAATATTTTGGTATTTTTTCTCAAATAAAATCACCAATGTTATCCTATTGGAAGAAATTCACTTTGCAGGTAAGTGGGGTTATTGTTACTTTTTCTAGCTCAGTGTTGGATCCTGGATCCAGCACTAGTGTACCATCTGTAAGCAGTTAGTTGATAGAATGCGTTTAGGTTATACAGGCAATTTTTAACTAATATTTATAAGTTTGCAAAATCGACACAAGAAATTTCACAGAAAAACAGTCAATGATTTCCTATGGAAGAAAATTCAAGTTATAGGTAAAGTATGTTCTTGTTACTTTTGTAATCCATTGCTGGGCTCCTAGGTTCAACACAGGGACATCTATCTAAGACAGGTAAGTAATTACGTTTTCCCAGTTGGTGCGATTTTTAAAGAATATTTGTAGTTTGCAAAAATCGACACTTAGAAGAAATTTTACAGAAAAACAGTCAATGGTTTCCTATTGAAGAAAATTGAGTTAGCGTTAAGTAAGGTTGAAATTACTTTTCAGGGTCAGTGCTGGGCACCAAGATCCAGCACTGGAATCTCTCCTAATAGCAGGTGAGTATTTCCGTTTTCGTTACTCGGTTGATTTTAGGTGAATATTTCAAAGTTTAGAAACTCCACACTTAAAATTTCAAGTGAAACCAGCCAATGTTACCCTATGGAAGAAAAGTGAGTTATGGGATTTTGGGTAAGTACTCGACTGGCAGAGTTAAGGTTCTGAGCATAGACTCAGGGGTCTCCCAGGGTCAGGTAAGTACAGTTGTTACACCCTCAGCGGAACAGGGGCAGCCGGGTGCAGAGTGAGTTAGGCCCAATGTTATCCTATGGAAGGCAGGGGGCCCTTGGTTGGTGGCTGCTGGCTAGCAGGCCACGCGGCTGTGGGAGCTGGGCTCCTGGTCACTTGCTCAGGGCAAATGGGGAAGTAGATAGGAGTAGAGGTTGCACTGCCTTGGGCACTCGGACGGCTGGGTGCAGGGTGCTTTTGAGTCATCGGGCACTCAATGGATTGCAATAAAGAAGCTCAAGAACGAACAAAGTCTGCAAGCTCGGGGACGAAGATTCTTCAGGTGCGAACACCACTTCGAGAGGTAACTTGGGTAGTTGGAGGATAGGTAGGGACCCAGGAGTTGGGCACAGGGGGCCGCAGGACGCCGGTTGCAGGGGTGCCTTTTGGTGTCGGGAAATCTTACCCTCTGTTGATCGCGGTTGGGGGGGGTCCCTGGTTCTGAGGCTGCAGGCGTCAGGAGAGTCGAGGTGGGTCCATGGGTGCCGGATTCGGGGTCACAGTCACCGGGGGGACGTCCTCGTGGTCTTTGTCCACTCCAGCACAGGCCAGGCTTGGCGGGAGCAGTGTTCGCGGTTCCTGGCTGCTGCCAGGGGTCAGTTACTTGCTTTGAGCAGTACCACTGCTCGTGGGAGTCCCAGATGCTTAGAGTCGCCAGGTCCTCCGGGGTTTGTGAGGTTGCTGGCCACGGGAGATGCCAGGTTTGAGCAGGAGCAGGTTCGAGGGTCAACAGGCCGGTAGGGCTGGGGCCAAAGCAGTTGGCGTCTTCCTCTTTTTAGCAGCTGCACTGTAGGGCTTCTTGCTTCTTGATCTTCTTTGCTGTTTCGGAATCTGGATCTGAGGAAGGAAGGTTCAGGGTGCCCCTAAATACTAAATTTAGGGGCGTTACTGGTAGGTAAAGGGCAGGGACCTATGGGTCCCTGTCCTGGGGTGTGTACATCCCCTATCCTGCCACTCTCCTGTGGGAGGGGGGCATTAGCCTGGTCCTGATTGGGTAGAGCTTCCTATCTTCAAGATGGCGAGAGCCCGGAATGTGCTTCACCTCGCCTCCCCCACCTGAGGGGTGGGGTTGGCAGAGGCTGCCACACCCCCTTCCCTCCCTTGGGGTTTCTGGCCAGTCTTCCCGCCAGAGTGGGGGTCAGAACCGGTAGGGGCCAGTTGCTGAGTACAGCAAGTGGTCTGGAGAAGCTCACAAAGGCGGCATGACTTTGAAGCTTCCCCTGCCCATCCTGGGGGAGGAGACCTAGCTCCTCGCCCATGATGTGCATTGTTGCAGGCCCAGGAGAGCGGATGGCTCTCTACCCAGGGGTCCAGCAACATGTCTGCTGTGTGGCAGCCCCTCAGACAAGACGTGGATTGTAGGTTAGGTTCAGGGGGCATCTCTAAGATGCCCTTTGTAGTGCTTTGTATATTAAATCCCACACCGGCATCAATGTGGGTTTTATGTGCTCTGCCATCATGGTGCTGTGGAGTCGGTGTTGACAATCTCCCAGCACCACATAATCTTAGATGGCAGTACTGCACTTAGTGTCCAGGATTGGACCTGGGTACTTTAGGGGTACAGGGCTTACGCACCTGTACCCACACCACTGGCATAGGGCTCCCAGCTAGAGGGGTGGCTGATGTATGCCAGGGCAGTGTGTGTTGTGGGCATGGCACACAGATGTGTGCCATGTTGTGTCTGCATTGTTCTGCACACAGACACTCTGCTTGCAAGGGCAGTGTGTGTGTGTGTCAGGGTACAGGGCCTCTAAGGGTGGTACAATAAGTGCTGCAGCCCTTAGGGGCCTTCTCTGGTCACAGTGCCCTGGGTACTTAGTGTACCATTTACCAGGGGCTGACATGTGGCCAGAGATGCCCATTGGGTTTAGGTTTCACACAGTTTTAAGGAAGGAACATAGGCCCTGGGTACCTGATTGGCAGGAGCCCAGGGCACACGCAGTCATAGTACATCAGCAATTCAGCAAAACGTGGAGGCATACCATGCAAGAAAGATGGCACTTTCTCACACAACCCCCCCCCTTCCCCCCCCCCCCAAAAACGAAAGGTGACAAGACTAACCTTGCCCTATGGATTCTTCATTGTCTAAGTGGAAGAACCTGGAAAGTCCATCTGTGTTGGCATGGGCAGTCCCTGGTCTGTGATCCACTTCAAAGTCCATTCCCTGTAGGGAGATGGACCACCTTAGTTTTGGATTTTCCCCTTTCATTTGCATTAGCCATCTGAGAGGTCTGTGGTCAGTAGAAACCAGGAAGTGAGTACCAAACAAGTATGGCCTCAACTTCTTCAGGGACCAAACCATAGCAAAGGCTTCCCTCTCAATGGCACTCCAACACTGCTCTCTGGGGAGTAGCCTCCTGCTTATAAAAGCAACAAGTTGGTCTTGGCCTTCATCATTGGTCTGGGATAGGACCGCTCCTATCCCTAGCTCAGAGGCATCAGTCTGCACTATGAACTGCTTGGCATAATCTGGAGCTTTTAGAATTGGTGCTGAGCACATTGCTTCTTTCAGGGTGTCAAAAGCCTTTTGGCAACTAACTGTCCAGTTAACCTTCATGGGCATCTTCTTGGAGGTGAGTTCTGTGAGGGGAGTCACAATGGACCCATATCCCTTCACAAACCTCCTGTAGTACCCAGTCGAGCCAAGGAATGCCCTGACTTGGGTCTGGGTTGTTGGAGCTACCCAGTACAGGATGGCCTGGATCTTGGGTTGTTAGGGTTGTACCTGACCTCCACCAACAAGGTGGCCAAAGTACACCACAGTGCCCTGCCCTATCTGGCATTTGGATGCCTTGATAGTGAGGCCTGCATTTTGCAGAGCCTCTAAAGCCTTCCCAAGGTGGATCAGGTGATCCTGCCAGGTGGAGCTAAAGACAGCAATATCATCAAGATAAGCTGCACTACTCCAAACCAGCATCACAGTGAACTGATAATGCCCATCAGGTGTGGAGAATGGCAAATGCTACTTACCAGTATGCATCTGTTCTTGGCATGTAGAGCTGCAGATCTACACACTGTGCATAGATCGCCATCTGGTGTTGAGCCCGGATGTTTGCAGTTGTTTTTCCTCTTGGAAAGTCTTTGGAAGTCATGAGGTATGTGACTCCTCCTTTGGATCGTATTGCGCATGGGCTTCGGCTCCATCCTCAGATTGTTTTTCGCCAGCAGGGAAATGATGGAGCGTAGTAATAAACAGTGAAGATACCCATGTGTGTTGTATCTAAATAAGATAAACTGGAACAGATAAAGGTAGCCGGGGAGGCGGGTGGGCGTGTGTAGATCTGCAGCTCTACATGCCAAGAACAGATGCATTCTGGTAAGTAGCATTTGCCCTTCTAGGCATACAAGCTGCAGATTACACACTGTGCATAGATTATATAGCAGTACCCATCCCTAGCGGTGACCACCAGTATCTGTTGCAATGGTTTGGAACAATGTTTTGAGTACAGCCTGGCCCACACTAGCATGTTGCTTAGTTTGCACAGCTACACAATAGTGTTTAGTGAAAGTGTGCGGTGTTGACCATGTAGCTGCTTTGCAGATATCATTTAAGGGAATGTTCCCTAAGAATGCCATGGAAGCCCCTATCTTACGTGTAGAGTGGGCTTTAGGGGGAACAGATAGCGTTCGTTTTGCTTTGTGGTAGCAAATCTGAATGCATTTGACAATCCACCTAGCTATCCCAGATTTGGAGGTGGGGTTGCCTTTATGTGGTTGTGAGAAGGAAACGAACAGTTGTTTGGTCTTACGAAAGGGTTGTGTTCTCTCGATGTAGTAGAGTAAGGCTCGTCTGACATCTAATGTGTGGAGAGCTGATTCTGCAACAGTCTGTGGTTGCGAGAAGAATACGGGTAGTTTTACAGATTGGTTTAGGCGAAAAGGAGAAATGACCTTAGGGAGGAATTTTGGATTAGTACGGAGAACAACCTTGTTATGGTGTATTTGCAGAAAAGGTTCTTGAATGGTGAGTGCTTGTATCTCACTGACCCTTCTGAGGGAAGTGATGGCTACAAGAAAAGCAGTTTTCCATGTTAAAAATGGAAGTTCAACTTTGTGTAGAGGTTTAAAGAGAGGCTCCATTAGTCTTGTGAGAACAATGTTTAGGTTTAACACAGATGAGGGTGGCTCTCTGGGGGGGTATTATTCTTTTGAGGCCTTCCATGAAGGCTTTTATGGGAGGTACTCTAAAGAGTGATAGATGTTGCCTGTTTTGTAGATAAGCTGCTATGGCTGCAAGGTGCAGTCTTATAGACGTGTAGGCTAGATTGCATCTCTGTAGGTGTAGTTAATAGCCTATGATGTGCTGAATTGACACATCTAGGGGATTGTAGTTATTGTTTTGACAATAGACCACAAAACGTCTCCATTTGGCTGCGTAGCAAGCTCTAGTGGTAGGTCGCCTAGCTTCTCTAATGACGTTCATACAGTCAGGAGGAAGATTTAGATAACCGAATTCTAGGATTTCAGGAGCCAGATCGCAAGGTTGAGCTGAGCTGGGTCCGGGTGCCTGATCTCTCCATGGTTCTGGGTTAAGAGGCGTGGAGAGAGGTGTAACTTTTGGTGCGGTACTACAGATAGTTCCAGCAGTGTGGTGTACCACGGTTGTCTGGCCCAAGCTGGAGCTACTAGGATGAGAGTGAGGGAGTGTTGTAGTTTGTGCACCACTAATGGAATGAGTGGGAGAGGCGGAAAAGCGTATGCACATCTGCCTGACCAGTTCATCCAT
The DNA here is from genome assembly GCF_964204655.1 of Triturus cristatus. Taxonomy (NCBI): domain Eukaryota; kingdom Metazoa; phylum Chordata; class Amphibia; order Caudata; family Salamandridae; genus Triturus; species Triturus cristatus. The sequence continues at coordinate 416,536,176 of NC_140584.1, forward strand.
ATCGCATTGCCTTTGGACAATGGGTGTGGATATCTTGCGGCGAAGCTTGGGCATTTGGCTTTTTCGTGGGTGGCGAAGAGGTCTATCTGTGGATGCCCCCACATTTGAAAGTACGGGTGAAGAACTTGTGGATGGAGTTCCCACTCGTGGATTTGTTGTGTTTGTCTGCTCAGCTGATCTGCCATAGTGTTTTGGACTCCTGGGACATGGGCTAGGAGAAAGATTTTTTGGGGTATGGCCCATCTCCATATGCTCTGCGCTAGCTGAGAGAGTTGTGGAGAGTGTGTGCTGTCTTGTTTTTGTATATAGTACATGGCTGTCATGTTGTCGGTGCGGACTAAGACGACCTTGCCTGAGACATGCGTTTGAAAACCCTTTAGAACTAAGAATATGGCTAGTAACTCCAGATGGTTGATGTGGAGTAACTTTTGTTGAGGTGTCCACCTGCCCTGCATGGTGCGATGTAGTAGGTGAGCTCCCCAGCCGGAGAGCGATGCGTCCGCTGTCAGTACTATCTGAGGAACCGGTTCCAGGAAAGGTCGCCCTTTGGAAAGGTTTGTGGTGGTCCACCACTGTAGAGAGCGATGGGCACGACCGTCTAACAGCACCAGATCGTTCAACTGGGCCTGGTTCCATTGGCGCGCTAAGCACTTTTGGAGAGGACGCACCTGGAGTCTTGCGTGAGGTACTATGAATATGCAAGGGGCCATCATTCCTATAAGTTGCATGAACACTCGAGCTGGAAGAGTGTGTTCTGGCTGAAATTTGGCACGGAGAGCCTGAATGCTTGCTATCCTGGCAGGACTGGGGTAGGCTAGCGCTTTTGCGGTGTCTAGGTGGCACCGAGGTATTGCTTGACGTGGGATGGTTGCAGATGGGACTTAATGTGATTTATTGTGAAGCCCAGGTCGTGAAGTACTTGGATAGTGGCGTGAGTGTGTTGTACACACTGGTTGTATGAGTTGGCTTTTATGAGCCAGTCGTCTAGGTATGGGAAGACATGCATGTGTTGCCTTCGCAGGTGTGCTGCCACTACCGCTAGGCACATGGTAAACACCCGTGGTGCTGTGGTGACTCCGAAGGGGAGCACCTTGAATTGATAGTGTTGACCGTCCACTACAAATCTGAGAAACTTCCTGTGAGCGTTGTGAACAAGAATGTGGAAATAGGCGTCCTTGAGGTCTAAGGCGGCCAGGAAGTCGTTTTGGGAGAGCAGTGGAACTACCTGCTGGAGTGTGACCATGTGGAAATGGTCTGAGTGTTTATAGTGATTTAGGGGTCTAGGATGGGCCTTTGAGTTTCGTCCCTTTTTGGTATGAGAAAATATAGGGAGTAAACTCCCATATTTTGTTGGTTGGGAGGAACTAGTTCTATTGCACTCTTTTATAGGAGGGAGAGTACCTCTTGCTTTAGTAGGGCTAAATGTTCCTGTGACATTGGGCGTTGTTTGGGTGGAATGTTTGGGGGGTGGGGTAGATGTTAGTTCGAGGCAGTAGCCTGACCGAATTATTTGCGTTACCCATTTGTCTGAGGTGATGGTAGTCCAGACAGGAAGTGTGAGAAAGTGCCATTTTTCTTGCATGGTATGCCCCCACTTTTTGCTGAATTGCTGAATGTACTTCGACTGAGTGTGCCCTGGACTCCTGCCAATCAGGTGCCCAGGGGCTATGTTCCTTCCCTAAACACACAAAACCCAAATTGGCAAACCCTGGCCACATGTCAGCCCCTGGTAAATGGTACCCTAGATACCCAGGGCCTTGTGACCAGGGAAGGCCTCTAAGGGCTGCAGCACTCATTGTGCCACCCTTAGAGGCCCTGTACCCTTACACACACACACTGCCCTTGCTGAGTGCCTGGATACAAGACAAAACAGAGAGATGGCACACATCCCTGTGTAGCATGCCCACCACCTACACTGCCCTGGCATACATCAGCCACCCCTCTAGCTGGGTGCCCTATGCCAGTGGTGTGGGCACAGAGGCAGGAGCCCTGTGCCAATACAGTACCCAGGTCCATTCCTGGGCACTAAGTGCAGTGCTGCCATTTAAGAGTATATGGTGCTGGGAGCTCGTCAAACACGAACTCCACAGCACCATAATGGCAACACTGAAGACTGGGAAGTTTGATATCAAACTTCTCAGCACATTAAACCCACACTGATGCCAGTGTGGGATTTAATGTACCAAGCACCCCAGAGGGCACCTTAGAGATGCCCCCTGAAACCTAACCTACAATCCACGTCTGTTCTGAGGCTGCCTAGGTTGCCACACAGCAGACATGTTGCTGGACCCCTGGGTAGGAGAGCCCCTGCTCTCCTGGGTCCGCAACAATGCACATCCTGGGCGAGGTGCTAAATCTCCTCTCCCAGGATGGGGAGGGGAAACTTCAAAGGCATGCCGCCTCTGTGAGCTTCCCCAGGCCACTGCAACCCCCCACTCTGGCGGGAAGCTCGGCCGGAAACCCCAAGTAAGGACAGGGGATGTGCCAGCCTGCCAACCCCACCCCTCAGGTGGGGGAGGCGAGGTGAAGCACATCTCTGGGCTCTCGCCATATTGAAGATGGGAAGCCCTGCCCAATCAGGACTAGACTACTGCCCCCCTCCCACAGGAGAAAGGCAGGATAGGGGGTGTACCCACCCCAGGACAGGGACCCAGTGGTCCCTGCCCTTCACCTACCTGTAACGCCCCTAAATCTAGTACTTAGGGGCACCCTGAACCTTCCTTCCCCAGATTCCAAAATCCGAAGAAGAGCTAGAAGAAAGAAGATCTGCCCTGCAGCTGCTAAGAAGAGGAAGACACCAACTGCTTTGGCCCCAGCCCTACCGGCCTGTCGACCCTCGAACCTGCTCCTTCTCCAACCCGGCATCTCTTGTGGCCAGCAACCTCACAAACCCCGGAGGACCTGGCTACCTTTTGACTCTAAACCCATGGGACTCTCATGAGTAGAGGCTCTACTCAAAACCTACTTCTAATCCCTGGCAGCAGCCCGGAACCGCGAACCCAGCACACTCTGCACCAGCCAAGCCTGGCACGGAGTGAACAAAGACCACGAGGACGACCCCACGGCGACTGTGACCCCGAGTCCGGCACCCAAGGACCTCCCTCGACACTCCTGAAGAAGCCTGCAGCCTCAGAACCAGGTGCCCCCCCAACCGCGATCAACACAGGGTAAGATATCCCGACACCAAAAGGCACCTCTGCACCCGGCACCCCGCGGCCCCCTGTGCCCAATCCCGGGGTACCTACTGTGAGAAAGTGGCTCTGTATATACGGTTTCCAAATAGTTACAGGGTGTACAGAGTCCACAGTCCCCAGAGGCTTGGCAGAGGCTAAAGTTAGATGAACAAGTTACTAACCTTCGGTAACGATGTATCTGTAAGAAACATTAGTTAGTTAGATTCCTCACCTTAGAATATCCCCAGGCGTCAGACTGGATCCGGAAGATTTTTCGTCAGCAATACCCCTTGCGCGTCGCTAGGCGTCGTCTGCGGCTCCGCGTCCGTCGTCGGCGTCGTGCGCCGGGATGACGTCGTCGGAGTACTTAGACGCCGCCCTCGCGCGCTGACGTCAGTTCTTGTACATAGCCTTCCGCGCCAGGAACGCAGAGCCATGCAAAGACCGACACTGGTGCCAAAAATAAAATCTAGGGGCCTGAAAGGACAACCTTAACCCTAGATGTCAGTTCGCAGAACGGGGAGGATGGGTGGGTCGGTGAGGAATCTAACTAACTAATGTTTCTTACAGATACATCGTTACCGAAGGTTAGTAACTTGTTCATCTGAAAGAAACACGTTAGTTAGATTCCTCACCTTAGAATAGATACCCAAGCAATACCATCCCCGGTGGTGGGTCTGCGAACCAAGATCACACCAGAAAGTCCTGGAGGACAGAACGGCCAAAGAAGCCATCCCTCCGGACTTGGCTGTCAAGGCAATAATGCCTGGCAAACGTGTGTAGCGAAGCCCACGTCGCCGCCTGACAGATGTCCTGCAAAGGGACTCCCCGTCCCAAGGCAGTAGTAGCCGCCGTGGCCCGAGTAGAATGGGCGCGCAGCCCAACAGGAGGGTCCTTTTTAGCCAAGGAATAGCAGATTTTTATACACAAAACGACCCACCGAGAGATGGTTCGTTTGTGCACAGCTTTCCCCTTCTTAGCGCCCACGTACCCAACAAAAAGCTGGTCGTCCACCCGGAACTGCTTTGTGCGGTCCAGATAAAAAGAGAGCGCACGTTTTGGGTCCAGACGGTGGAGCCTCTCTTCCTCTTTGGAAGGATGCGGAGGCGGAAAGAAGGTGGGCAAGGTGACAGACTGCCCAAGGTGAAATGGAGTCACCACTTTAGGAAGAAAGGAGGGACGAGGCCGAAGGACAACCTTGTCCGGATGAACAGATAGAAAAGGAGGCTTTGAAGATAAAGCCTGGAGCTCACTCACCCGTCTAGCCGAGGTGATGGCTACCAGAAAAGCAGTCTTTAGAGTTAAAAGACGAAGAGGGCAATTGTGAAGAGGCTCGAAGGGAGCGCACATCAGGAACGTCAAAACCAGATTCAAGTCCCACTGAGGCATTACAAAAGGGACAGGAGGGAACGTGTGTGTAATGCCTTTGAGAAAGCGTGACACTACAGGGGACTTGAAAAGAGAAGGCTGATCAGGAAGCCGCAAGAAGGCGGAGAGGGCAGCAAGATAACCATTCAGGGTGCCCAGGGCAGAGCCCTGCCGGGCCAGAGAAAGAAGGAAGAGGAGAACCTCAGAAAGAGGGGCGGAAAGGGGATCCACAGCCTTTGCTGTGCACCATGCCACAAATTTGTTCCACCGGCAGGCGTATACCGACTTTGTGGAGGGACGCCTGGCTGCCAGAATGATATCACAGACTTCAGGAGGCAAGTCAAATGGCATCAACTGCCGCCGCTCAATCTCCACGCATGGAGGTGGAGGCTGGACAGGTTCGGGTGGAGGACCGTCCCCTGCTGCTGCGACAGAAGATCCTCCCGAAGGGGCAGACGTATCGGGGGATCGGTCAACAGACTGAGTAGCTCGGGATACCAGTATCTTCGTGCCCAATCCGGAGCCACCAAGATGACTTGGGCCCGGTCGCGCCTGATCTTCTTCAGCACTCTGGGCAGAAGTGGTATAGGCGGAAAGGCGTACAACAGACCGCAACTCCACTCGTGACGAAAAGCGTCGCCGAGCGAGTGCCGCCTTGGAAATTCCAACGCGCAGAACTGCTGACATTGCGCGTTCTCTTCGGTGGCGAATAGATCTAACCAAGGCTCTCCCCACTGCTGAAAGAGGCCTTGCACCACTTCGGAGTTCAGACGCCATTCGTGATCCATCATGCACCGGCGGCTGAGTTCGTCTGCTCTGGCGTTCAGAGAGCCCGCCAGATGTTGAACCACCAGGGTGACGCCCTGGTGTTCCAGCCATGTCCAGAGGCGCAGAGCCTCCTGACAAAGGGTCCACGACCCCACCCCGCCCTGTTTGTTGCAGTACCACATGGCGGTGGTGTTGTCCGTGAACACCTGCACGACACTTCCCCGGACAGAGGGAAGGAAGGCTTTCAGTGCAAGCCGGATCGCTCTCAACTCCAACAGGTTGATGTGGAGACGAGACTCCGCCGGAGACCAGAGGCCTCTGATCTCCGCCTCTCCCATATGGCCACCCCATCCCAGGAGGGACGCATCCGTCACTACGACATGCTCCGGTTGGGGAAGGGAGAGGCTCTTGCCCTTGACCCACTCGCGGTCCGTGAGCCACCACTGCAACTGCTGTGCAGTACCCTCCGAGATCAAGACATGGTCGGACAGGTTGCCGTGATGCTGGGCCCACTGAAACTTCAGGTCCCACTGCAGAGCCCGCATGCGCCGCCTGGCGTGATGCACTAGTAGGATGCAGGAGGCCATCAGCCCCAGAAGCCGCAACACTAGCCTGACCGAAACCCGGGATAGAGGCCGAAAGATGGGAATCAGGGCCTGTATATCCCGGACCCGCTGTTCCGGAGGATGGACCCGGAACTGCGCCGAATCGAGAACCGCTCCGATGAAGAGGAGCTTCTGAGAGGGACTCAAGTGTGACTTCGGCACGTTGATGGAAAACCCCAGCAAATGCAGGAGATCCGCCGTAGTCTGGAGGTGGGAGACGACTGCCTGGGGCGAGCCCGCCTTCAACAACCAGTCGTCGAGATAGGGGAAGACTGGGACCCCTGATCTGCGCAGATGAGCTGCGACCACCGCCATCACTTTCGTGAACACCCGAGGGGCACTGGTGAGGCCGAAGGGGAGCACGGTAAACTGAAAGTGCTCTTGGCCCACCGTGAACCGCAGGTAACGCCGGTGGGCCGGCAGGACGGGGATATGGAAATACGCGTCCTGCAAGTCCAACGCTACCATCCAGTCTCCAGGGTCTAGGGCAGCTAAGACCTGAGCCAACGTTAGCATCTTGAACCTTTCCTTTCGGAGGAAGGCATTGACGTTCCGGAGGTCCAAGATAGGGCGCAGGCCCCCCTTGCCCTTCTTGGGAACCAGAAAGTAGTGGGAATAACAACCACGACCTACTTCTGGACTCGGAACGCGCTCGACGGCCCTCTTGGCCAAGAGAGCCGAAACTTCCTCGCGGAGAAGATCCAAATGATCCCCCGAGATACGGTGGTGCTGTGGTGGCATGGCTGGAGGGGTCGTCTCGAAGGGGAGGGAGTAGCCCCTTCGGACGATTTGCAGCACCCACCTGTCCGATGTTATGGACCGCCAGTGGAGCAGGTGATGGCGAACTCTGCCGCCCACTGGCGTGGTATGGGCCTGAAAGCTCGGACTAGGAAGGCTTTGAGGCGGATGCTGCCGGGGTGGATGTGGGCTGACCACGTCGTCCTCCATTTCCGCCACGGCGGAAGCCACGTCCGCGACCGCGCGCAGGTTGGTTCTGCGGCTGGTGGCTTTGCGGACGTGAGGAGGCGCCCCTCCCTTGGCCACGAAAGGGGCGAAAAGCGGAAGTGTGCGCCCGCGGAGCCGAGAGGCCCAAGGACTTGGCCGTAGCCCGGGAGTCCTTGAAACGGTTCAGCGCACTGTCCGCCTTCTCACCAAACAGGCGAGTGCCATCAAAGGGCATGTCCATGAGGGTGTTCTGGACATCCCCGGAAAATGACGTGGACCGCATCCAGGCGTGGCGGCGGAGCGCCACCGTGGTGGAAATCGCCCGACCTAGCGAGTCCGTGGTGTCAAGCCCACATCTTATGGCGTGCCGTGCTGCATCCCTCCCATCGGCCAAAGCCTGGGTAAGACGCGTCCGGACCTCCTCCGGACACAGGGGCAGCGCGTCCTCCACCGTATCCCACAGGGAGTGGGAATAACGGTCCAAGAGACAGGCGGTATTTAAGGACCGCAGGCCCAAACTAAGGGACGAGAACAGTTTCTTGCCAAACTGCTCGAGTCTCTTGGAATCCCGGTCCGGCGGAGCGGTCGGGAAGGAGGACTGGGAGGTAGAGGCCTGGATAACCAGACTCTCGGGGGTGGGGTGTTGGGACAGGAAACTGGGGTCGCCCGGAGCAGGGCGGTGGCGCCTGGCAACGTTCCTATCCACAGGAGGAACTGTGGAGGGCTTGGACCAGGTGCCCTGCAGAACGTCAGTGAGGGCCTCGTTGAACGGCAGCAGAGGCTCAGTGGAGCTTGCTGAGGTTTGAAGCACCTCAGTGAGGATGTTGGTCCTCACAGCCACGGCAGGCAACTCGAGCCCAAGGGCCTCAGCCGCCTTGCGCAGCACCACAGAAAATGCTGCACCCTCCTCCGAAGCCACGGTCGGAGGAGAAGTGAATCCAGCGTCTGGCGAGGTGTCCAGGCCGCTGGCCTCCCCCAGTTCATCTGCCCAGTCCTGAGAAAGCTGTGACTGAACAGCCAGAGGGTCCTCGAACCCCTCCCAGTCGCCCCCTTCTTCCGATTCCTGATAAACAGGAGGAATGATCGGAACCGGACTGTAGAGATGGTAGGTCTCAAGCGGCGTCGGATGCGGCGTCGGCGGACGCCGTGCCGGCGTCGGGTCCGGATGAGGGCTAAACCGGGGCGTCGGCGTCACAGGCGTCGGCGTCGGTGGCGCCGGTGACGGCGTCGGTGGTTCAGGCGTCGGCGCCGGTGGAGGAGTGACAAGGTCAACCGGCGTCGACTGGGGCCCAGGCAAGGGCCCCGCGGGGACCTGCGGCGTCGAGACCGGAGTCGTCGACGGCGCCGGGGCCGGAGCCGCCGGCACGCGAGGTCGCCCAGTCGAGTCCGCGGGGCCCGAAGGCGCGCCAGCGGGCGTCGACGGCGGGGCCAGGCTCCTCATGGCCGAGAGGAAGGCACTGATCTCCGCCGGCGCCGCGTCAGCCCCAGGGACCGAAAGGTATGGGGGCGGACGCGGCACCTGCGGCTCCGCCGGAGCCGCGGGGGTGGAACCACTTGGACCCTCGGCCGAGTCGCGCGACCGGCGAGGGGAGTCCGAAGAGCGATGTCGCCGCTTCGACTTCTTAGAGTGTTTAGACTTACCCGACGACTTGGAGCCCGACGAGCGATGGTGGCGTCGGCTAGGGCTCCGCGAGCGATCCTTGGACCTCCTCCTGGACCGGGATCGCGCACGACGCGGAGCCGAGTGGCGAAGCTCCAGAAGCTTGCGGGACCGCTCCCGCCTAGCCTTCGAAGTCAGGGCCTGACAGTCGTTGCACGACTCCGCGTCGTGGTCGAGGCCTAAGCAGTAGAGGCACCGGCGGTGGTGATCGGTCACCGACATCAGTCGATGACAATCTTCACAAGCCTTGAACCCAGGCATCCTACCGGCACCAGATGTCGACAGACAAGGATCAAAAATGATCAAAAAGATTTAGTCAAAAAAGACTAAAAGGGGTAGCTCTCCCGGATCTGCGCTTACTGGCGCGGAAAAAAGAAGAACTGACGTCAGCGCGCGAGGGCGGCGTCTAAGTACTCCGACGACGTCATCCCGGCGCACGACGCCGACGACGGACGCGGAGCCGCAGACGACGCCTAGCGACGCGCAAGGGGTATTGCTGACGAAAAATCTTCCGGATCCAGTCTGACGCCTGGGGATATTCTAAGGTGAGGAATCTAACTAACGTGTTTCTTTCAGATATAACCTTACTCTCTAAAGTGGTAGCTTGGTCGAGCAGTAAGGCAGTATCAGAGGACAGTGTAAAGCATTTGTTGTACACACTCAGTCAGCAAATGGTCTCACACACTCAATAACTGAACTCTAGCCCAATGGTTTATATATAAAAAATATATGCTTGTTTTATTTTAGAACCAACAATTGGAATTAAAATACACTTTCTCAGAATGAGATGCTTTATATAAATACTTTTGCAATATGAAATTGACTTTTGTAAACAGTTACAAGTGGTTGCAATAGGCAACACTATTTTAAACACAATAATGCATTGAGTTCAATGGAAATTTCATGTTATTTGCCACAGATTACTTTTAGGATTACTTTTGGAATTCCAGGACTGGATCCTAGATTCAGTCCTGGCTCAGTACTCAGAATCAAGTGATGAAAGTCGACTTAATTACTGTGTTTTTTTTTAGTCAATATTTTGCTTTTTTAAAAGTTGACACTTAAAAAATATTTCATAGAAAACAGTCAATGATTCCCTATGGCAGAAAATTCAAGTTGCAGGTATAGTATGTTCTCGTTACTTTTGTAATCCAGTACTGGGTGCCTAGACTCAGTACTGGGACCTTTATCCAAAACAGGTAAGTAATTACGTTTTCAGATATTATACGATTTTTAAAGAATATTTAAAGATTGTAGAAATCGACACTTAGAAGAAATTTCACAGAAAAACAGTCAATGATTTCCTATGGAACAAAATTGGGTTACTGGTAAGTACAGTTGAAAGTAGTTTTCAGAGTCAGTGCTGGGCACCAAAGTCCAGCACTGGGAGCTCACCTAAGAGCAGATGAGTATTTTCGTTTTCGTTACTCGGCTGATTTTTGGTGAATATTTTAGGTTTCGAAAAGTCCACACAGAAGAAATTTCAGAAAAAGCCAGTCAATGTTACCCTATGGAGAAAATTGAGTTATCGGTTTAAAGGTAAGTACTCGACTGGCAGAGTTAAGGTTCTGGGCATAGACTCAGGGGTCTCCCAGGTTCAGGTAGGTACAGTTAGTTCACCCCCAGCGGCACAAGGGCGACCGGGTGCAGAGAGAGTTCGGCCCAATGTTATCCTATTAGAGGTAGGGGGGGCCTTGGTTGGTGGCTGCTGACTAGCAGGCCACATGGCTGTGGGAGCTGGTCTCCTGGTCACTTACTCCGGGGGAGTGGGGAAGTAGATAGGTGTAGAGGTTGCACTGCCAGGGCCACTCGAGCGGCTGGGTGCAGGGTGCTTTTGAGCCTTCGGGCGCTCAATTGATTTCAATGGGAAATCTCCGGTTTAGAAAAAGACTGCAAGCTCGGGGACGAGGATTCTTCAGGTGCCACCACCACTTCGAGAGGTAAGTTGGGTAGTTGGAGGATAGGTAGGTACCCTGGGATTGGGTATCTATCAACAAAGACCTAGGACTTGGAAGGTAGAATCTTTTTTTCTCTTAGCTGTGGATTAAATCCTATTACCACTCCCCACTTTTTTGTAAAAAGGGTAGTCATTCACTACGCTAGCCACCTTCAATTGTAAAATAGGATTTTTACCTGTGGCAATCCCCCAGACAAACCTCAAGGTGCATGAATACATATAAACTACACCAAGTGTTATTTCAAATACAAATAGTAAAAGAAATAAGAAAAAATGTGAGAAAAACAAGATGGCACCTCACGTGCGCAACACCAATTGAGCCTGCTGATTGGTACTCATCAGCTCTGCCCACTTTTATCATCATTGGTTACCATCATGTTTCAAAGAAAAATTTGAAAAGTGTCCAAAAAAAAATATATTTGTGAAGGTACGTGGTGAGAGAATCACATACCAAAACGACTGAATAGTGAAGATAAAAGGTTGAGAAGGATACACCCTCAATAGGTTCAAACTTTATTACTCCTTTGATGTGCACCCAAATCAACAATTAAAAAGGTTGCTTAATGTGCATACCATAGTGCCAACATGTTTCATCGCCTAATCTTATTATGGCGATTTCGTCAGGGCTGCTCCAGTCGCTTGGCACAGACACAGGACACTGCTAGAGTTTTCTCTCTTGGGGACTACCAAAGGCAAAAGGGAAATAAAAACACACACAACTTTCAACTCATTCCACTGCCCCTGTTACATACACAGATCTCTGATTTTCATTTGAATATATCTGTTACCCTTAGTGAGCCATGGCCTCGCGTACCAGCTCGCATCAATAGGTCCTGCACGGGCTCCTCAAGTGAGTCCTCGCAGTGATTCCACACTCAGCTGTAATGCGGATCTACAATGTAAATATTTTTGATATATTCAAATCCCAATCATGTATAAAATGTAGGAAACACCTACGCACTCATGTGTTCAATGTGGAAGCCAATATAACTCTTTATTTGCTGGTTCTTTTTAAGGCGACCCAACTGCCTGTTTGTCCCTGATACAGTGTCGCTCTGGAGACAACATCCATGTTCTATATTTAGACTCACTAAATAACCTCCAATAGCGCATACCAGCACATACAAGACATCAGGGGACTTTGCTTTAGCGATGTCTGGGCTACTTGTAAATCCCTCCTATATACATATAAATATATCACAATCGGTGCAACAACTGTTGCTTCTGTTACCCTCAATGCAATATTGGACTATTTACCCCCTTCACCTTCCTCTTATTCGTGAAAGGGAGGCCACTAGTACAAGCCCACACCTCGGAACACTGACGGCACTGGGAGTGCAACTTCGCGTCTATGTCCCCAATCCCTCTCAGTCACGCCTCCTTACCACCCAAAGCCTCACGGAGCTCCTTCTCTCCGCCGGTCACTCATGGCATCCTGCCCATGCTCCTTTTATACAGGAAGCATCTGTTCGTTTGCGCGTTAATAATGAGCGCCATCTTGGAATAGGAAGTACTTTCCTTTCGGTGTATTTGTAACTAATTACCAGAAAGGCGTCTGCTCACAATTCTTTGTATCAATGCCGCCTGTTTGTGAAAATGATATGAAAGGCCCTCACAGGCGGAATCGTAGGTATCCCGATTATATACATATATCTCCCCACCGTTATAGAGCGTATCTTTAGGCGCCATCTTGGGTAGGGTTCGAAAGGAAGTTCTTAAATATCGATCTCATGGTGGAAATTACGGAAAGAGTGTCTATTCGTGCTTTGTTATTTCAATTGCGCCTATCTATGGGAGTGATATAAGAACTCACTGGTGGAATAATGAGTATCCTCTTTACATATCTACTATCCCTACGTTTAGGAACATAGCAATGGGCGCCATTTTAGATAGGGTTAGTATCCATTCTGGAAACTACTCTACATTTTGTTTGCTCCTTCAAGCATACTAATGGGAGTTCTTGTTAATCGATCTGTTTGTAGCAGGTACCAAACCCAGCGTGTATTGATAATTAATTCTCTCAATGACGCCTGAATATTAAAATCATGAAGGACCTCACTAATGGAGTAATGGGTATCCTGTTTATATATATACAATCCCTGCATTGTGGAGCATAGCACTAGATGCCATCGTGGGTGGAGTTAATATTCATAATGCGATATACTCAAAATGGTACTATATCCTTCAAGAGTTCTTATATCTTTAATGTCTTAAAGGCACAGGTATGATTCATACTAGATATAGGTTCTCACAGGTTTCTATCCCAGTCTATTGTCACTATACGCATCATCTTCGTGTAGATATCCAAAGAATTTCCTTTCTTCATCTATGATCTAAGATGGAAAGCTATCCTAGCCTGTAAATATGGACTATGTTGCAAGCTACATCTGTACCTCTTGGCCAAATGGAAATGATATTCCTATGTTGGACCGGGTTCGTCAATAGGGCTGTATAGCAAGGTTATGTACGACCTAAAAAACTGTCCACGTGGGGCAAACCTTAAACCAAAGAACCTCCATTATAGTAAGGGCCCCCAGTGTTCATCAATTACAGCAAAACTTTAGGATCTTGCCCTTCCCCACTCAATTTGGTCGTTCAGTCCCACTTGGTCAGTTTTCTCCTGAAAATCCATTTGGTTTCCTTTGAGGCCAATATATCCTCAATGTTTTGGGATGCGTCCATTATTCTCTCAAGGACTACCCAAGTGAAGGCGTGTTTGGTTTCATGACAGTGTTGTACAAGCTTGGTCGTGAGTTTACCGGCTCTAATCGTGCTGAGATGCTCTTGCATTCTCACCTTTACTTTCCTTGTTGTGAGCCCTATGTATTGTAGGCTACATTGGCAGGTCAGTCTGTATACCACAAATGCGGTATTACAGTTACTGAAGTGTTTCAAATACCATGTTCTACCTGAGCTTAGAGTGACACTCTTTGCTCTCTTTGTCAAGCTACATACGGAACATGTTCCGCAAGGATAGTGTCCTGAGGGGATAGTTGACTCTGTCAACCTAGATGTCGTTTTAACACGGGTGTGGACTAGTTTATCTGCTAGGTTGCTCGATCTTCTAAACGCAAACCTAGGTGGGGGCATGGTAAAGTCTTTAGTGGACAGGGGGGCGCCGGGGTGCCTTTTGGCGTCAGGAAATCTTACCCTCTGTTGATCGCGGTTGGGGGGGCACCTTGTTCTGAAGCTGCAGGCTTCTTCAGGAGTGTCGAGGGAGGTCCTTGGGTGCCGGACTCGGGGTCACAGTCGCGGTGGGGTCGTGCTCGTGGTCTTTGTTCACTCCGGCACAGGCCAGGCTTGGCTGGTGCACAGTGTGCTGGGTTCGCAGTTCCGGGCCGCAGCCAGGGATTGGAAGTAGATTTTGAGTAGAGCGTCTACTCATGGGAGTCCCAGGGACTTAGAGTCAAAAGGTAGCCAGGTCCTCCGGGGTTGGTGAGGTTGCTGGCCACAAGAGATGCCGGGTTGAAGCAGGAGCAGGTTCGTGGGTCGACGGGCCGGTAGGGCTGGGGACAAAGCAGTTGGATTCTTCGGATTTTGGAATCTGGGGAAGGAAGGTTCAGGGTGTCCCTAAATACTAGATGAAGGGCAGGGACCAATGGGTCCCTGTCCTGGGGTGGGTACACCCCCTATCCTGCCTCTCTCCTGTGGGAGGGGGGCAGTAGTCTAGTCCTGATAGGGTAGGGCTTCCCATCTTCAAGATGGCGAGAGCCCGGAGATGTGCTTCACCTCGCCTCCCCCACCTGAGGGGTGGGGTTGGCAGGCACATCCCCTGTCCTTATTTGGGGTTTCCGGCCAAGCTTCCCGCCAGAGTGGGTCGTTGCAGTGGCCTGGGGAAGCTCACAGAGGCAGCATGCCTTTGAAGCTTCCCCCTGCCCATCCTGGGAGAGGAGATTTAGCACCTCGCCCAGGATGTGCATTGTTGCAGGCCCAGGAGAGCAGGGACTCTCCTACCCTGGGGTCCTGCAATGTGTCTGCTGCGTGGCAGCCTAGGCAGGCTCAGAACAGACGTGGATTGTAGGTTAGGTTTTAGGGGGCATCTCTAAGATGCCCTCTGGGGTGCTTGGTACATTAAATCCCACACTGGCATCAGTGTGGGTTTAATGTGCTTAGAAGTTTGATACCAAAATTCTCAGTTTTCAGTGTTGCCATTATGGTGCTGTGGAGTTCGTGTTTGACGAGCTCTCAGCACCATATAATCTTAAGTGGCAGCACTGCACTTACAGTGCCCAGGAATGGACCTGGGTACTGTAGGGGCACAGGGCTCCTGCTCCTGTGCCCACACCATTGGCATAGGGCACCCAGCTAGAGGGGTGGCTGATGAATGTCATGGCAGTGTAGGTGATGGGCATGGCACACAGGGATGTGTGCCATGTCGACTCTTTGTTTTGTCTTGCACCCAGACACCCAGCCTGCAAGGGCAGTGTGTGTGTGTGTGTGTGTGTGTGTGTGTGTGTGTAAGGGTACAGGGCCTCTAAGGGTGGCACAATGAGTGCTGCAGCCCTTAGAGGCCTTCCCCGGGCACAAGGCCCTGGGTACCTAGGGTACCATTTACCAGGGGATGACATGTGGCCAGGGTTTGCCAATTTGGGTTTTGTGTGTTTAGGGAAGGAACATAGGCCCTGGGCACAGTCAGTCAAAGTACATTCAGCAAAAAGTGGGGGCATACCATGCAAGTAAGATGGCACTTTCTCACACCTACCTATCCTCCAACTACCCAACTTACCTTTGGAAGTGGTGATGGCACCTGAAGAATCTTCGTCCCCGAGCTTGCAGTCTTTTTCTAAAACCGGTGATTTCCCATTGAAATCAATTGAGCATCCGAAATGTCAAAAGTACCCTGCACCCAGCCGCTCGAGTGGCCCTGGCAGTGCAACCTCTACACCTATCTACTTCCCCACTTGCCCTGAGTAAGTGACCAGGAGCCCAGCTCCCACAGCCGCGTGGTCTGCTAGTCAACAGCCACCAACCAAGGACCCCCTACCTCTCATAGGATAACATTGGGCCTAACTCTCTCTGCACCCGGCTGCCTTTGTGCCGCTGAGGGTGAACCAACTGTACCTACCTGACCCTGGGAGACCCCCGAGTCTATGTCCAGAACCTTAACTCTGCCAGTCGAGTACTTACCTTTAAACCGATAACTCAATTTTCTCCATAGGGTAACATTGACTGGCTTTTCCTGAAATTTCTTCTAACTGTGGAATTTTCAAAACTTAAAATATTCACCAAAAATCAGCCGAGTAACGAAAACGAAAATACTCATCTGCTCTTAGATGAGCTCCCAGTGCTGATCTTGGTGCCCAGCACTGACTCTGAAAAAACTTACAACTGTACTTACCAGTAACCCAATTTTCTCCCATAGGAAACCATTGACTTTTTCTGTGAAATTTCTTCTGTCTATTTCTGCAAATGTTAAATATTCTTTAAAAATCGTATAATATCTGAAAACGTAATTACTTACCTGTTTTGGATAAAGGTCCTAGTACTGAGTCAAGGCACCCAGTACTGGATTACAAAAGTAACGAGAACATATTATACCTGCAACTTGAATTTTCTGCCATAGGGAATCACTGACTGTTTTCTATGAAATATTTTCTAAGTGTCAACTTTTAAAATAGCAAAATATTGTCTAAAAATCATCACAGTAATTAAGTCGACTTTTATCACTTGATTCTAAGTACTGACCCAGGACCGAATCTAGGATCTAGTCCTGGAATTCCAAAAGTAATCCTAAAAGTAATCTGTGGTAAATAACTTGAAACTTCCATTGAACTCAATGCATTATTGTGTTTAGAATTGTGTTGCCTATTGCAACCACTTGTAACTTTCTACAAAAGTCAATTGCATATTGCAAAAATATTTATATAAAGCATCTCATTCTGAGAAAGTATATTTTAATACCTATTGTTGGTTCTAAAATAAAACAAGCATATATATTTTTTTTTTTATAGACCATTGGCCTAGAGTTCAGTTATTGAGTGTGCGAGACCATTTGCTGACTGAGTGTGTACAACAAATGCTTTACACTGTCCTCTGATACTGCCTTACTGCTCAACCAAGCTACCACTTTAGAGAGTAAGGTTATATCTAACTTTAGCCTCTGCCAAACCTCTGGGGACTGTGGACTCTGTACACCCTGTACCTATTTGGGGACAGTATATACAGAGCCACTTTCTCACAGGAAGGAAATTGTGGAGTCTGCCCCCGACCGGAGTGGGATGGTCTGGGGGGAGTGGAGGGAAGTCATTGGGCAGGGGTGGAGGCAGAGCGGGAGGTGTTTGTGTTGCCTCTGCCTTTATTATTGTTGCCCCTGTAGCCGCCTCTTTGGTAACCCCTTGTAAAGGTGGATTGGGTAGGGGCTTTATAGGAAGAAGAAGCGGTGTCAGAGGAGTAGCCTCTGGAGGTGCTTTGAAAGGAAGAGCGGCGAAAGGAGCGCCTGGGAGGGTGCGATTGTAAGGCTCCCATAGACTTTGCGGTATCTGTAGCTTTCTTCATTTTTTCTAGGGCCTCCAACTTTTGGGCCGAACAGATGTTCCTTGTCAAAGGGGTGGTTCAGGATGGAAGCTTGCATCTCTGGTTTGAAACCTGAAATCCGTAGCCAGGCATGCCGACGGAGGAGGAGCTGGTGTTAATTGCCCTAGAGGCGGTGTCAGCTGCATCTAGTGCACAGCGAATGGAGGTGTTGGTGATGGTTTTACCCACCTGGATTAGCTCATTGGCTCTATTTTTATATTTATCAGGGAGGTCTTGCATTATGGCTTCTAATTCATCATAATGTGCCCTGTCATATCTTGCCAAAAGCGCTTGTGTGTTTGCGATGCGCCATATGTTGGGAGCCTGGGATGCAGTGTGCTTGCCCGATGCGCCCACGAGTTTGGACTCCTTATCAGGTGGTGGTGCCTCGCCTGATGCCTAGGAGTTTGCACGCTTTCTTGCAGTAGACACTACTAGGGAATCTAGTGGTGCTGGCCCTCTGATGTAGGTGGGGTCTGTAGGGGCGGCCTTATATTTTTTGCCGATGCGAGGGTTGATGACCCTGGCTCTGACCGGGTCTTTAAAGAACTCCGGCGCGTGCTTGATAACACCTTTGAGCATGGGCAGGATGGAAGTGGCCCTGTGTGTTGTGTCGAAGGTATCTAGGAGGAAGTCCTCCTCCACGGGGTCAGTTTGGAGATCCACACCGTGGTAGTGTGCAGCCCTCTGGAGTAGTTGGTTAAACCCCATTGAGTCTTCTGGTGGGGATGGCCTCGAAGGGTAGCGATCATCCTGCGGGACGTTAGGGATGTCTGCAATGTTATAGTCGTCCCATGGGTCTGGGGCTGTAGGAGTGGGGTCCCCTGTAGGTTGGTCATGGGGCTCGTCCCCTGTGTCATCATAGACATCATCATCCGGAGAGGGTGTGGGGGAATGATGAGGTGGGGGAATGATGAGGTGGGGGAGGAGGAGGTGGAGGGGTGAAGTTATTCTCAAAGGGGAGGTAGCAAAGTCTTTCCTCTTTGGAGGTGGAGCTGGGGCAGGCTTGTCCAGCGGTCTCTTTTTGATGCTGAGCATCAAACGTCCAGTCTTGGGGTCCTTGACCATTGTTTTTTGTAATGGATCAGGCATAAATAGTTCTTCAGTGAGTGTCCGCTGCATCGGCGCCGATGGTGTCGGGCCGTAGGTTTATTTTGTCTTGAAGTCTGCATCAGTTCGTTGTCTTGAACTGTGCGGCTTAGGAATGGCTGGTTGTTTACTCTGCTACGAGATGACTTTCGGCTTCGAGGTGTGGGTGTCGATGGCTTTGTGTTTTTTGGTCGGCTCCGGAGACGGTGTCGGTACCGAGGAGCTGGTGTTTGTTTTCGGCACAGAGTGTTTCGGTGTGGAGCTCGGTGCAGAGGAGGCCATTTTCTTTTTTGGCGCCGGTGCGGAGGAGTTCTTCTCGGCACCAACGGTAGGCTGGCTCGAGCCCGAGCCGCCGGAGGGCTTGATAGGCTTCTTTACCGGGCCCGAAGACGCGGTATGGGAAGCAGTGTCCTTGGTCGTGCCTAGGCCCGAGGGCGAAGGTGTGACCGAAGCCTTTTTCGATGCCGCCGAGGGTGTGGGTGGATGTTGGTACTCACGACCCTCTGTGCCGGGGTGATGTCCTCGACATCTGAATCGTCGGCCTAGGAGGCGCTGACGAGGCCCTCCTCGGTGCGCTGTCCTTTTGGAGCGTCGACGCCTTCTCCGAAGATGTCGTCTGGGATCGCCGTCGACGAGTGTGCCATAGTTCTTCTCACCCTTCGGTCTCAAATGGTTTTCTTGGACTGGAACGATTTGCATGCCGGACAGTCTTGAGTCTCGTGTTCAGGGGAGAGGCAGAGGTTGCATACCTCATGGAGATCGGTGTGGGGAAATTTGGACCCACATTGAGGACACTTTTTGAATGGAGTCCTTTCCATCAGCCAGGACCGGAGCTTGGGTAGGCCCGAAGGCCTTCGTCGACGACCGTACTCGAAGACTTGGATCAATGAGAGCCGCGTCGAGTGTGGAGATCGCGATCAAAAACAATACTACGAAAGGGGGAGAGGATTGCGCGTCGATAGGAGAACTGGAAACTGTTCGGAACCGGAGAGCGAAGATCACATCCGAAGCCGATGGCGGAAAAAAACAATATGAGGATGGAGCCGAAGCCCATGCGCAATACGATCCAAAGGAGGAGTCACATACCTCGTGACTTCCAAAGACTTTCCAAGAGGAAAAACAACTGCAAACATCCGGGCCCAACACCAGATGGCGATCCATGCACAGTGTGTAATCTGCAGCTCATATGCCTCGAACGCTGTTTTCTCTTTTGCTCCTGGGGCCATGCCAATCTGCCAGTACCCTGCAGTTAAGTCAAAGGTACTGAGAAATTTGGCTGCTTCCAATTTATCTTTCAATTCATCTGCTCTTGGAATTGGGTGAGCATCTGTCTTGGTGACTGAGTTCAGCCCTCTATAGTCCACACAGAACCGCATCTCTCTCTTTCCACCCTGTTGATTAGGTTTGGGGACCAGAACCACTGGACTAGCCCAGGGGCTCTCAGAAGGTTCAATAACCCCTAACTCCAGCATCCTGCTGACTTCAGCTTTGATGCTTTCCTTGACTTGGTCTGACTGACGATCGATTTTGTCTTTGACAGGTGCACTGTCACCAGTGTCCACATCATGGATACACCAGTTTGTCAGACCAGGGGTCAGGGAAAAGAGGCTAGCATACTGTTGCAAGACTTGCTTGCAGTCAGTCTGCTGTTATGTTATGTTATGTTAAATGAAGCTTGTAAAGCGCACTGACACCAATGGTTTCCTGGCGCTGTTGGGCACAGAGGGTGTCTGAAAAGACTACACCATTTACTAACCCATCTTGTGGGCTGTAGAAGAGGAGATCAGGGAGAGGTTCACTCTCTGCTTCCTGTTCCTCATCAGTCACCATCAGCATGGTGATGTCAGCCCTGTCATTGTAGAGATTTAGGCGGTTCACATGGATAACCCTTTTGGATGTCCTGCTAGTGGCCAGGTCAACTAAGTAGGCGACCTCACTCTTTTTTTCTAGGCTAGGGTAAGAGCCACTCCATCTATCTTGGAGGGCCCTTGGTGCCACTGGCTCCAAAGCTCACACCTGTTGCCCAGGTTGAAATTCAACCAGTGCAGCTTTTTGTTCATACCAGTGCTTCTGAAGCTCCTGGCTGGCCTCAAGATTCTTGGATGCTTTTTCCATGTACTCAGCCATTCTGGACCTTAGGCCAAGCACATAGTCCACTATGTCTTGTTTGGGCTCTTGGAGAGGCCTCTCCCAGCCCACCTTTTCAAGACTGGGGGATGAGACCTAGCACTTCGCCCAGGATGTGCATTGTTGCAGGCCCAGGAGAGCAGATGGCTCTCTACCCAGGGGTCCAGCAACATGTCTGCTGTGTGGCAGCCTAGGCAGCCCCTCAGAAAAGACTAGGATTGTAGGTTAGGTTTAGGGGGCATCTCTAACATGCCCTCTGTAGTGCGTTACCAAACTTCTCAGTCTCCAGTGGTGCCATCATGGTGCTGTGGAGTTCGTGTTGACGATCTCCCAGCACAATATACTCTTAGATGGCAGTACTGCACTTACAGTGCCCACCCAGGATTGGACCTGGGTACTGTAGGGGTACAGGGCTCATGCACCTGTACCCACACCACTGGCATAGGGCACCCAGCTAGAGGGGTGGATGATGTATGCCAGGGCAGTGTGTGTGTTGTGGGCATGGCACACAGGGATGTGTGCCATATCGACTGTTTTGTTCTGCACCCAGACACTCAGCCTGCAGGGGCAGTGTGTGTGTGTCAGGGTAAAGGGCCTCTAAGGGTGGCACAATAAGTGCTGCAGTCCTTAGGGGCCTTCTCTAGTCACATGGCCCTGGGTACCATTTACCAGGGGCTGACATGTGGCCAGAGATGCCAATTGGGTTTAGGTTTCCCACAGTTTTAGGGAAGGAACATAGGCCCTTGGTACCTGATTGGCAGGAGCCCAGGGGACACTCAAAGTACATCAGCAATTCAGCAAAACGTGGCAGCATACCATGCAAGAAAGATGGCACTTTCTCACAGTAGCGTGTTCTGATTGGCTGAAGCCTGTTTGGTATCTTTTACCTAACAAGCAAGATGTTACAAAACTGAAATAGGCCTAGGCAAATTTGCTGGTTTATGTTAACTTTGAATTGCTATTTTAATATACCAGGGACTCGCATCTCGACGACGGGGAATGATTTAAGCATGTGATTCTATAAAAGTTACAATACTGGAGCAATGACATTTGATCTTTGTCACTGAAGCACAGCAAATGTGACACGATAAATACACAATTTAAACGCAACTTTATAATTGCCGGGCCTTTCACAAACCACCAAAAATTGTCTCAACACACCAGTGGGTCGCGATCCACATTTCGGGAAACACTGATCCAACAGAACCTAGAGTTCTTAAAACAACAAAAATGTCTGATAGAACTTCAGCACTAGGAACCTATTTATGCTCATCCAGGAAATGTCTGCTCAACTCATCCTCCCCATTGTTCGGAGGGACTGCTGTGATATCTCAATCCAGTGCCATAGCTCCAGTCGCTCCCTATGAACTCTTCTTGAGGACTGCTGGCAGCTGCTGCAAATTTATGTGGCATAGATTTTTCCTGCAAGACCACCTAACTTGAACCAGGATCATACAAGTGCCTGGACCACTTATTAAAAAGTGAATAGTTTGATGAGGAAGAAGTCTAAAAAGGTACATCTCTAGCTGTGTTCTTATGGCACTAGCATAAAATGCATTGGGACATCAGATGTAGACTTTGGATTAAGTACTAGTATGCTAGTCAAAACAATTGCACAAACAAAATTAGACCTGTCCAGTCATTAAATGAGAAATAGTCTGATGATGTTGCCATTTGAGGGCTATAGAAAACAGAGTGATTGCTAATAGATTTAGTTACACTTGGATAAAGGACGTCACATTGGTATTGAAATAATTTTAGAAGTTGCTCTTCAGAACATAGCGATGCAGGATATGACATTCCTACAAGACCATACTAAGGCTGATTATGCTAAAGTAAATATAACTAATACAACTGAACAATCAACTGGCCTTAACTCCAGATTAAAAGCACTTGATAAGAGCAGTGCTTATACTCTTACGTCCTCACCCCAAGTCACATGGTAAGCCAATGACTTCAATGGACTGTTGGGTCACACTCACCACCATGTGACTGAGTCTTCTCCTTCTCCTCATCCTCCGCAATCATCTCAGCCATTTGGAGGAGGTCAGCCTCAAAAGGATCAGCTGGAATCTGCTCTTTGATATCCTGGATGGTTTCGATTATCTTGTCAGCATTATCCAGAGTTGTTGGAATAAGCAAAGGAACTGGTACCTAGAAAGATGAATAAAAATCGAAAACGCACCATAAAATGCCCATCCTTAAGAGGCAACATATAACACTGCTGTACACACTAACAATCACTGACCAGATACAGACACGCCTGAAAAGTCTACAATATTCAGGTTTAAGAAAAGAGAACTATATGCAACTGTCAGGAGAGCATTAAAATAACACTAGATCACTCTTTAGAGGAACGTATTTATGTGGTGCCTCAAGCTGCGTACTACCAATATTTCAGTACCTACATTCTCTCCAACACCCTCACTCGAAATCAAAGAATTCCTTATATAGAACAAAATTTAGGCTTGTTTCACATAACAGAAAAAGGGAGGAGCCCTGTTGGTAGACTGGATACTGCGCAGACAGGGGTTACTGTGAAGCATCCTGGGAGATTGTCATTTATTGCTAGATGAACAAGTTACTTACCTTCGGTAACGATATATCTGTAAGAAACATTAGTTAGTTAGATTCCTCACCTTAGAATATCCCCAGGCGCCAGGCTGGATCCGGAAAGATTTGTCAGCAATACCCTTGCGTGTCGCTAGGCGTCGTCTGCGGCTCCACGTCCGTCGTCGGCGTCGTGATGACGGAGTACTTAGACGCCGCCCTCGCGCGTCGACGTCAATTCTTGTACATAGCTTTCCGTGCCAGGAACGCAGAGCCATGCAAGAGACCGACACTGGTGCCAAAAAATTCTAGGGTCCTGAAAGGTATAACCTCAAACCTAGATATCGGTTCGCAGAACGGGGAGGATGGGTGAGTCGGTGAGTAATCTAATGTTTCTTACAGATATATCGTTACCAAAGGTAAGTAACTTGTTCATCTGAAAGAAACACGTTAGTTAGATTCCTCACCTTAGAATAGATACCCCAGCAATACCAACCCCGGTGGTGGGTCTGCGAACCAAGATCACACCAGAAACTCCTGGAGAACAGAACGGCCAAAGAAGTCGTCTCTCCTGACTTGGCTGTCCAGGCAATAATGTTTAGCAAACGTGTGCAGCGAGACCCACGTTGCCGCCTGACAGATGTTCTGCAAGGGGACTCCCCGGCCCAGGGCAGTTGGCGCCGCTGTGGCCCGAGTGGAATGGGCCCTCAGCCCTACAGGAGGTTCCTTTTTAGCCAAGGAGTAACAAGCTTTGATACACAAAACGACCCACCGAGAGATGTGCGCTTGTGCACCGCCCGTCCCTTCTTAGCGCCCACATAGCCAACAAAGAGTTGGTTGTCCACCCGGAACTGCTTGGTGCGGTCCAAATAAAAGGACAGCGCCCGTTTTGGGTCCGGACGGCTAAGCCACTCTTCCTCTTTCGAAGGATGCCGAGGCGGAAAGAAGGTGGGCAACGTAACAGACTGCCCGATGTGAAAGGCAGTTACCACCTTAGGGAGAAAGGAAGGACGAGTCCTGAGAACAACTTTGTCCGGAAGGACAGAAAGAAATGGAGGCTTAGAAGAGAGAGCCTGGAGCTCACTCACCCTTCTAGCAGAGGTGATGACTACCAGGAAAGCAGTCTTAAGCGTCAAGAGACGAAGGGGACAATTATGAAGTGGCTCATCAGAAACGTCAAGACCAGATTCAAATCCCACTGAGGTATTACGAAAGGGACAGGAGGAAACATGTGAGTAATGCCCTCAAGGAAGCGAGAAACTGGGGAATTGAAAAGAGAAGGCTGATCGGGAAGCCGTAAGAAAGCAGAAATAGCAGAGAAGTAACCTTTTAGGGTGCCCAGAGCTGAGCCCTGCTGGGCGAAAGAAGAAAGAGAAGAACCTCAGAAAGAGGGGCGGAAAAGGGATCCACAGCCTTTGCTGTGCACCATGCCACAAATTTGTTCCACCTGCAGGCATATACAGATTTTGTGGAGGGCTGCCTGGCTGCCAGAATCACATCACAGACTTCAGGAGTTAAGTCAAATGATATCAACTGTCGCCGCTCAATCTCCACGCATGGAGGTGGAGGCTGTACAGGTTCATGTGGAGGACCGTCCCCTGCTGCTGCGACAGAAGGTCCTCCTGAAGAGGCAGTTGTATCTGGGGATCGATCGACAGACTGAGAAGCTCGGGATACAAGAATCTTCGTGCCCAATCCGGAGCCACCAAGATGACTTGGGCCCGGTCGCACTTGATGATCTTCAGTACTCTGGGCAGAAGTGGTATAGGCGGAAAGGCGTACAACAGACCGCAACTCCACTTGCGACGAAAGGCGTCCCCGAGCGAGTGCCGCCTTGGAAACTTCAACGCACAGAACTGCTGACATTGCGCGTTCTCTTCGGTGGCGAATAGATCTAACCAAGGCTCTCCCCACTGCCAAAAGAGGCTTTGCGCCACGTCCGAGTTTAGACGCCATTCGTGATCCATCATGCACCGGCGGCTGAGTTCGTCTGCTCTGGCGTTCAGAGAGCCCGCCAGATATTGAACCACCAGGGTGATGCCCTGATGTTCCAGCCATGTCCAGAGGCGTAGAGCCTCCGGACAAAGGGTCCACGACCCCACCCCGCCCCGTTTGTTGCAATACCACATGGCAGTGGTGTTGTCCGTGAACACCTGCACCACACTTCCCCGGACAGAGGGAAGGAATGCCTTCAGTGCAAGTCGGATCGCCCTCAGCTCCAGATGGTTGATATGGAGCCGGGACTCCGCCGTAGACCAGAGGCCTCTGATCTCTGCCTCTCCCATGTGGCCCCACCATTCCAGGAGGGACGCATCCGTCACCACTACGTCCTCCGTTTGGGGTAGGGAGAGGGATCTGCCGCTGACCCAATCGCGGTCCGTGAGCCACCATTGCAACTGTCTTGCAGTGCCCTCCGAGATCAGGACGTGGTCGGACAGGTTGCCTCGATGCTGGGCCCACTGAAACTTCAGGTCCCACTGCAGAGCTTGCATTCGCCATCTGGCATGATGCACTAACAGGATCAGACCCAGAAGCCGCAGCACCAACCTGACCGAAACGCGGGATAGAGGCCGAAAGATGGGAATCAGAGCCTGAATATGCCAGACCCGCTGTTCCGGAGGATAAGCCCGGAACTGCGCAGAGTCCAGAACCGCTCCGATGAAGAGGAGCTTCTGGGAGGGACTCAGATGCGACTTCGGCACATTGATGGAGAACACCAGCAAATGCTGGAGGTCGGCAGTAGTCTGGAGGTGGGAGACGACTGCCAGGGACGAGCCCGCCTTCAACAACTAGTCGAGATAGGGGAAAACTGGGACCCCCAATCTGCGCAGATGAGCTGCGACTACCGCCATCACTTTCGTGAACACCCGAGGGACACTGGTGAGGCCGAAGGGAAGCACGGTAAACTGAAAATGCTCCTGGCCCACTGTGAACCGCAGGGAACGCCTGTGGACCGGCAGGACGGGGATGTGGAAATAAGCGTCCTGCAAGTCCAACGCTACCATCCAGTCTACAGGGTCTAGGGCAGCCAGAACCAGAGCTAAGGTGAGCATCTTGAACTTCTCCTTGCGGAGGAAGGCGTTGACGCTCCTGAGGTCCAAGATAGGGCGTAGGCCCCCTTTGCCCTTCTTGGGAACCAAAAAGTAGTGGGAATAACAACCACGACCTACTTCTGGACCAGGAACGCGCTTGATGGCCCCTTTGGCCAAGAGGGCCGTAACTTCCTCCCGTAGAAGTTTCAAGTGATCCCCCGACATGCGGTGGTACTGCGGTGGCATGGCTGGAGGGGTCGCCTCGAAGGGCGAGGGAGTAGCCCCTTCAGACGATCTGCAGCACCCACCTGTCCGATGTGATGGAATGCCAGTGGAGCAGGTGATGTCGAACTCTGCCACCCACTGGCGTGGAATGGGCCTGAAAGCACGGACGAGGAGGGCTTTGAGGCGGATGCTGCCGGGGTGGATGTGGAATGACCGGCACGTTGTCCCCCTGTACCACCTCGGCAGAATCCACGTCCGTGACCGCGTGGAGGCGGACGTGAGGAGGCGCCCCTTCCTTGGCCACGAAAGGGGCGAAAAGCGGAAGTTTGCGGGCACGGGGCCGAGAGGCCCAACAACTTGGCCATAGCCCGGGAGTCCTTAAAGCGCTCCAGCGCACTATCCGCCTTGTCGCCAGAGAGGCGACTGCCATCAAAGGGCATGTCCATGAGGGTGCTCTGGACATCCCCTGAGAAGCTTGTGGACCGCAGCCAGGCGTGGCGGCGGAGCGCCACCGTGGTCGACATCGCCCTACTTAGCGAGTCCGTAGTGTCCAGTCGACATCTGATAGCGTGCCGCGCTGCATCCCGCCCATCGGCAAGAGCCTGGGCGAGCCGTGTCCGGGCCTCCTCCGGACACTGGGGCAGCACGTCCTCCACCGTATCCCACAGAGAGTGGGAGTAACGGTCCAAGAGACAAGCGGTGTTAATAGACCGCAGTCCGAAACTAAGGGAGGAGAACAGCTTCTTCCCAAACTGTTCAAGTCTCTTGGATTCGCGATCCGGGGGAGCGGACGGGAAGAAGGTCTGGGAAGTAGAGGCCTGGATGACCAGGCTCTCGGGCGTGGGGTGTTGGGACAGAAAACTAGGGTCGCCCGGTGCAGGGCGGTGGCGCCGGGCCACGTTCCGGTCCACAGGAGGAACTGTGGAGGGCTTGGACCAGGTGCCTTTCAGAACGTCACTGAGTGCCTCATTGAACTGCAGCAGAGGCTCCGAGGAGCTTGCTGACGGTTAAAGCACTTTTGTGAGGAGGTTCGCCCTCACGGCCACAGCAGGCAGCTCCAGCCCAAGGGCTTCGGCCACCTTGCGCAGCACCACAGAAAATGCAGCATCTTCCTCCGAAGCCACTGTCGGAGGAGAGGAAGCCAGTGTCAGGGGAGGTATCAAGACCACTGGCATCCCCCAGCTCATCTGTCCAGGACTGTGATAACTGGCCCTGTAGGTCCAGAGGGTCCTCAGACCCCTCCCAGTCGTCACCGTCATCCGATTCCTGGTAGACAGGTGGAATGATCGGAGCCGGGCGGAAGATGAAATTGCCACCCATCAGCGTCAGACGCGGCGCCGCTCCGATGCCGGGCCCGGACTGAACCAGGGAACGGCGTCGTCTGAAGGCGCCGCCGAAAGTGGTACCGGAGTCGGCGGAGGGGTCGTGAGGTTGACCAGCGCTGACTGAGATCCAGGCCTGGATCCCACAGGGACCTGCGGCGTCAGGACCGAAGTCGGCGCCGGGGCCGGAGGTTCGCTAGGCCTCCCCCCGAAGGCGCACTGGCAGGCGTCGACAGCGGAGCCAGGCCCCTCATGGCCGAGAGGAAGGCACTGATCTCCGCCGGAGTCGAGTCGGTCCCAGGGACCGCCGGGTACAGGGACGAACGCGATTCCTGCGGCTCCGATGGAGCCGCGTGGGTGGTACCACCCGAACCCTCAGCCGAGTCGCGCAAATGGCGAGGGGAGTCTGAAGAGCGATGTCGCCTCTTGGACTTCTTACTATGCTTCGACTTACCCGAAGACTTGGAACCAGACGAGTGGTGGTGATGACTGCGGCTCCACGACCGGTCCCTCGACCTCCCTATCGACCGGGAAAGACGCGGAGCCGACTGCCGGAACTCCAGTAGCTTGCGGGACCGCTCCCGCCTAGACTTTGAAGTCAGGGCCCGGCAGTCGAGGCAC
Organism: Triturus cristatus; assembly: GCF_964204655.1. NCBI lineage: Eukaryota > Metazoa > Chordata > Amphibia > Caudata > Salamandridae > Triturus > Triturus cristatus. Next base: position 416,564,131 of record NC_140584.1, read on the forward strand.
AATGCGGAATTGTGGTCAGTCCCAAGGCAGTAGAGGCACCGGCGGTGGTGGTCCGTAACCGACAGTCGCCTACGGGAGTCACAGGGTCGAGTCGACAGAATAGACCAAAAGAGTCAAAACGTTTAGTCAAAAAATGACTAAAAGGGTATGCTCCTCCCGGATAGGCGCTGTCTGGCGCGGAAAAAAGAAGAACAAGAACCGACGTCGGCGCGCGAGGGCGGCGTCTACGTACTCCGACAACGTCATCCCGGCGCACGACATCGACGCGGGGCCGCAGACGACGCCTAGCGATGCGCAAGGGTATTGCTGACGAAAATCTTTCCGGATCCAGCCTGACGCCTAGGGATATTCTAAGGTGAGGAATCTAACTAATGTGTTTCTTTCAGATTTCAATGGTCACAAATTCCTAGGAAATGCAATTTTTCTACGCCCCCTTTAGTTTTTGACTGATGCTTCTGGGTTCTTGACTGACAGTGCACTGTTAGCCAAACCTCATCGTCAGTGTCCGGACCCTAAGTATATGTCGAATTGGCTGTACCCAATTGGAAATGGCTAACTTACCTGGAAGTCCCTAGTAAATGGTACCTTGATACCCAGTTCATATAAGTTAGAGAGGTATCACAGGGCGTGCAACCCTGGTTGTGCCACCCTGGAGGTCCCTCAAGTAAAACAAGTCCCCCAGTCAGCCACTGTAGACTGGTAGAGCAGTTCTACACTGCTAGCCCAACTTTCTCATTGAAAGCAATGGCAAAACAATCACTTCCCCTGTATATGGTTGTAAGTCACCTCTCTGGCAGGCCTACAGAGTCCTAAAGGCAGAGTGCAACATATGAAACAGGCAGGACATGTACTGTCTGTGTCCTGACCGTAAAAGACACAAAAATATAACTTGAACGCCAATTGGGGAGTAATGGGGTTACACACTGACGCATCCGCTCAGCTAACTCCTGAATGCTGCGACCAAAGTGGGTACTCCAAGGTATCAAACAACTTGTTACATTAAGCCTGACTTGAATTTCAAGACGAAATGAAAGTAACTTGTTGCAGAGTGCAGCTTTTGTAAAGCTGACACTTTGTTGCCTTTAAAACTCGTGTGCCTTTCCTGGCACACACGGAGCCTGTTACAAAAAGATAGTCTTCTGCCCTCATGACGAGACGTGCCAACAACTACCAAGAAGGAGAACAATGAGGGATTGCTAGCCAGTGAGGTGTCACCTCCACCCTGTGGGAAGCCACTTTGGTGTTAGCCCCAAAAGGAAGCTTCGAAGGTAAAGACACCTTTGAAGGGAAGATGTTGTAGGAAGCTGGCTCTGTATATACTATACCAAAGTGAGGTTTAGTGTAAACAGAGTCCAGTGGCACCCAAAAGGTAGGCAGAGGTAAAAGTAGATAGCACCTTACTCTCCATTTGTGGTAGTGTGGGCAAGCGGTAAGGCTTTATCAGATGGTAGTGTTAAGCATTTGTTGTACACAATCAGAATAAAATTGTCACACACTCAAAGACGGCAATCAGACCAATTTTGTTTGTATAAAAATATTCTTTTAGTTATTTTATTTCCTGCAAGCAAGCCTGGCACAGGTAAGTGATTTATACTTTGCAGTAAATATAGCTTGGAGTGTAGTAATAATACCGTTTGAATTGCAGTTGCATATATACTTTGGTTTGATTACAGTAGAACTACTAGCAAATCAATGCTTTGAAATATTGTACATATACTTTGTATTGGCTTTTCAATAGAATGTCAAATAGATTACTTTACAGATTACTTTTCTTACACAGTGTAGATACCTGGAAAATGCAAAGGGAAATTTCCTGTAAGAAGCTAAGCAAAAGTTTTTTTGTTATTTGGTTACAGTTTTAACGACTGTTATAGATTTTCCACACTTAGGAACTTTTCATAGAAAAACAGTCAATGTTATCCTATGGGAGGAAGGAATATGCTACTTACCAGTATGCATCTGTTCTTGGCATGTAGAGCTGCAGAGCCACACACTTGGGATAGTAGATCGCCATCTGGTGTTGGGCTCGGATGCTTGCAGGTTGTTGTTGTCTTCGGAAGAAGTCTTTGGTCACGAGATAGGTGACTCCTCCCTTGGACTACAGTGTGCATGGGCATCCACTCCATCCTCAAATTGTTTTTCGCCATGATGGGAAATGATGAAGTTTGTAAAAAGAGAGAGATGTCCATGTGTAATGTCTAAGTAAGACTATGCTGGAACAGATACAGGTCCCGGGGAGGTGGGTGGGCGTGTGTGGCTCTGCAGCTCTACATGCCAAGAACAGATGCATACTGGTAAGTAGCATATTCCGTTCGAGGCATATGAGCTGCAGATCACACACTTAGGATAGACTATATAGCAGTGTCTCCTCTAGCAGTGGTCACCTGTATCAGTTGCAGCAGTATGGAATAAAGTTTTAAGGACAGCCTGACCTACAGAAGCTTGTTGTTTTGCTTGCACGTCAACACAGTAATGTTAAGTGAAGGTGTGTGTTGTAGACCATGTGGCTGCCTTACAGATATCTTTTAAGGGAATGTTTCCTAAGAATGCCATGGAAGCCCCTATTTTGCGTGTGGAATGCGCTCTAGGGGGAACTGTTAGTGTGCGTTTAGCCTTGTGGTAGCATATTTGGATACATTTAACTATCCACCTGGCTATCCCGGATTTGGAAATGGGGTTGCCTTTATGTGGTGAAGAGAAAGCAACAAACAATTGTTTGGTTTTGCGGAATGCTTTGGTTCTGTCAATGTAGTAAAGTACGGCTCTTTTAACGTCTAAGGTATGAAGAGCTCTTTCAGCTACCGAGTCCGGATTTGGGAAGAACACTGGTAGTTCTACTGATTGGTTAAGATGGAACGGAGATATGACTTTTGGCAGGAATTTGGGATTATTTCTAAGAACCACTTTGTTGCGGTGTAATTGTAAGAATGGTTCTTGTATGGTTAAAGCCTGGATCTCACTTACCCGTCTAAGGGATGTGATAGCGATAAAGAAAGCCACTTTCCATGTGAGGAACTGTAGTTTGCATTTATGCAGAGGTTCAAAAGGGGGTCCCATGAGCCTTGTAAGAACAATGTTTAGATTCCACAATGGAGAGGGTGGTAATCTGGGAGGAATAATCATCTTAAGGCCTTCCATGAAGGCTTTGATCGCATGCACTCTAAATAGTGACGAATGTTGTCGATTTTGCAAGTAGGCTGCTAATGCTGCTAGGTGGAGACGTATGGATGAGTACGCTAAATTACATCTTTGCAAGTGTAGTAAGTAGCAAATTATGTTCTGTATGGATGCAACCAAGGGGCGGATATCATTTTTAGTGCAGTAAATGGCAAATCTTTTCCATTTTGCAGCGTAGCAGGCTCTATTGGTAGGTCGTCTGGCCTCTTTATAATATTCATACAGTCTGGTGGTAGGCTGAGGTAACCAAACTCTAGGACTTCAGGAGCCAGATCGCTAGATTCAGTTGACCTGGATCTGGGTGTCTTATTTCTCCATGGTTCTGGGTTAGTAAGGACGGGGAGAGATGCAGCTTTTGGTGTGGAACTAGAGACAGTTCCAGCAGTGTTGTGAACCAGGGCTGGCGTGCCCATGTGGGGGCTACTAGGATCAGTTTGAGAGACTGTTGCCTGAGCTTGCGTACCACGAATGGAATGAGTGGGAGAGGCAGAAAAGCGTACGCAAATCTGCCTGACCAGTTCATCCATATTGCATTGCCCTTGGACTGTGGGTGGGGAAACCTGGCGGCAAAGGTTGGGCATTTTGCGTTTTCGTGTGTGGCGAACAGATCTATGTCTGGTTGGCCCCATTTTTGGAAAAAGGGGAGTAGGACTTTTGGATGTAATTCCCATTCGTGGATCTGTTGAGTCTGTCGACTTACCAGGTCGGCAATCTGATTGTGAACCCCTGGAAGGTGCTCTGCAAGCAGGTATATGTTCTGGGGAATGGCCCATCTCCAAATGTTCTGTGCTAGCTGGGACAGCTGGAGAGAATGTGTGCCTCTGTTTTTGTAAATAATACATGGCTGTCATGTTGTCCGTCCGGATGAGGACAGTTTTGTTCTGGAGATGTATTTGGAATGATTTTAGTGCGAGGAATACTACCAGTAGTTCCAGGTAATTGATATAGTGCACTTTCTGTTGAGTGGTCCATTTGCCCTGAATGGTGTGTCCTAGGAGATGGGCTCCCCATCCTGTGAGTGATGCGTCCGTTGTTAGCACTTTTTGTGGAAGAGGCTCGAGGAATGGCCGCCCTTTGGACAGGTTTATTGTGTTCCACCATTTTAGAGAGCGATGTGAGCGGCTGTCCACCAACACCAGATCTGTTCGTTGTCCGTGAGCCTGATTCCACTGACGTGCTAGACACTCTTGCAAGGGACGCATTTCAAGTCTTGCATAAGGCACAATGATCATGACGCCATCATGCCTATCAGTTGCATGAACACTCTTGTTGGAAGAGAGTGTTGGGTTTGAAATTTTACGATGAGAGCTTTGGCTATCCTGGCTGGGCTGGGATATGCTAGGGCTTTGGAGGTATTTATGGTGGCTCCCAGATATTGATGTATGTGGGAGGGTTGGAGATGAGATTTGGGGTAGTTTATTGTGAACCCCAAGATGTGCAAGATTTGAATAGTTCGGTGAGTGTGTAGAACGCATTTGTTAAATGAGTTGGCTTTTATTAGCCAGTCGTCTAGATACGGGAAGACATGAATTTGTTGTCTTCTGAGATGCACTGCTAGACATTTGGTGAATACTCTGGGCGCAGTTGTTACCCCGAATGGAAGGACTTTGAACGTAGAGGAGGTGTGTGCTCCGATATTCTTAAGGGCTCCTCTGTAGAAGGAGCGTCGAAAGGAGCCACGTGGTTGTGGAGACTGCAATGCTCCCATGGACTTAGCAGTCTCGTGTCTTTTTTCATTTTTTCGAGTGCAGTGTCAACTGCTGGCCCAAACAGCTGCTCTTGGTTAAAAGGTTGGCTAAGTATGGTACTTTGTACCTCTGGCTTAAAGCCTGAAATTCGTAGCCAGGCATGGCGTCTAAGGAGTACACTTGTGTTTAGTGCTCGAGAGACGGTGTCTGCGGCGTCAAGTGCACATTTAATTGACGCATTTGAGATAAGTTTTCCTTCTTGTATAAGGTCAGTTGCCTGGGTCCTGTATTGGTCTGGCAGGTGTTGTAGCAGATTCTCCAACTGATCGTAGTGAGCCCTATCGTAGCCTGCTAATAGGGCTTGGGTGTTGGCAATACGCCAATGATTAGCAGCTTGTGCTGCTACCCGTTTGCCCGAGGCTTCTAATAGTTTGGATTCTTTGTCCGGGGGTGGTGTATCTCCCGTGGTTTGGGAGTTGGCACGTTTCCTTGCGTTGGAAATGACCAAAGAATCCAGAGGGAGCTGCTCTTTGATGTAACAAGGATCTTCTGGGGCAGGTCTATATTTTTCTCAATTCTTGGGTTAAGCACCCTGGCACGGACGGGGTCTTTAAATACTTCTGTGGCGTGTTTTATCACCCCTTTAAGCATAGGTAAAATTTGTACCGACTTCTGAGACTGTTCAAAAGTGTCTAAGAGGAAGTCTTCCTCAGGTGCATCAGAGTGCATGGTGATGCCATGGGTAAAGTGCTGCCCTGTTTACTAGTTGTCCAAACCCCAGGTGGTCATCTGGAGGTGATGGTTTGGAGGGATATGGTGTAGGGTCAGGTATATCTGGTAAAGGGTATGCCCAATCATCCAATGGTACGGTATCTGGATCCGTGAACGGATCATTAGTATTATAAGGATCACCCCCTCCCCCTAGGTCATCATCATCATCCTGTGGAGGTGGTGTATGTGATGGAGATGGTAGAGGTAAGGACGGTGTAGGCAGAGGGGGTGGGGTAGAAGGTCGTATGGGAGAGGAAGGAGGAATAGGTGATGTTGCCGAGTCCTTCTTTTTTTATAGGAACTGGGGCATGCGTTGTGTCCAGTTTCCGTTCCTTACATGGCACTGCAGTGACATGTCCAGTCTTTGGATTAATATAGATCCTTTTTTGTGTTGGATCTGGATGGAAAAGTTCTTGTTCTTCAGGAACAGATTTTGGTGCCGTTTTTTTTCGGTTCCGATCGAGGTTTTGGTTGATCGGTAGAGTCTTTGGCTTTAGGAGGTGTATTATAGTCCTTAGCCGGTGGTTTCGGTGCCGATGAAGGTTTCGGTGCCGATGAAGGTTTCGGTGCCGAAGTGGAGTCTTTCGGCTTGGGTACTTTCGGTGCCGGTTTATCTATGGACCTCGATGTTTTCGGTGCCGAAGGTGTCGGATCCGATTTCGGTGCCAAGGGGTCTTTTGTCTTTGGTGCCGGGGGTACAACGACATGGGGCTTACTCGGGCCCGAGCCACCGGAAGGCTTATGTTTCTTCGGAGCCAAGCCCGGAGGCAGGGCTTCTGAAGGGTGTTTTCGGTCTCTACTGAGGCCAGCTGGCGAAGTCTTGACCGATTCCTTAGGTTTTGGAGGGGTTGGGGCCGGGGCAGTGGTACTCACGCGTTGCCCCGGAGTAATGGGGTCGTCTGCTTCTGAGATGATTTGAAGTTCCTCGGAATCCTCTTCCGGGACATCGGGACCCTCATCGAAGATGTTTACTGGTTCCGGAGCTGGTCTCTGTGCCATGATATGGCGTCGTGCTCTTCGATCCCGAATGGTCTTTTTGGATCAAAATGCTGCGCAGGCTGGAAAGCTGGCTTCGTCGTGTTCCGGTGATAGGCACAGGTTGCAGACTTTGTGATGGTCACTGGGCGGAAATTTTGCTCCACACTGGGGGTATTTTTTAAACGGCGTCCTTTCCATGAGCCGTAGGCCTCACGGCGTGGATAGGCCCAGCAGCCCGCGTCGACGTCCGGAATCGAGCCGATGAATTCGATGTCGAGTGAAGGTGCTTCAATGTAGTTGTAGAAGTTTTTTCGCTTCGAAAAGCTTGTATTTGAGATTTTCAACCGGAGTTGGAAAAGTTACATCCAAACCCAATGGCAGAAAAAAAACAATCTGAGGATGGAGTGGATGCTCATGCGCACTGTAGTCCAAGGGAGGAGTCACCTATCAAGTGACCAAAGACTTCTTCCGAAGACAACAACAACCTGCAAGCATCCGAGCCCAACACCAGATAGCGATCTACTATACTAAGTGTGTGATCTGCAGCTCATATGCCTCGAACATAGTGTTATCGGTTAACAACTCAAGTACTTTGTTATGGGAGTTCGAATTCTGGGGTTAGACTCAGGGGTCCCCCACTCCTAGTACACCCGCAGCAGCACTAGGGAAGCCAGGTGCAGGGTGCTGAGGCCCAATGTTATCCAATGGGGGACAGCTGACCTCCGGTTGGTGGCTGCTTACGAGCAGGCCACAAGGTTGTGGCAGAAAAGCTCCTGGACTTAAGCTCAGGGAAAATGGGGGTTCAAGATAGCACCAAAGGTGCACCCTCAGCGGCACTAGGGCGGCAGTCGGCTAGTTTGTCGTTGGGTACACTGTTGCTTTCAATGGGGAATCTCTTGTTTGCAAACACACTGCAGGCTCTGGGACGAAGGTCTTCTGGGTGCGACCACCACTTGGAGAGGTAGGTTGGGATGCTGGGGGTTTGTTAGGCACTGTAGGTTGGGCCAGCAAAGGCCGTGTGGTGTCGGGGGGGGGGGGGGGGGGAAGACCCTCCGGGTTTAGGCTGCAGGCGTCGGTTGGAGGCTTGGAGCAGGTCAAGGATCACCAGATCTCGGGGTCACGATCGCCGGGGAGACCTCCTCGTGGTGTTGGGCCACTCAAACTCGGTCTGTGGGCATTGGGTGAAGAATCACAGATTTTGCCAGAGCTGGAGTCTGTTGGTGAGCAAATCCAGTGTTCACAGGAGAAAGTCTTTTCTTTGGAAGGCAGTGCAGGTCCTCGGGGTTCTTGAGGTTGCTGGTTGCAGGACACACCGGTGTTCCGCTTCTGCAGGTTCTAGGTGGGGACAGACCGGTAGAGCTAGAGCCAAGTCAGTGGGCGTCCTCCTCCTCTTAGCTTCGGCACTGCTGTTTGGTCCTTTTTTCTTCTTCTTGTGGTTTCTTATCTGAGGCAAGGTACAGGGGTGCCCCTAAATACTGTATTTAGGGGGCGTTCTAGGGGTCTCAAGGTCAGTAGTCAATGGCTACTGACCTTAGGGTGACTACACCCTTGGCGTGCTCATCCCACGTGGGGGAGTGAGCACAATCCCTAATCCTGATTGGGGAGTGCCTGCCATCTGCAAGCTGGCAGGTACTGAAGAGTGGGCTTCACCTCGCCTCCCTGACCTAAGGGGTGGGGTTGGCAGGGGTGGGCTCACATGCTGGGCTGGCTAATTGTTTCCGCCTGTCTTCCTGCCGAAATGAGGGGAGACAGGAAGGAGGCCTGCTCCTGATAGCAGGAGAGGCTGGGGTCGCACTACAAAGGCTGCATGGCCTTTCACGCTCCCCTGCCACAGATGGCTCAATGGCCTGGGGGAGGTGTGAACACCTTCCCCCAGGAAGGGCTTTGTTTCTGGGCTCAGGGAGCGGAGGCTCCCACCTCAGGGGTCCAGAAAATTATGTCTGGTAAATGTGTGTGGAGTAGACCATGTAGCTGACTTACATATATCAGCTTTGGTAATGTTACCTAAGGAATATGCTACTTACCAGTATGCATCTGTTCTTGGCATGTAGAGCTGCAGAGCCACACACTTAGGATAAGATCGCCATCTGGTGTTGGGCTCGGATGATTGCAGGTTGTTGTTGTCTTTGGAAGAAGTCTTTTGGTCACGAGATAGGTGACTCCTCCTCTGGACAACAGTGCGCATGGGCATCCACTCCATCCTCAGATTGTTTTTCGCCATGATGGGAAATGATTGAGTGTATAAGAATAAAGAGAAAGGATGTCCATGTGTAATGTCCAATTAAGACAATGCTGGAACAGATACAGGTCCCGGGGAGGTGGGTGGGCGTGTGTGGCTCTGCAGCTCTACATGCCAAGAACAGATGCATACTGGTAAGTAGCATATTCCGTTCGAGGCATATGAGCTGCAGATCACACACTTGGGATAGACTATATAGCAGTGTCTCCCCTAGCGGTGGTCACCTGTATCCGTTGCAGTAGTTTGGAATAGAGTTTTTAGGACAGCTTGGCCTACGGAAGCTTGTTGTTTGGATTGCACATCAACACAGAAATGTTTAGTGAAGGTGTGTGTGGTAGACCAGTGGTTCCCAAACTTTTGACTCCTGAGGACCCCCATTGAGTCACCACTGGAAGCCGGGGACCCCCAAGCAATTTGTAAGATTTAAATTTCAAACATTAATACAGTAATTTCGAAACAAATTAACACACTTGTGCACACAAAACAAATACTCGAATTGCTAATGATTTTAGGTGCATATTTACAAACCCCTATCACCATGGGACCATCACTTTTTAAGACGTTCCTGTGGCGATAGGGGCTTCGCCTTATTTACAAGGCAGAGTTAAGCCACTTAACGTGGCTTAACGCTGCCTTGTAAATAAGACCCCCTTTCACCCAATGCTTAGCGTGAAAGGGGTGGGCAGTGGGTGCTGCGGTGGGTGTTTCCCCTGCAACACTCATTGATTTTGACGCGGCCCCCTCTTTACAAGAGCACCGTAAATGGGAGGCAGCGCCAAAATTAAGACCAGGGAAAACCTGGTCTTAACTTGGCGAAACAAGGAGAAATGCTTCATTTCTCCTTGTTTTTGCAAAACGCCTTGGATTGTTTATGTTCAGCAAGGTGACCCTTCATGCATATCAACAATCTTTTTTTAAAAAAATTACATTTTGTAACTTCCATATGTGCTGCAGAAAGCAGCACACATAGAAGTGACAAAATGACATTTCAAGATTTTTTATGTGCAGGAAGGGGGACCTTCCAGTACACAAACAATCTTCCCCTGTTAAGTGTAGCACCAGCGCAGGGGAAACGCAGGGCTGCACCATATTCTTGTAAATATGGGGCAATCCAGCGTTTCTGAAGTGGCGGAGTGTGTTGTTAAGCCAAGGAGGCTAACAACACTCTCCGCCACTTCTGTTGTATTTTATATTGAAAGAATTTGCAAGAAAACGAAAAAAGTTAATGAGAAGGTTGGTGCTGCATCTCCGTGACTAACTTTTCAATGGTTGGTTTTATTTTGCAGTACGAGGCTCCTGCTCCTGCCAGGGCCAGACTGGAAATCCAAAACAGCCCTGGCAAATGATTTCAGATCAGTCCCCATACGGTGCACACCAAGTGCAGTGAGTGAGTCTGACCACTACAAAGGGGGCTTTGGGAGGCTCTTCCCCAAAACATTTAGGAAACAATGGTGCAGTCTACAACACACGTATCATTATATATTGAATTGTATTAGCTTTTAAAGAATAGTAAATGAAGACATGACTGTGCACCAGAAGACGACAATCTTTCTGGGGGGTCTTAATTCCCCCACTATCACCATCCAACAGTGCTTCTCATCTCCCCATAGCCCCTCCGTCAGCTGTATTTCATTTTTTATAGCACCTCTCATACCATTGTAGGATGTCAGAGCACTTTACATCACACACATATAGAGACAGTGAATCATACGTGTAAATCTGTGTATAGAAAATGTTACATAAGGCAAAGGGGACTACAAGGTGTAGAATTTACATGTTATTCATACTGGTAGGCATTTTTAAAGAACATAACACAGTGGTTAGCATTGACTTTAACAATACAAATGTATTTCCACCCAAATAAACCTTTTTAGCAGCATCAGGATAATCAAAGACTGGGAAAAAACATAAGTCACTAACTTGTACCTTGCAGTTTGCAAGCAGCTGTTTGATGATAGATTATAGGTCACTGTGCTAGATTAGGATTGTTACTTTTGAACTGCACAGTGACAAAAGAATCTCTCTGACAAAAGCAGTAACCCACTGACCTATGCATATAAAATACTGTTTTTTAAAATGCATGGAACACATTCTTTGCAGTAGGTATATTAACCCTCTGTGCTACATTAGATAAGTCAAAGCTGCCACTGGACAAAACTCTCATCTCTCTGCAGAAGGGACATTAATCACTGGTGTTATCTTGACACTTTTATTGTTCTTTGAAAACTGCTAATTAAACAGGATACTTTGCAGTGCTTTCAAGACTGCTGCCTGCGGACCCCCTAGGAATGTGTCAGGGACCCCTGGGGGTCCGCGGACCACAGTTTGGGAAACACTGTGGTAGACCATGTGGCTGCTTTGCAAATATCTTCTAAGGGAATGATCCCTACGAATGCCATGGAAGCCCCTATTTTACGTGTGGAGTGCGCTCTAGGGGGAACTGTAAGAGTGCGTTTAGCTTTTTGGTAACATATTTGGATACATTTAACTATCCACCTGGCTATACCCGATTTTGAAATGGGGTTGCCTTTATGTGGTGGAGAGAAAGCAACAAACAGTTGTTTGGTTTTGCAAAAAGGTTTGGTTCTGTCGATGTAATAAAGCAAGGCTCTTTTAACATCTAAGGTATGAAGGGCTCTCTCAGCTACTGAGTCTGGATTAGGGAAGAAGACTGGCAGCTCGACTGATTGGTTAAGATGGAAAGGGGAAATGACTTTTGGTAGGAATTTTGGGTTTGTCCTAAGAACCACTTTGTTACGAAGTAGTTGTAGGAACGGTTCTTCAATAGTTAAGGCCTGTATCTCACTTACCCTTCGCAGGGATGTGATTGCGATAAGGAAAGCCACTTTCCATGTAAGGAATTGCAGTTCGCATTTATGCATAGGTTCAAATGGAGGGCCCATGAGCCTTGTTAGAACAATATTTAGATTCCACACTGGGGAAGGTGGTAATCTTGGAGGAATAATTCTTTTGAGACCTTCCATGAAGGCTTTGATGGCTGGTACCTTAAATAGTGACAAGTGTTGTCGATTTTGTAAGTAGGCTGCTAACGCTGCTAGGTGTAGACGTATGGAGGAATATGCTAAATTGCATCTTTGCAAGTGTAGTAAATAGCAAATAATGTTTTGGATGGAAGCATCCAGTGGACGTATATTATTGTTAGTGCAGTAAATGGCAAATCTTTTCCATTTTGCAGCATAACATGCCCTAGTAGTAGGTCTTCTAGCTTCTTTTATGATATTCATACAGTCTGGTGGGAGATTGAGGTAACCGAACTCTAAGACTTCAGGAGCCAGATCGCCAAGTTCAGTTGCTGTGGATCTGGGTGTCTGATTTCTCCATGGTTCTGGGTTAATAAGGCCGGGGAAGGGCGCAGTTTTTGATGTGGAACTAGCGATAGTTCCAGAAGTGTCGTGAACCAGGGTTGACGTGCCCAAGTGGGAGCTACTGGAATCAGTTTTAGAGACTGTTTGAGCTTGCGTACCACAAATGGAATGAGTGGGAGAGGAGGAGAAGGAAAAGCATACGCAAATCTGCCTGACCAGTTCATCCATATTGCATTGCCCTTCGACTGTGGGTGTGGAAACCTGGCGGCGAAGGTTGGGCATTTTGCGTTTGTGTGTGGCGAACAGGTCTATGTCTGGTTGGCCCCATTTTTGGAAGAATGGGAGTAGGACTTTGGGGTGTAATTCCCATTCCTGGATTTGTTGTGTCTGTCGACTTAGGAGATCGGCAACCTGGTTGTGAACCCCTGGAAGGTGTTCCGCTAGCAGGTTGATGTTTTGGGGAATTGCCCATCTCCAGATGTTCTGTGCGAGTTGGGACAGTTGGAAAGAATGTGCCCCCCCCCCCCTGTTTTTGGATGTAATACATGGTCATCATGTTGTCTGTGCGTATGAGGACAGTTTTGTTCCTTAGATGTACTTGAAAAGATTTCAGTGCTAGGAACACCGCTAGAAGTTCTAGGTGATTGATATGGAGCAGTTTTTGTTGAGTGGTCCATCTGCCCTGAGTGGTGTGTTGAAGGAGATGGGCTCCCCACCCTGTGAGAGATGCGTCGGTTGTCAGCACTACTTGTGGAAGGGGCTCTAAAAACGGTCGCCCTTTGGACAGGTTGATGGTGTTCCACCATTTCAGTGAGCGATTGTCCAACACCACCAGATCGGTAAGTTGTCCGTGAGCCTGGTTCCACTGTTGTGCTAGACATTCTTGCAAGGGACGCATTTGAAGTTGTGCGTGAGGCACAATGGAGATGCATGACGCCATCATGCCTAAAAGTTGCATAAACACTCTTGCTGGAAGAGTGTGTTGAGTTTGAAATTTTAAGATGGTTTTGTATGTTGGCTATCCTGGCTGTGCTGGGATAAGCTATGGCCTTGGAAGTATTTATGGTGGCTCCCAGATATTGATGTATGTGGGAGGGTTGCAGTTGAGATTTGGGATAGTTGATGGTAAATCCCAAGTTGTGTAAGGTTTGAATAGTGCGGTGAGTGTGGAGAACGCATTTGTCGAAAGTATTGGCTTTTAAGAGCCAATCGTCGAGATACGGGAAGACATGGATTTGTGGTCTCCTGAGGTGCGCTGCCACTACTGCTAAGCATTTGGTGAATACCCTGGGTGCAGTTGTTACTCCGAATGGGAGGACCGTAAACTGATAGTGCTGTCCGTCTACCACAAATCTTAGGTACTTCCTGTGAGCAGGATGCATGGGGATGTGAAAGTATGCGTCCTTGAGGTCCAATGTGGCAAGGAAGTCGTCTTGTTGAAGTACTGGGAGGACTTGTTGGAGAGTGAACATATGGAAGTGATCTGAGTGTATGTACTGATTAAGTAGTCTGAGGTCGAGTATGGGTCTTAAGGTCTCGTCCTTTTTGGGAATTAGGAAGTATAGAGAATATACTCCTGTACCCGCATGTTGGAGTGGAACTGGTTCTATTGCGTGTTTTTGAAGCAAGGACCGAATTTCCTGTTTGAGGAGTGCAAGATGGTGTGGTGACATTGGACGGTGTTTGGGTGGTATGTGTGGGAGGGTGTTTATGAGTTCGAGGCAGTAACCAAACTGGATAATTTGTCTTACCCACTTGTCTGTTGTAATGGAATTTCAGACAGGTAGGAACTGTTGTAGTCTTCCCCCGACCGGAGTGGAATGGTCTGGGGGGAGTGGAGGCAAGTCACTGTTTAGTGGCTGGAGAGGTACGGGTGTTGGTATTACCCCGACCTCGGCCCTTGGTGTTGTTTCCCCTATATCCTCCTCTAAAATATCCTCTGTTAGGGGATGTTTGTGCGGAGGTTTTGAAAGTGGAAGAGGTGTCTGTCCCAGCATTTTTGGATGCTCCTCTATAGAAGGAGCGTCGAAAGGAGCCTCGCGGTTGTGGAGACTGTAATGCTCCCATTGATTTAGCAGTCTCGTTATCTTTTTTCATCTTCTCAAGTGCAGTATCTACTGCGGGCCCAAATAGTTGCTCTTTGTTGAATGGTAGACCAAGTATTGTTGTTTGTACTTCCGGCTTAAAGCCTGAAATACGTTGCTATGCATGGCGTCTATGTAGTATGCTTGTGTTGACCGCCCTAGAAGCAGTGTCCGCGGCGTCTAGTGCACATTTGATTGATGCGTTAGATATGAGTTTTCCCTCTTGGATGAGGTCATTGGCCTGGGATTTGTACTGATCTGGCAGGTGTTGTAAAAGGTCTTCTAACTGATCATAATGAGCCCTATCATATCGGGCTGATAGGGCTTGTGTGTTGGCAATACGCCAATGGTTAGCAGCTTGTGCTGCAACTCTTTTGCCCGAGGCCTCTAATAGCTTGGACTCTTTGTCTGGGGGCGGTGTGTCTCCTGTTTGGGAGTTAGCCCACTTTCTTGCGTTTGAAACTACTAAAGAGTCTAGAGGGAGCTGTGCTTTAATGTACGCGGGATCTTGTGGGGCAGGTCTATATTTTTTTTCAATTCGGGGGTTAAGAACCCTAGTTCTAACAGGGTCTTTAAAAACCTCTGTGGCGTGTTTTATGACTCCCTTTATCATGGGCAAGATCTGAACTGATTTTTGAGACTGTTCGAATGTGTCTAGAAGAAAGTCTTCTTCGGGTGTATCTGAGTGCATGGTGACGCCATGGAAAAGTGCCGTCCTGTTTATCAGCTGCCTAAACCCTAGGTGGTCATCTGGAGGGGAGGGTTTGGATGGGGTATGTAGTGGGATCAGGAATATCAGGTAAAGGGTAAGCCCAGTCATCTAAGGGTGCCGTATCCGGGAGTGTGAAAGGATCATTAGGATCATTAAGGTCATCCGGATCACCCCCTCCCCCTTAGTCATCATCATCCTCCTGTGGAGGTGGTGTATGTGAAGGAGATGGTAGAGGAGAAGGAGATGGGGGCAGGGGTGAGAGGTGATGTAGGAGAGGAAGGACGAATGGGTGAGGTGGCGAAGTCCTTCTTCTTTATGGGAGCTGGAGGAGGTGTTGTGTCCAGCTTCCTTTTCTTGTATGGCACAGCGGTGACATGTCCGGTTTTTGGATTGATATAAATCCTTTTTTGCATGGGATCAGGGTGAAAAAGTTCTTCATTGTCCGAAAGTGGCTTTGGTGCCGACTTTTTCGGTTCCGATCTATGTTTTGGATGATCGGTAGAGTCTGTTTGGACTTTAGACAGTTTTTTTCTGTACCGATGATGGTTTCGGTGCCGATGATGATTTCTGTGCCGAAGAACTTTTCGGTGCCGGCGGGGATTTCGGTGCCGAAGCACGTTTCGGTGCCAGTGGAGATTTCGGTCTCAATGGTTTCGGAGCCTGCTTCGGTGCCGAGAGGTGTTGAGCCGAAGGTATTGTGGGCACAATAACATGTTTTTTGCTCGAGCCCGAGCCACCTGTAGGCTTATATTTCTTCGGAGCCGAGCCCGAGGGCGGGGCTTCTGAAGACGATTTTCGGTCGCGACTGGGGCCAGCTGGCGGAGTCTTGACCAATGCCTTTTTTGGGGGGTTGGGGTAGGGGCACTGGTACTCACTCGTTGCCCCGGAGTGATGAGGTCATCGGAATCGTCCGCTTCGGATAAGATTTGGAGGTCTTCGGAATCTTCTTCCGGGATATCCTGGGCGAAGATGTCCTCTGGTTCTGGAGCTGGTCTGGCCATGATATGGCGTCGAGCTCTTCGGTCCCGGATGGTTTTCTTGGATCGGAATGCGGCGCAGGCTGGAAAGCTGGATTCGTTATGTTCCGGCGAGAGGCACAGGTTGCAGACCTCGTGGTGGTCACTGTGGGGGAACTTTCCACATTGGGGGCATTTTTTAAAGGGTGTCCTTTCCATGAGCCGTATCCGGAACCGGTCCGATTGGATTTCGACGTCGAGTTGTAAAGGATTTTCGCTTTGAAAGCTGGATTTTAGAAGTTTTCAGCCAGAGTGGAAAAGTTCATCCGAACCCAATGGCGGAAAAAAACAATCTGAGGATGGAGTAGATGCCCATGCGCACTGTTGTCCAGAGGAATCGTCACCTATCTCGTGACCAAAAGGCTTCTTCCGAAGACAACAACAACCTGCAATCATCCGAGCCCAACACCAGATGCCGATCTTATCCTAAGTGTGTGATCTGCAGCTCACATGCCTCGAACAAAGGCTATTGTGAGAAAGTGCCATTTTTCTTGCATAGTATGCCCCCATTTTTTGCTGAATGTACATTGACTGAGTGTGCCCTGGACTCCTGCCAATCAGGTGCCCAGGGCCTATGTTCCTTCCCTAAAACCTAAAACCCAAATTGGCAAACCCTGGCCACATGTCAGCCCCGGGTAAATGGTACCCTAGGTACCCAGGGCCTTGTGACCAGGGAAGGCCTCTAAGGGCTGCAGCACATATTGCGCCACCCTTAGAGGCCCTGTACCCTAACACAAACACACTGCTCTTGCAGGCTGAGTGTCTGGTTACAGGACAAAACAGAGTCGACATGGCACACATCTCTGTGTGCCATGCCCACAACCTACACTGCCCTGGCATACATCAGCCACCCCTCTAGCTGGGTGCCCTATGCCAGTGGTG
This sequence comes from Triturus cristatus, assembly GCF_964204655.1. Classification (NCBI taxonomy): domain Eukaryota; kingdom Metazoa; phylum Chordata; class Amphibia; order Caudata; family Salamandridae; genus Triturus; species Triturus cristatus. The sequence goes on from NC_140584.1 coordinate 416,581,004, forward strand.
TGGGCACAGGAGCATGAGCCCTGTGCCCCTACAGTACCCAGGTCCATTCCTGGGCACTGTAAGTGCAGTGCTGCCATTTAAGAGTATATGATGCTGGGAGCTCGTCAAACACGAACTCCACAGCACCATGATGGCTCCACTGAAGACTGACAAGTTTGGTATCACACTTCTCAGCACATTAAACCCGCACTGATGTCAGTGCAGCATTTAATGTACCATGCACGACAGAGGACATCTTAGAGATGCCCCCTGAACCTAACCTACAATCCACGTCTTGTCTGAGGGGCTGCCTAGGCTGCCACACAGCAGACATGTTGCTGGACCACTGGGTAGAGAGCCATCCGCTCTCCTGGGCCTGCAACAATGCACATCCTGGGCGAGGTGCTAGGTCTCCTCCCCGAGGATGGGCAGGGGAAACTTCAAAGGCATGCCGCCTTTGTGAGTTTCTCCAGGCCACTTGCTGTACTCAGCAACTGGCCCCTACCGGTTCTAACCCCCCCCCCCCCCCCCCCCCGCCTCGGGCGGGAAGACTGGCCGGAAACCCCAAGGAAGGACAGGAGGGGTGCCAGCCTCTGCCAACCCCACCCCTCAGGTGGGGGAGGTGAGGTGAAACACATCCTCGGGCTCTCGCCATCTTGAAGATGGGGAGCCCTGCCCAATCAGGACTAGGCCACTGCACCCTCCCACAGGAGAGTGGCAGGATAGGGGGTGTACCCACCCCAGGACAGGGATCCAGTGGTACCTGCCCTTACCTACCTGCAACGCCCCTAAATGTAGTATTTAGCAGCACCCTGAACCTTCCTTCCTCGGATTCTAGATTCCGAAAAAGCAAAGAAGATCAAGAAGAAAGAAGACCTGCCGTGCAGCTGCTAAGAAGAGGGAGACACCAACTGCTTTGGCCCCAGCCCTACCGGCCTGTCAACCCTCGAACCTGCTCCTGCTAAATCCCAGCACCTCTTGTGGCCAGCAACCTCACAAACCCCGGAGGACCTGGCTACCTTGTGACTCTGAGCATCTGGGACTCCCAAGAGCAGTGGCTCTGCTCAAAGCAAGGATCTAACCCCTGGCATCAGCCCGGAACCACGAACCCTGCACACACTGCACCCGCCAAGCCTGGCGTGTGCTGGAGTGGAGTGGACAAAGACCCCAAGGACGTCCCCCCGGCGACTGTGACCCCGAATCCGGCACCCAAGGACCCCCCCTCGACGCTCCCGGCGACGCCTGCAGCCTCAGAATCTGGGACCCCCCCAACCAAGATCAACAGAGGGTAAGATTACCCGCCACCAAAAGGCACCCCTGCACCCGGAGCCCTGCGGCCCCCTGTGCCCGACTCCTGGGTACCTACCTATCCTCCAACTACCCAACTTACCTATCGAAGTGGTGGGCACACCTGAAGAATCTTCGTCCCCGAGCTTGCAGCCTTTGTTCGTCCTTGAGCATTTCCATTGCAATCCATTGAGCGCCCGACGGCTCAAAAGCACCCTGCACCCAGCCGCCCGAGTGGCCCTGGCAGTGCAACTTCTACTCCTACCTACTTCCCCATTTGCCCTGAGCAAGTGACCAGGAGCCCAGCTCCCACAGCCGCGTGGCCTGCTAGTCAGCAGCCACCAACCAAGGCCCCCCTGCCTCCCATAGGATAACATTGGGCCCAACTCACTCTGCAACCGGCTGCCCCTGCACCGCTGAGGGTGTAACAACTGTACTTACCTGACCCTGGGAGACTCCTGAGTCTGTGCCCAGAACCTTAACTCTTCCGGTCGAGTACTTACCCAAAAGCCGATAACTCACTTGTCTTCCATAGGGTAACACTGACTGGTTTCTTCTGAAATTTCTTCTAAGTGTGGAGTTTCTAAACTTTAATATATTCACCTAAAATCAACCGAGTAACGAAAACGGAAATACTCCCCTGCTATTAGGAGAGATCCCAGTGCTGGATCTTGGTGCACAGCACTGACCCTGAAAAGTACTCACAACCGTACTTACCACTAACTCAATTTTCTTCCATAGGAAATCATTGACTGTTTTTCTGTGAAACTTCTTCTGTCGATTTTTGCAAACTACAAATATTCTTTCAAAATCGTACCAACTGTGGAAACGTAATTACTTACCTGTTTTAGATAGATGTCCCAGTACTGAGCATAGGAGCCCAGCACTGGAGTACAAAAGTAACAAGAACATACTTTACCCGTAACTTGAATTTTCTTCCATAGGAAACCATTGACTGTTTTTCTATGAAATTTCTTCAGTGTCGATTTTTCAAACTTATAAATATTCCTTAAAAATAGCCTGTATAACAAACGCAGTTTCTCAACTGCTTACAGGTGGTACACTAGTGCTGGATCTAGGATCCAACACTGACTTAGAAAAAGTACCAATAACCCCACTTAACTGATAAGTGAATTTCCTTCCATAGGATAACATTGGTAATTTGATCAGAAAAAGTTTCTAAGTGTCAACTTTTAAAATAGCAAAATATTGTTTAAAAATCACAACAGTAACTAAAACGTATTTACTCACTTGTTTCCAAGAACTGTCCCAGGACTGAATCTAGGATCCAGTCCTGGAGTTAGAAAAGTAATCCTGAAAGTAATCAATTGGATATAACTTAAAATTCCCACTGAGCTCAATGTATTATTGTGTTTGAAATTGTGTTGCCTATTGCAACAAACTATTACCTACAAAAGTAAATTGCATATTGCAAAGTATTTATCTAAAGCATCTCATTTTGAGAAAGTATATTTTTATACCTATTGTTGGTTCTAAAATAAAACAACCCTATATTTTTATACAAACCATTGGCCTAGAGTTCAGTTCTTGAGTGTGTGTGTGAGACCATTTGCTGACTGAATGTGTACAACATATGCTTTACACTGTCCTCTGATACTGCCTTACTGCTCGACCAAGCTACCACTTTAGAGAGTAAGGTTATATTTAACTTTAGCCTCTGACAAACCTCTAGGGACTGTGGACTCTATACACACTGTACCTAATTGGGAACAGAATATATAGGGCCACTTTCCTAGAGCTATAGATACTCCTATTTTGCAAGTAGTGTGTGCTCTAGGAGGTATAGTTAAAGGTTGTTTAGCTTTAACATAGCATGTTTTAATACATTTGACAATCTAGCTAGAAATACCAGATTTAGAAATAGGATTTCCTTTATGAGGTGGAGACAATGCAACAAAAAGTTGTTTTGCGAAAATGCTGTCAATTAGTATAATAATGCTCTTTTTACATCAAGTGTGTGTAGAGCTCTTTCTGCTACTGAATCAGGTTGAGAGAAGAACACCGGTAACTCAACTGATTGGTTAATATGAAAAGCAGAAACTACTTTTGGAAGGAGTTTAGGGTTTGTACCCAGAACCACTCTATGTTTATGAAGAAATTTGAATGGACAATCATGTAATGGTTCAAAGGTAGACCCATAACTATTGTGAGAATAATGTTAAGGATCCAGATAGGTGCAGGTGGTTCCCTGGGTGGTATTATTCTTTAAAGGCCTTCCATAAAAGATTTAATTACTGGAACTTTGAATAGGGACAAATGTCCGTTTTGCAGATATGCAGCTACTGCTGGAAGATGTAATCAAATAGATTTATTTTATTTATTTCTTGGATTTATATAGTGCAAAACTGTCACCCTACGGGTATCCTGGCGCTGTGACTTGCCAAGATGACATTGTGCATGAAGATAGACTATTTAGCGACGCGGTATGCTAGTTCTAAGGGAAGAGCCATGTCTTTAGGCTCTTTCTAAATAGGAGCAAAGATTTGATTTGCCTAATGTTCAGGGGAAGGTCATTCCAGAGTCGTGAGGCTGCTGTCCCAAAGGCTCTACCACCTGTCCTGGTCTTCTTAAATCTAGTGGTGGTTACCAGATTTGCGCTTGATGAGTGTAGGTTTCTCCCGGGAATGTAGCAGGTGAATTTCTCCTGCATGGATATTGGACCTAGGCCGTGTACTGCTTTGAACACCATACAGAGCGATTTAAAATGAATTCTCTCATTTATGGGTAGCCAGTGAAGGTCTTTTAGAGCTAAAGATGTTTAGGACCTACGCTGCCTGTATAACGCCAGTTTAGCTCCTATAGACTGGATCCTCTGTAGTTTCTGTAGTGCTGATTGTGGTGCTCCCAAATACAGGGAGTTACAATAGTCTAACCTGCTCAGTATTAAGACTCCTCACCACAAGGGGTCTGGAAGTGGCGGGCAGGAGCGGGAGGATCTGGCGCGGTGCTCTTAGCAAGGAGAAGCAGGTACCGACTGTTTTATTGACTTGTGATCCCAGTTGGCGGTTGTCATCCATTAAAACCCCCAGGTTACGCACTGTTCTGGCTGGGGTCAGTGGTTTATCCGAAGGGGGCGAGTCTGAATTCAGCGGGATAAGGCAGAGCGATTTTGGCCACAGAGCAATATATTATCTCAGTTTTTTCTCCGTTAAATTGTAAGGAGTTTTTCCTAAGCCAGCTGGAGGTCTTGAGCATGCACTCCTGAAATTTCTCAATAGATACTGCCTGGTTTCCTTCCAGAGAGAACACCAGTTGCGTATCGTCTGCATAATTGACTTAATAATTGAGATTAAAGGGCGCAGATAAATATTGAATAGAATTGGGCTGATTGTTGAGCCCTGTGGCACCCCATGTCGCACGGGGGTCTTGGGAGAGGTAAACGGTGGAATAGTTACCACCTGTTGCTTGCCCGTCAGATATGATTGCAGCTACTTTAGCGCCCGTCCTTTACACACCGATGTTCTCTAGTCTTTTCAACAGGATGCTGTGATTTACCATATCGAATGCTGCCGACATGTCCAGTAATACCAGTACGGACAGATTGCCATTGTCGGCTAGCATTCTTAGGTTATCCAGGACCGTCGCAAGGGCCGTTTCCGTTCAATGCCCTGGTCGGAAACCAAATTGATCATTATCTAGCAGTTGGTTTTATTCTAGATAGAGGTACAGGGACTTACTAACTGCCCGCTCCAGAATTTTTACTGGATAAAGTAGAAGAGATAGTGGTCTGAAACTCAAAGGACAGTTAGGATCAAGTGACGGCTTTTTGAGCAACGGGGTCACTACTGCCTGCATCCAGACCTCCGGGACGGTTCCCCCTTCTAATGACTGACAGCAAATCTGCCGCAGCCAGGGAAATAGTTCCAGCTGGAACGCTTTCCAGATCACCTGCGGAAGGGGGTCCAAGGGGGACCGGGAGGAGAGGGGTATCTCTGTTATAGTCATAAGCGCCCGCCCTCCTCCCCGGTGGAGAGATATTTATTCATATGAAGAATGGTACAGGTCTGGCGTGCTACGCCTTCAAAAAGAACTGAAAGTAAATGGGACCTGCTGGGCATTCTGGGATACTGGGGAAAGTTCTGGAAATCTGGAAAGTTTTCTTAAAGGCACAGTATCCTGTTTTAAGCCACATAATGGCAGCCTATGGGGCTTGTCTGTCCACTCCTTCCTCTCTATCATTCCAGAGGCTTTTGCTGGTAGAGGCAGGATTTTTTCCTATGTGGAGAAAAACTAGACAGGCAGTGCTGTTTGTGGATGTTGGTGGAATTCTAGTTGAAGTACTGGACAGTGTAGCCTGTGGGTATAGGCTGCATTATCTGTCTTTAAATTAAATTCTCTCTTAAAGGTGTATGCAGGTCTGCATGATTTGTCACCTTTAGAGATTATTTTTTATTGCTCCGGGGTCCACGCACATGGGCGGGACTATTCACTAGATTATGACCATACACAGAGATCCCCTACTACAGAAGCTGCACTTCCAGGGGCACTCGGGTGGCTGGGTGCAGGGTGCTTTTGAGCCGTCGGGCGCTCAATGTATTTCAAAGGAGAAGCGGCAAGATCAACAATGGCTGCAAGCTCGGGACAAAGATTCTTTAGGTGCGACCACCACTTCGAGAGGTAAGTTGGGGATCTGTAGGTTAGGTAGGTACCCAGGAGTTGGGCACAGGGGGCCGCAGGGCGCCGGGGGGCCTTTACGCAGCGGGAAATCTTACCCTCAGCTGGTCGCGTTTGGGGGTTCCCCGGTTGTGAGGCTAAAGGCGTCGTCAGGAGCGTCGAGGTGGGTCCTTGGGTGCTGGATTCTTGGTCACAGTCACCGGGGGGACGTCCTTGTGGTCTTTGTTCACTCAGGCCGGGCTTGGCGGGTGCAGTGTGCGCTGGATTCGCGGTTCCTGGCTTGGCACCAGGGGTTGTTGCTTGTTTGAGCAGAACCGCTGCTCGTGGGAGTCCCAGTCTTTTAGAGGAGCAAGGCAGTCAGGTCCTCCGGGGTTTTCGAGGCTGCGGACCACTGGAGACGATGGGGCTTTAGCAGGAGCAGATTCGAGGGTCGACAGGCCTGTAGGGCTGGGGCCAAGTCAGTTGGTGTCGTCCTCTTGTGCATGGCAGGTCTTCTTTCTTCTTGGTAGTATCGGGATCTGAGGAGGGAAGGTTCAGGGTGCCCCTAAATACTAAATTTAGGGGTCGTTACAGGAAGGTCAAGGTCAGGGACCAATGGGTCCCTTCCCTGGGGCGGGTATACCCCCTATCCTGCCACTCTCCAGTGGGAGGGGGGGCAGGAGCCTAGTCCTGATTGGGTAGGGCTCCCCATCCTCAAGATGGCAAGAGCCCGGAGTTGTGCTTCACCTTGCCATCCCCACCTGAGGGGTGGGGTTGGCAGAGGCTGGCACTCCCCCTTTCCTCATTTAGGTTTTCCTGCCGATCTGCCCGCCAGAGTGGGGGTCAGAACCGGTAGGGGCTAGTTGCAGAGTACAGCAAGTGGCCTGGAGAAGCTCACAAAGGCAGCATGCCTTTGAAGCTTCCCCTGCCCATCCTGGTGGAGAAGACCTAGCACCAGATGGCTCTCTACCCAGGCGTCCAGCAACATGTCTGCTGGGTGGCAGCCTAGGCAGCCTCTCAGTCAGGACACTGGTTGTTGGTTAGGTTCAGGGGGCATCTCTAAGATGCCCTTTGTCGATCATTTTACATTAAATCCCGACTGGCATCAGTGTGGGGTTAATGTGCTGAGAAGTTTGATATCAAACTTCTCAGTCTTCAGTGCAGCCATCATGTTGCTGTGGAGTTCATGACGACGATCTCCCAGCACCATACACTCTTAATGGCAGCACTGCACTTACAGTGTCCAGGAATGGACCTGGGTACTGTAGGGGTACAGGGCTCATGCACCTGTACAAACACCACTGGCACAGGGCACCCAGCTAGAAAGTTGACTGAGGTATGCCAGGGCAGTGTGTTTTGTGGGCATGGCACACAGGGATGGGTGCGATGTCGACTCTGTTTTGTTCCGCACCAAGACTCTCAGCCTGCAAAGGCAGTGTGTGTGTATCAGGGTACAGGGCCTCTAAGGGTGGCACAATAAGTGCTGCAGCCCTTAGGGGCCTTCTCTGGTCACAGGGCCCTAGATACCTAGGGTACCATTTACCAGGGGCTGACATGTGGCCAGAGATGCCAATTGGGTTTAGGCTTCAATGCAGTTTTAGGGAAGGAACACAGGCCCTAGGTACCTGATTGGCAGGAGCCCAAGGCACACTCAGTCAAAGTACATCACCTATTCAGCAAAAAGTGGGGTCATACCATGCAAGAAAGATGGCACTTTCTCACAAGTGTGGATCTCCTTATTGAGTCATGTGCATCATTTATTGACTGTGTGCATGCAGCAGATTGCTGACACTCCTCTCTGATAAGCCTAAGGCTGCTCGACCACACTACCCCCTAAGAGAGGACTTGGGATTGCTAGAGCAAGCACCTGTCCACTTATAAGGGATACATGGACTTTTTGCACAGTATACCTCTTTTTCGTACTACATAAAGAGCCATTTTCCTATATTCGGCACCAAGAAGTAGCAGGGATAGCACTCAGTTCCTTCTTCCGATGCAGGAACTCTCTCAATGGCCTCTTAGGCTAAAAGGACATGCATTTCCTGATACAAGACTCGCAGATGGTCCTCTGTCAGCTAGTTGCCCTGATGCTGGTGGAAGGTGCGGCGAGGTGGCAGAAAATGGGAGGGTATAGCCCCAATGTACAATTTGGAGAATCCATGGAGAACCCACTTGTCTGAAGTGATGGCTTGTTACCCTTGGAGGAAATATATGACCCGTAGACACTTGATCAGACTACAGGACCTCTGTCAGAACATTAGCCTTAACCTCCATAGTTTGTAGCCATAGATCTAGTATTTCTGCCACCTGCCACATAATGACAGTAAAGGGGGTGCTTTCTTTAGTGGCAGGGCTGGAGGAGAAAGGCAACCAGAATCAAGGCTACTGCCATCCTGTAGTTCCTCATACCAGTTCTCCATATATAAAAGACAAAATCATCCCCTTCATTATAACTGTTGTCTAAATCAATGCCAAAAAGGTTGTCTGTGGCCTATCACGTGCTACAGGCAAGGTATAAGGGTTGCCGGACAGTCATCCTCTGGTGGAAATAGGGTATGGCCTTGATCGAGGAGGATTCTGCTCAAAGATGGAAAGCAAAATAGGCTGCAAATCCTCCTCCGGCATAGACACCGTTGTTGACCACAGAGACTCAGCGCAGTGGTAGGCACCAAAACCGGCACCTGAACCTGTGCAGAACCCAAAGTGCATTGGAAGGGAAAACAACTGCATCGAAGGCAGAACCACCAGCGGGTGCACGAATTGAAGCCTGTGTGGATCCTTGGGGTCCGAAGGCACACTAAAGGAACCAGAATAGTGTTGAAAATGTGCAGCTAGGCCTCCCTAAAGGCCTCCACTTGCTGCAACATATCAGATGGCCATGGAAATTCAGGGTGCATTGGGACTAGACTCTGAATCAGCTCCGATGAAGTTAGGGAATGAGAAGGAGTTTCATACTGATACCCTCGCACACTCTCTAGGGTTCTCATGTGGTGCAAAGGGGAAGATTTCCACTTCGTTACCTTATGCTTGTTCTTGCACTTACCGGAAGACTTTGACCACGACGGTGATGCACCATGGGAACGGGACCTTCTTTGACTTCGCCCGTCAGGGTGTGGAATTCTCAGATATTTGGAGACATGAAGCTTCGTCTCACAGCCATGTGTGCCATTCGGATTCATCTGGATCAAGTCAAGACAGGCCCGGGAATCCTGGTCCGACCCATTAAACAGATGTACTTCGTGAAGGTCTGTTTGTGACAGTATTTACACAGCTTGAAGCCTGTTGTCATACACAAGGACATTTTACCTTACACGCTGGTAAAACGTTCAATAAAAAAGGGTCTTGAAAAGACCGAGTAGCTCCAAGTATGCGCCATAAGAAACTTAAATAAAGGAACTGGCGTCAGTGTGCATGGGAGGTGCTCTTATGCAGCTCCACTTGTCACTTCCAGACAGGAACATCATCTCAGTGGAGCCGTTCAATGGCACCTACTGCTGTGCAAGGGTACTGGTTTAAAGAACCTGGATCCAGTCTGATGCCGATGTGTAAGGAAATGACTTTTTTGTATGGTCACCACAACAGTTTTGAACTGATCGACTCAGAGTGCACTGAGGCCTGCTAACCAGACCTCAGTGGCTGTGCCTTGACCTTAAAGTGTGTTTGTTTGATTAGCTTATACCCAATTGGCATAAGCTAAGTTACTTTTAAGTCCCTAGTATATGGTGCCCAGGGCCTGTAAGATAGAGGGTCACCACAGGGACTGCAGCACTGACTGTGCCAGCTACAGTATGACAAAGATAAAACATGGCTCCCAGTTTGCAATTCAGGCTGGAAGGGCAGTTTCCAAACTGCTAACTTGACTTTAAAATTTAAAACAATTGCAAAGCCAAGTAATCCCTTTTTAATATATGTAAAACACCGCTACGGTAAACCTATCGGGCCCCAAGGAAGGGTGCTGTGTATTAAAAAGTTGAACAAGTGTTTTGACAAGTTTCAACAGTAAAAGCCTGCAAGTATTGTTTTACTGTGGAAAAGGTTAGTAGCCCCAGTGTTGAGTGTTGAGTTAGAGGCTGCCACAAACTACTACTGTTTATACTGTAAGGTATCAAGCAACTCGTTTGTTAAGCCCAACCTGATGCCCAAGCCGAATTAATGTTGCAGTGTGCAACTTTTCCAAAGTTGCCACTTGGCTGCCTAAAGCCTCCCGTCTCCTGAGGGGTGTGTCCCTGAGACAGCTTTATGCACTTTGGGAGACGTGGAAACGACTCCCAGGAAAGGACAAAAATTAAACTTTTATGTAGGAGAAGTGTTACCTCTCATTAGTAAGAAGCCACACGGGTGTTGACCAAAAATGAACTCCATAGGAGAAGCCGCACTGAAGACAAATGGTGAAGACTCGGTTGAGGGGCTGCTCTATTGTTCAAGTCCGGAGGGGTGGTGGTGTTGCGGTCATTTTTAGGGACAAATGGGCCTTTCGTTGTGAGGAAACCTCTCAGCTAGGAGAGGGTGAAGTCCTTGATTTCAGCATCACTATCTCCCCACACGTGTCGCTGGGTGAAACATTGGTTTATAGGCCCCCGGGACCTGCAGGGCCTTTTCTGAAAACTTTGGGGGATATTATCATTCCCTGCACTTTGCGGTTCACGCATTATCTCTTCCTGGAAGATCATAACATTCATTTGGCTGAGGATGATGTTGGGGACACCAAGAAATTCATGGACTCCCTTAACCTGGCCCAGCTCACTCAATGGGACAGGGGACTGACGCAATCAGGCGGACATATCCTTGATCCTATCTGTTCCAATTTCCCTATTAAGGTGGAGGATCCTCTACCAGTGCCATGGTCCGATCACTTTTTAACGTACTTCTCCTAGGTTCCGGATGGCAATATTCCCCCAAGCAGTGCCGGTCAAGGTCCGGCCTTCCCTAAAATCGACCATATGACTTTCAGCTGTGCTCTAGCCGAGTCCAGACCAGCCTCCTTTGTTAATTTGGAGGATGCTCTTGATAGCTTCTTCAGTTGGATTAAGAGGAAGGTGGCCCATTTTTCTCCTACGGCCCTCCGCAAACTATCCAGGGATTCCCCATCCCAACTGTGGTTTTCACATGAGCTTAGATTGCAGAAACACTGCAAAAAGTTAGAACGTCTATGGCAGCTGGACTACTGCCTCTTGGCGAAACTGAACCTTAGGAAAGTCCAGAAGGTGTATTCCAGCTCCATAGCTCAGGTCAAAAACATTTATTATGCGGATCGCATCGATCTAGACAGGAACAATTCTAAAGAAATTTTTTCCATTGTCCAGAGCTTTATGGCCCCTAGGGCAGAATCCGTAACACTACCTTCGTCTAACACTTGGTGTGAGGAACTCTCAATTTTTTTTATTATTAATGTTTGTTCCATCCAGGCTTCCTTTATTTCAGGCGATCACTCTATGGCCAGGCCCTCGCCCCAGAGGGTGCTGCATGTTGAGTCTCCCTCCCTGACGGCTTTCTCACCCATTGATCTTTCTGAGTCACTGAAGATCCTTAAGGCCTTAAAGTCAGGCTCCCCGACTGATCCCTGTGCAGCCAGACTTCTGGCCTTGCTCGCAGAGACAGTGGACCCTGAAGCTACCCTACTTATCAATCTGTCCCTTAAGGAGGCCTATGTTCCTTCACTATGGAAGCAGGCCAAGATTTTGCCCCTTTAAATGAAACCAACGCTGGATCAGTTGAACCCAGTTAACAACCGCCCTATCTCCCTCCCTCCTGTCATGGCGAAGGCCTGCGAAAAAGTGTCAACAAACAACTCACAGACTTTGAGGGCACTGTGTGAGAAAGTGCCCTCTTTCTTGCATGGTATGCCCCCACTTTTTGCTGAATTGCTGATGTTCTTTGACTGAGTGTGGCCTGGGCTCCTGCTAATCAGGTACCCAGGCCTATGTTCCTTCCCTAAAACTGCATGAAGCCTAAACCCAATTGGCATCTCTGGCCACATGTCAGCCCCTGGTAAATGGTACCACAGGTGCCCATGGCACTGTGACCAGAGAAGGCCTCTAGGGCTGCAGCACTTATTGTGCCACCCTTAGAGGCCCTGTACCCTGTGTGAGAAAGTGGCTCTGTATATACTGTTCCCTAATAGGTACAGGGTGTACAGAGTCCACAGTCCCCCAGAGGCTGATAGAGGTCAAAGTTAGGTATGACCTTACTCTCAAAAGTGGTAGCTTGGTCGAGCAGTAAGGCAGTACCAGAGGACAGTGTAAAGCATTTATTGTACACACTCAGTCAGCAAATGGTTTCACACACTCAATAACTGAACTCTAGGCCAATGATTTGTATATATAAAATATATGCTTGTTTTATTTTTAGAACCACAAAGGGGGTAAAAATATACTTTCTCAGAATGAGAGGTTGAATATAAATACTTTTGTTTCAAGCAATAAATTTGTGTAAACAGTCACAGTTGGTTGCAATAAACAATCCTATTTCCTAAACATAACAATGCATTGAACTCAATGGTAAATTCAGGTTATTTGTAATAAATTACTTTTCAGATTACTTTTGGAATTCCAGGTCTGGATCCTAGAACCAGCCTGGGGTCAGTATTCAGAATCAAGTGATGAAAGTCGACTTAATAACTGTAATGATTTTTAAATAATATTTAGCTATTTCAAAAGTTAGCACTTAGAAAATATTTCACAGAAAACATTCAATGGATCTCTATGGCAAGAATTTCAAATTGCAGGTAGAGTACTTAATCGTTACTTTAGTAATTCAGGACTGGGTGCCTAGACCCAGGACTGGGGTCCTTATCAAAAGCAGGTAAGTAATTTCGTTTGCAGAAATGGTACGATTTTAAAAGAATATTTCAAATTTGCAAAAGTAGACACTTAGAAGAAATTTCACAGAAAAGCAGACAATGGTTTCCTATGGGAGAAAAAATGAGTTAGCAGTAAGTATAGTTGTGAGCACTTTTCAGAGTCAGGGCTGGGCACCAAGATCCAGCACTGGGAGCTCACCTAGGAGCAGGTGAGTAAATTCGTTTTTGTCACTTGGCTGATTTTTGGTGAATTTTTGCAGTTTTGAAAAGTTCACACTTAGAAGATTTTTGAAGAAAAAGCCAGTCAATGTTACCCTATGAGGAAAATGAAGTTAGCGGTTTAAGGGTAAGTACTCGACTGGTAATGTTGAAATTCCGGGCATGGACTCAGGGGTCCCCCAGTGTCAGGTAAGTACAGTTGGTTCACCCTCAGCGGTTTCAGGACGGCCGGGTGCAGAGAGAGTTGGGCCCAATGTTATCCTATGAGGGATAGGGGGGCCTTGGTTGGTGGCTGCTGTCTGGCAAGCCACGCGGCTGTGGGAGCTGGGCTCCTGGTCACTTACTCAGGGCAAGTGGGGAAGTAGGTTAGAGTAGAGAGGGCACTGCCAGGGCCACTCGGGCGGCTGGGTGCAGGGTGCTTTTGAGCCTTAGGGCGCTCAATGGAAATCAATGGGAATGTTCCGGTTTGGAAAGAGGCTGCAGGCTCGGGGACGAGGATGTTTCAGGTGCCACCACCACTTCGAGAGGTAAGTTGGGTAGTTGTAGGTTAGGTGGGTACCCCGGGATTGGGCACAGGGGGTCGCAGGGCGCCGGGTGCAGGGGTGCCTTTTGACGTCGGGAATCTTACCCTCTGGTTGATCGCGGCTGGGGTGGCACTTGGTTCTGAGGCTGCAGGCTTCTTCCGGGATGTCGAGGGGGGTCCTTGGGTGCCGGACTCGGGGTCACAGTCGCCGTGGGGTCGTCCTCAGGGTCTTTGTCCACTCCGGCACTGGCCAGGCTTGGCTGGTGCAGAGTGTGTTGGGTCCGCGGTCCCGGGCTGGTGCCAGGGATAGCAGGTAGGTTTCTTGAGTAGAGCCTCTACTCGTGGGAGTCCCAGGGGCTTAGAGCTAAAGGGTAGCCAGGTCCTCCGGGGTTGGTGAGGTTGCTGGCCACGTGGGATGCCGCGCTGGTGCAGGTTCGAGAGTCGACAGGCCGGTAGGGCTGGGGCCAAAGCAGTTGGTGTCTTCTTCTCTTTTTAGCAGCTGCAGGGCAGGTCTTTGTTCTTCTTGCTCTTCTTGTCGTTTTTCTATCTGGAATCTGGGGAAGGAAGGTTCAGGGGGCCCCTAAATACTAGATTTAGGGGCGTTACAGGTAGGTGAAGGCCAGGGACCAATGGGTCCTTGTCCTGGGGTGGGTACACCCCCTATCCTGCCTCTCTCCTGTGGGAGGAGGGCAGTAGCCTAATCCTGATAGGGTAGGGCCTCCCATCTTCAAGATGGCGAGAGCCCGGAGATGTGCTTCACCTCGCCTCCCCCACCTGAGGGGTGGGGTGGGCAGGCTGGCACATCCCCTGTCCTTGTATGGGGTTTCCGGCCAAGCTTCCTGCCAGAGTGGGGGGTTGCAGTGGCCTGGGGAAACTCCAACTGGCGGCATGCCTTTGAAGCTTCCCTTTGCTCATCCTGGGGGAGGAGATTTCTCACCTCACCCAGGATGTGCATTGTTGCAGGCCCGGGAGAGCAGGGGCTCTCCCACCCAGGGGTCCAGCAACGTGTCTGCTGTGTGGCAGCCTGGGCAGCCTCAGAGCAGACGTGGATTGTAGGTTAGCTGTAAGGGGGCATCTCTAAGATGCCCTCTGGGGTGCTTAGTACATTAAATCCCACACTGGCATCAGTGTGGGTTTAATGTGCTGAGAAGTTTGATACCAAACTTCCCAGTCTTCAGTGTTGCCATTATGGTGCTGTGGAGTTCGTGTTTGACGAGCTCTCAGCACCATGTACTTGTAAAAGGCAGCACTGTACTTACAGTGCCCAGGAATGGACCTGGGTACTGTAGGGGCACAGGGCTCCTGCTCCTGTGCCCACACCATAGGCATAAGGCACCCAGCCATAGGGGTGGCTGACATATGCCTTGGCAGTATAGGTAATGGGCATGGCACACAGAGATGTGTGCCATGTCGACTCTTTGTTTTGTCCTGCACCCAGACACTCAGCCTGCAAAGGCAGTGTGTGTGTGTAAGGGTACAGGGCCTCTAAGGGTGGCACAAGGAGTGCTGCAGCCCTTAGAGGCCTTCCCTGGTCACAAGGCCCTGGGTACCTAGGGTACCATTTACCAGGGGCTGACATGTGGCCAGGGTTTGCCAATTGGGAGTTTGTGTGTTTTAAGGAAGGAACATAGGCCCTGGGCACCTGATTGGCAGGAGCCCAGGGCACAACAAGGAAAAGTGCATCAGCTATTAGGCAAAAAAAGGGGGGGTTACTGCAACAGAAACCCACTTTCTCACACAAGCCCCCCCCAGCCCAAAGGCCAGGAGACTTCTGCCAAAGCTGGGAGAGTCTACCTAGTCTTTCAGGCGAGGAAGAGTTGGGGAAGTGGTTTGAAAGTTGCAGGGCCTACTCTGCCTTACATCCTTCTGCCTAGGTCAATCCCTTTGGGGAGCTGGCCTGTCTTATTAGTTTCAGGACCTAACTCCCAAGGCTCCTCTCCTTGTCTTTTACTGTCCTGGTCCCATCTTTCTATTTTGGGTTTAGAGGTGTATACCTCGGTAGTTTCTAACTTAGCCAGGGCTAGGCCCAGCTTACCCACAGAGGCTACCCACAGCTTGAGCAACCCCACCATGACCAATAAGGTCAGGGGGCCTGACTTGCTATTTGGCAGGGGGTTAGGCCACCATGCCAAGGATAGGGCTGCCATGAAGGCTAACACCCAGCAGAGGCTGCTGACAGCTGTCAGTGCCCAGTACCATACCTTTAGCTCCTGACTGGCAAGTGAGGGGGCTATTTTATAGTTCTCTTTGGGTCCTGGCTGTTGGTCTGTTTGAGGATAGGGGGTCCCTACTCTTGGTAGGGAACACCCCTCCTCTACCCCTTGTTCTGCCACCTGAGGAGCCACTAATTCAGGCTGGACAGTTGCCTGACTAGTCAGGTCTTGCTGTTGGCTAGGGGGGGCTTTACCAGTGCCATTGTGGGAGTTTTCCCTTACTGGGATAGCATCTCCCTGGCTCTCTGGAACTGTGGCTAACAGTTGCCCACCTTTCCTACCCTGTTTCTTCTCATTCTTTTGGGACTCAGCTGCACTGACTGCAGGTTGAGCCCCCACAGGTTCTTTGGGCGAGGCCTGGCATTGGGCCAGCACCTCTCTTTGGCTCAGTTCCACATCTAAGTGATCATTCCCCAAGAGACAATCAAGGGGGAGGTTTTTACTGACTATCACTTTCCTCCATCTAAGGGACCCAGCTGTGGCTAGGGGCACTATAGCCACAGGCCTAACAGTGACTCCCCCTGGGACAGTTCTTACCCTTCTTGTTTCCCCTGAGACATATTGGTGTGGGAATACCAACCTGTCATGTACCACAGTGTGACTGGCACAGGTATCTCTCAGGGCAGTGGCTGGGATTCCATTCACCAGTAGGTGGTGGAAGTGTCTACTTCCTTCTGGGATCTCCAGCTTGCTTCTTGGGCCCATTCCCCAGTTGAAAGCTAGGAGGACTTCCTCATCTGAGGACCCTCCCTCCCAAGCTACACTGGCAACCCCTGGGGCTACACTAGTCACCCCTGGAGCTGTACTAGGAACCTTATTTTTAGGACAGCTAGAGTCCTGGGTGTGGTGTCCAGCCTTCTGACAGTTGAAACACCATATTCTGTTGGGATCCCAATTCTTACCTTGGTACCCTGGTTTAGTTTGTGAGGTGTCTTTGGGCCCACCCTCCTGGTCAGGTTTTTGGGGGGCTACCTGGGACTCCTTTCTTTTATCCACAAGGGGTTCACTCTCTTTCTTCTGGGGAGGTTTTGGGACCCCTTGGTTCTGGTCCCTCCCAGTGAACGTCCTAGTCACCCTAGTCTTGACCCAGTGGTCTGCTCTTTTTCCCAATTCTTGGGGGGATTTTAGACCTAGGTCTACCAAATGCTGATGCAACTTTTCATTTGTGCAGTTACTCAAAATATGTTCCTTCATGAATAAATTGTACAATCCAGTAAAATCCTGCACACCATGTCCAGCTAACCAACCATCCAGTGTCTTCACTGAGAAATCTACAAAATCAATCCAGGACTGGGTCTGGGTTTTGTGAGCCCCCCTGAATCTAATTCTATACTCCTCAGTGGTGAATCCAAATCCCTCAATCAGAGCTTTCTTCATGAGGTCATAGGATCCTGCTTCTGGCCCAGAGAGAGTCAGAAGCCTGTCCCTGCAGTTACCAGAGAACAGTTCCCACAGGAGTGCCCCCCAGAGAGGTTTCTTTACTTTCCTGATATCACAAGCCCTCTCAAAGGCTGTGAACCATTTGGTGATATCATCACCTTCCTCAAATTTAGGGACAATCCCTTTGGGGATTTTAAGGTCAGAAGTTTCCTCCCTATCCTTGTTTTTATTATTGCTGCCACCATTGATGGGTGCTAAACCCATCTCTCTCCTTTCCTTTTCTAGAGCCAGGAGCCTGGACTCTAGATCTATTCTTTTGGCCAGCCTCATAAGGCTGTCCTCTTCACTGGGGGGACCCCCAGTGTTGTCTCTGGGACCAGAGCCACCTGTGTGGTCTCTAGGTGCCCAGATGCTATGTCTTGAGTTGGAGGGTATGGGTGCCATCTCCTCCCTAGGGAATAGTATGGGGAGGTTGCTGTCCTCCTCCCCTGTTTCCCTTTCCTCATCTGACTGGCCATCACCATGTTCAGATGGGTGGTCTTTAGCATACTCAGCCAGGAGCTCCTGGAGCCCTTGTTTGGTTGGATGCTGACCCATTTGTAAATTTTTGAGTTTACATAAGGACCTCAATTCCTTGAAAGACAAGTGTAAGTAAGGTGTGAGGTCGAGCTCCTCCACCAGGTCCATGTTATTATTATCACTAATAGCTGGGTTTGTTTGAGACATTCTAACCTGACAGTTCTAACCCTCTACCCTGACTATAGTGACTTTTATTTTTCTAAAATTCTAATGGGACTTAAGCAAGGCCCTAGCAAGACTTTTAGTAATTTTGGAAAAACCAATCAGAATTCTAAAGGCAATTTTTAAGAGTTCTGTCGTGTGATCAGATGGTAACCAAGTAGTCCAACAAATGCAAGTTTGTATCCCACCGCTGATCCACCAATGTGAGAAAGTGGCTCTGTATATACTGTTCCCTAATAGGTACAGGGTGTACAGAGTCCACAGTCCCCCAGAGGCTGATAGAGGTCAAAGTTAGGTATGACCTTACTCTCAAAAGTGGTAGCTTGGTCGAGCAGTAAGGCAGTACCAGAGGACAGTGTAAAGCATTTATTGTACACACTCAGTCAGCAAATGGTTTCACACACTCAATAACTGAACTCTAGGCCAATGATTTGTATATATAAAATATATGCTTGTTTTATTTTTAGAACCACAAAGGGGGTAAAAATATACTTTCTCAGAATGAGAGGTTGAATATAAATACTTTTGTTTCAAGCAATAAATTTGTGTAAACAGTCACAGTTGGTTGCAATAAACAATCCTATTTCCTAAACATAACAATGCATTGAACTCAATGGTAAATTCAGGTTATTTGTAATAAATTACTTTTCAGATTACTTTTGGAATTCCAGGTCTGGATCCTAGAACCAGCCTGGGGTCAGTATTCAGAATCAAGTGATGAAAGTCGACTTAATAACTGTAATGATTTTTAAATAATATTTAGCTATTTCAAAAGTTAGCACTTAGAAAATATTTCACAGAAAACATTCAATGGATCTCTATGGCAAGAATTTCAAATTGCAGGTAGAGTACTTAATCGTTACTTTAGTAATTCAGGACTGGGTGCCTAGACCCAGGACTGGGGTCCTTATCAAAAGCAGGTAAGTAATTTCGTTTGCAGAAATGGTACGATTTTAAAAGAATATTTCAAATTTGCAAAAGTAGACACTTAGAAGAAATTTCACAGAAAAGCAGACAATGGTTTCCTATGGGAGAAAAAATGAGTTAGCAGTAAGTATAGTTGTGAGCACTTTTCAGAGTCAGGGCTGGGCACCAAGATCCAGCACTGGGAGCTCACCTAGGAGCAGGTGAGTAAATTCGTTTTTGTCACTTGGCTGATTTTTGGTGAATTTTTGCAGTTTTGAAAAGTTCACACTTAGAAGATTTTTGAAGAAAAAGCCAGTCAATGTTACCCTATGAGGAAAATGAAGTTAGCGGTTTAAGGGTAAGTACTCGACTGGTAATGTTGAAATTCCGGGCATGGACTCAGGGGTCCCCCAGTGTCAGGTAAGTACAGTTGGTTCACCCTCAGCGGTTTCAGGACGGCCGGGTGCAGAGAGAGTTGGGCCCAATGTTATCCTATGAGGGATAGGGGGGCCTTGGTTGGTGGCTGCTGTCTGGCAAGCCACGCGGCTGTGGGAGCTGGGCTCCTGGTCACTTACTCAGGGCAAGTGGGGAAGTAGGTTAGAGTAGAGAGGGCACTGCCAGGGCCACTCGGGCGGCTGGGTGCAGGGTGCTTTTGAGCCTTAGGGCGCTCAATGGAAATCAATGGGAATGTTCCGGTTTGGAAAGAGGCTGCAGGCTCGGGGACGAGGATGTTTCAGGTGCCACCACCACTTCGAGAGGTAAGTTGGGTAGTTGTAGGTTAGGTGGGTACCCCGGGATTGGGCACAGGGGGTCGCAGGGCGCCGGGTGCAGGGGTGCCTTTTGACGTCGGGAATCTTACCCTCTGGTTGATCGCGGCTGGGGTGGCACTTGGTTCTGAGGCTGCAGGCTTCTTCCGGGATGTCGAGGGGGGTCCTTGGGTGCCGGACTCGGGGTCACAGTCGCCGTGGGGTCGTCCTCAGGGTCTTTGTCCACTCCGGCACTGGCCAGGCTTGGCTGGTGCAGAGTGTGTTGGGTCCGCGGTCCCGGGCTGGTGCCAGGGATAGCAGGTAGGTTTCTTGAGTAGAGCCTCTACTCGTGGGAGTCCCAGGGGCTTAGAGCTAAAGGGTAGCCAGGTCCTCCGGGGTTGGTGAGGTTGCTGGCCACGTGGGATGCCGCGCTGGTGCAGGTTCGAGAGTCGACAGGCCGGTAGGGCTGGGGCCAAAGCAGTTGGTGTCTTCTTCTCTTTTTAGCAGCTGCAGGGCAGGTCTTTGTTCTTCTTGCTCTTCTTGTCGTTTTTCTATCTGGAATCTGGGGAAGGAAGGTTCAGGGGGCCCCTAAATACTAGATTTAGGGGCGTTACAGGTAGGTGAAGGCCAGGGACCAATGGGTCCTTGTCCTGGGGTGGGTACACCCCCTATCCTGCCTCTCTCCTGTGGGAGGAGGGCAGTAGCCTAATCCTGATAGGGTAGGGCCTCCCATCTTCAAGATGGCGAGAGCCCGGAGATGTGCTTCACCTCGCCTCCCCCACCTGAGGGGTGGGGTGGGCAGGCTGGCACATCCCCTGTCCTTGTATGGGGTTTCCGGCCAAGCTTCCTGCCAGAGTGGGGGGTTGCAGTGGCCTGGGGAAACTCCAACTGGCGGCATGCCTTTGAAGCTTCCCTTTGCTCATCCTGGGGGAGGAGATTTCTCACCTCACCCAGGATGTGCATTGTTGCAGGCCCGGGAGAGCAGGGGCTCTCCCACCCAGGGGTCCAGCAACGTGTCTGCTGTGTGGCAGCCTGGGCAGCCTCAGAGCAGACGTGGATTGTAGGTTAGCTGTAAGGGGGCATCTCTAAGATGCCCTCTGGGGTGCTTAGTACATTAAATCCCACACTGGCATCAGTGTGGGTTTAATGTGCTGAGAAGTTTGATACCAAACTTCCCAGTCTTCAGTGTTGCCATTATGGTGCTGTGGAGTTCGTGTTTGACGAGCTCTCAGCACCATGTACTTGTAAAAGGCAGCACTGTACTTACAGTGCCCAGGAATGGACCTGGGTACTGTAGGGGCACAGGGCTCCTGCTCCTGTGCCCACACCATAGGCATAAGGCACCCAGCCATAGGGGTGGCTGACATATGCCTTGGCAGTATAGGTAATGGGCATGGCACACAGAGATGTGTGCCATGTCGACTCTTTGTTTTGTCCTGCACCCAGACACTCAGCCTGCAAAGGCAGTGTGTGTGTGTAAGGGTACAGGGCCTCTAAGGGTGGCACAAGGAGTGCTGCAGCCCTTAGAGGCCTTCCCTGGTCACAAGGCCCTGGGTACCTAGGGTACCATTTACCAGGGGCTGACATGTGGCCAGGGTTTGCCAATTGGGAGTTTGTGTGTTTTAAGGAAGGAACATAGGCCCTGGGCACCTGATTGGCAGGAGCCCAGGGCACAACAAGGAAAAGTGCATCAGCTATTAGGCAAAAAAAGGGGGGGTTACTGCAACAGAAACCCACTTTCTCACACCCTGACACTCACACACTGCCTTTGTAGGCTGCGTGTCGTGGTGCAGAACAAAGTGAAGAGTCAACATGGCACTGCCCAGCCACCCCTCTAGATGGGTGCCCTATGCCAGTGGTGAGGTACAGGTGCATGAGCAATGTACCCCTACGGTGCCCAAGTCCATTCCTGGGCACTGTAAGTGCAGTGCTGCCATTAAGAGTATATGGTGCTGGGAGTTTGTCATTACGAACTCCACAGCACCGTAATGGCTACACTGAAGACAGGGAAGTTTGGTATCAAACTTCTCAGCACATTAAACCCACACTGATGCAATTGTGAGTTTTCATGTAAAATGCACGACAGATGGCATCTTAGAGATGCCCCCTGAAACTCAACCAACTCCTAGTGACCTGACTGAGTGGCTTCTTAGGCTGCCACCATCAGACATGTTTCTAGACCCCTGGGTCGAGAGCTTGCTGCTCTCGGGGGCCTGAACCAATGCACATCCTGAGACGAGGTGCTAAACCTCCTCCACCAGGATATGCAGGGTTCAGGAAGGAGAAGCTTCAAAGGCATGCCGCGTTTGTGAGCCTCTCCAGACCATTTGCTGCTTTCAGCAACTGGTCCCTACTGGTTCTACCCCCACTTTGGGCGGGAGAACCGGCAGAAAAAACAAGTGAGAAAGAGGTGTGCCCACCTCTGCCAACTCCACCATTCAGGTGGGGGAGGCGAGGTGAAGCACAACCTCGAGTCCCCGCCATCTTGAAGGTGGGGGGGACCCAGCCAACCAGAGACAGGCTCCTGCCCCCTCCCACTGGAGTGCGCCAGAATAGGGGGTGTACCCACCCCAGGGAAGGGACCCATTGGTCTTTGCCCTTACCTACCTGTAACGCCCCTAAATTTAGTATTTAGAGGGCACCCTGAACCTTCCTTCCTCAGATCCAGCCTACCTACAAGAAGAAAAGAAGATGGACAAAGTGCAGTGCAGAGCTAACAAGAGGACGACGCCCACTGACTTGGCCCCAGCACTGTCTCCCCTTGAACCTGCTCCTGCGAAATCCCGGCGTGTCCAGCAGCCAGCAACCTCACAAACTCCGGAGGACCTGCCTTCACTTCCCAGACTGCTTCTCCTGTGAACACCAGACGTGTTTAAACTGCAGCTTCAGGTGCCAGCTAGAGACCGCGAATTCAGCCCACTCTGCACCCGCCGAACCTGGCCCGAGGGGAAAAACACAACGAGGAGGTCCCACTGGCGATCCGGACCAGACATCCGGTGACCCCTGACCTCCCTCAAACCTCCACACGACGCCTGCAGCCTCAATCCAGAGGACCCCTCCCCCCCACCGCGACCACAGCAGAGAAGAAAATCCGACGTCCCAAGGCACCCCTGCACCAGACGCCCCACAGCCTTGTGTGCCCCAACCGACGGTGCCTAACCAACCCATGACATCCCAACTTAGCCCTCGAAGTGGTGGTCGCACCCAGAAAACCCTCGTCCCCGAGCCTGCAGTGTTTCTTTGTCCCGGAGGTTCACCATTGAAAACAACGGGGCACCCGCCCTCAAAACCTGGCCAACCTAGTGTCGCTGAGGGTGCATCTTTAGTGCTACTTTGGTCCCCAACTTGACCTGGGCTAAACCCTAGGAGCTTTGCTCCCAGAACCCAGTGGCATGCTTGCCAGCCACCACCAACCGGATGCCTCCTATCCTCAATTGGATAACATTAGGCCTCAGCACTCTGCACCCGGCCGCCCTAGTGCCACTGAGGGTGCAACAGTGCATCACTTACCCTGGGAGACCCCCGAGTCTAACCCCAGAACCTTAACTCCCACAGCCGTTTACTTACCTGTGAACCGTTAACCTGTTTTCCTTCCATAGGATAACATTGACACTTTTTCTCCAAAAAGTTTTGAAATCTAAAAATATTCTTTAAAAATCGCACAAATGGGGGCGTGGCTTGCAGCCGACAGCAATGGCCGCAGCCTAGGAGAGCTCCGCGCTCACTAGTCTCTTTCCCCTACAATCCTGCCACTTATCCGCGTCCACGGCGACAAGGACCAGCTGCGCCGGCTATCGGGAGGCTCCGGTGCCGTTCGAGTGCCGTCTGGGAGCTGAGGGTGCCACCGCAGGGTCAGCATCGGCGAGGCCGGGGGTGCGGCCTACTCCCCGGGACCGCGACCGGGGACTAGAGTGAACGGGCGCGGCCGAGGAGGTGGCGCGCAGCGTTGACCCGCTTCGAGGACCAGGACGCCGCGTAGGACGAGGCAAAGCGGCAGCGGAGCACGGAACGTGGGAGCACTGACCGACGTGGACCAGGGCCTCGTGACATTCAGTGCCCTACAGTGCGAGGCCGAACTGTGGGACGGGGCACACGCAGAGGAGTAGAGACGAGGTCGCGCGGCCCGGACACGGGTGACAGGGGTGTCCCGGCCGGCCGCCCCCGGCACCGGCGGATAAGGGGCCCTGCTGTCTGGATCTGCGGCCCGGACGTGCCCCGGGTTGGTCGGGACTGAAAGCAGAAAGTGTTGGTGAGCCTGAACTCCCTCGGAACGTGGCCGGGAATCCCGTGGCGACGGGGGCGACACTGGTGATCAGAACAAGCGCCTAACCCCCCCCCCCCCGCACAGTCCTACCGGGTTGGGGCAGGGACACATACTGGACACAACGCACCGTGGGCTGCATATGGTGCTCCCCGTCGCGACCTGAGAAGAGTGGGTGCGTTCTGGATAACGGCCCCCTGCACAAGCGGAGGCGAGGAGGGAAGGGAAAACCGAAAGGCCGAGCGCTGACCTTTAAGGCGCAGTCTGGCAGCGGCGACTACCGACCTGCCCGCTACACCGCGAGACGGAGTAAGCACCATGGGGGGGGAAAGGCCAGCGGGGGCCGCAGGCAGGCAAATTGGACAAATATGCCTACCGGAGAGAGAGCTCGCAGACCCCAGAGACTCCCAGGAAGAGTGAGGACACAGCGCAGGCCGGTCAGCCCGGGGAGATTACCCTGCAGGATATAATGCGCACGCTGACGCAAATGCAAACAGCGATAGGTACGATCTCCACGGACATTACACTGTTACGAGCAGACGTGTCAAAAATCAACGACAGGCTGAAGGAGGTGGAAGACACGACGGCCACCCTGTCCACGGAGACCACGCTGCTCACAAACAACGTGAGGTCACTGGAACAGGCGCAGAAACAACTGGAGGCGAAATTGGACGACCAAGAAGGGCGCGCCCGCCGCAATAACATCCGCTTAGTGGGAGTGCCGGAGACCGTGCGCGGTCCGGCGCTGGACTTATTTGTGGAAGACCTCGTCAAGAATAAACTCCAACCTAGAGGTTTGTCGGAGTTTTTCTCAGTGGAAAGGGCGCACAGGGTGCCAGGAGGGCCGCCCAAACCGGGAGCCCCACCACGGCCTATACTAGCAAGAATATTCAACTTCCGCGACGCCATTCTGCAGACAGCGCGAGTCGCTCCCCCACTCCGAGTGGAGAATAGCAAAATAGAGATATACCCAGACTACACAGCGCTGGTAACGAAGCAACGCAGAGACTTCCTGGACGTGAAGAAAGAGCTACGGAAGAGAGAACTGAAGTATGCAATGCTCTTCCCCGCGAAGCTCCGGGTGGAGGCGGAGGGCAAAACCTGGTTTTTCATGTCCCCGACGGAGGCCACGGAATGGCTGGAGGGCTGGCGGAAGCCAACGGGACGCACGGGAGCGGCGCAGAGACATGGACAGTCCGCGGACAGGGCGGAGGTATCGGACCCATCGCAAGAGGGGGCGGACGGACGACTATGACACCGTGCCAAGTACGATATGAACGTGGGGCTCGCCAGACAGCGGAAATGGCACGACGACCTCTGTCGCTCCTGGAGGTTGCACCTGGCTGTCTCTCCGGGGCCTCTCGCCGGTGATGGAACAGAGGGCCTACGAAGGCTGGAGACGGCGCCATACTGAAGAAAGCTGAGGGGGAGGCTTGTACGGCCGGAGCCTGAGCCCTCTTCACAGCCGTGGACATAATGAAGCTCTGAGGGGGAGACTAAGACTGGGTGCAACTGGCATCTCCCCCCTGGCACGCAAGTACACAGTTATGGGGACAAAGCACTCTGCTCAGTTGGGGGTGGTGGGTAGTTTGGGATCCGCCGGGCAGGGCAGCAGGGAGGTGGGGGGGGGGGGGGGGGGGGGATGGGGTGTTTACAGGGGGTTTTGGTTCACAAGGTTTTATCTGCATACCGCAAGCTCAGTCAGCATCTGCATAGACTCTCCACACACCGTTCATTGTACATCGCATATACGATAGCACATGGGGCCGGACACGGAACAGACCTTAGGGACGACCGACAATCCGCATACCACTGACCACACCAGTACTGGCAAGCACCTAGCGGTCCTGTCCTGGAATGTCAACAGGTTGGGGGACAAGATTAAACGGGGGCTGGTATTACAGTACATTAAACGAAAGGGGCCGGCGGTAGCACTGCTGCAGGAAACGCACTTGGTGGGTTCTGCATGTCAAGCCTTAGACAGATGGGGATATAATGAATATGCTACTTAACAGTATGCATCTGTTCTTGGCATGTAGGGCTGCTGACATTCATATCTGTGCATAGATCGCCGCCTAGTGTTGGGTCCGGATGTTTGCACGTTGTTGTCCTGGAAGAGTCTTCGAAGTATCCTTGGATAGGTGACTCCTCCCCTGGACTACAGTGCGCATGGGCATCCTCTCCATCCTCAGATTGTTTTTCGCCATTGTGGCAGTGATGGAGTAGATACAGAAAGTGATGACCATGCTTGCAGTAATTCTGAGAGCTGCGACAGGCGCCGGGGAGGAGGGAGGGCGATATGAATGTCAGCAGCCCTACATGCCAAGAACAGATGCATACTGGTAAGTAGCATATTCAGTTCGAGGCATGTGGGCTGCTGAATTCATATCTGTGCATAGAATACATAGCAGTGCCCTCTATTGGCGGCGGCTACCCGTGCCAGCTGCAGCGGTCTGAAAAAGTGTTTTGAGAACAGCCTGTCCTACAGCTGCCTGCTGTTTTGACTGCACATCTACGCAATAGTGTTTTGTAAATGTGTGTGTAGTGGACCATGTGGCTGCTCTGCATATATCATGCAGGGGAATATTTCCTAGGAAGGCCATGGAAGCCCCCAACTTACGTGTTGAGTGGGCTCGTGGTGGAATAGTTAATGTGCGTTTTGCTTTTTGATAACAGATTTGAATACACTTAACTATCCATCTGGCTATCCCTGCCTTGGAGATGGCGTTACCTTTGTGGTGTGGGGCAAAGGCAACGAACAGTTGTTTTGTCTTCCTGAAGGGTTTAGTCCTATCGATGTAGTACATGAGGGCCCTCCGTACATCTAGTGTATGTAGTGCCCTTTCTGCAACAGTTTGTGGGTTTTGGAAGAAAACTGGCAGTTCAATAGTCTGATTCATGTGGAACTGCGATATTACTTTGGGCATGAATTTGGGGTTGGTACGTAGTACGACCCTGTTGGTGTGAACCTGTATAAATGGCTCTTGAACGGTTAGTGCCTGGAGTTCACTAACTCTCTCTTCTTAGGGAAGTGATCGCTACAAGGAAGGCCACTTTCCAGGTAAGGAATTGAATCTCGCATGAGTGTAGAGGTTCAAAGGGTGGACCCATCAGGCGTGTGAGGACCAAGTTGAGGTTCCACATTGGAGCCGGTGGGTGGCTTGGTGGAATGACTCGTTTGAGTCCTTCCAAGAATGCTTTGATGGCAGGCACTCTGAATAGAGAGAGGTGCTGCCTGGTTTGCAGATAGGCTGAGATTGCGGTCAAATGGACACGTATAGAGGTGTACGCCAGATTGCATCGATATAGGTGTAAGAGGTAACAGATGATGTTTTGGATGGATGCGTCCAGCGGGTTGATGTCATTATTACCGCAATAAATGACGAACCTTTTCCATTTGGCTGCATAGCAAGCCCTGGTAGTGGGTCTCCTGGCCTCCTTGATGATGTCCATACAGTCAGGTGGCAGGTTGAGATAGCCAAACTCTAGGACTTCAGGAGCCAGATCGCTAGGTTCAGCTGTTGCGGATCTGGGTGCTGAACCTCTCCATGGTTCTGCGTCAAATGCGCGGGTTTGATCCGCAGCCTTTGATGCGGCACCACGGAAAGTTCGAGGAAGGTGGTGTACCACGGCTGGCGTGCCCACGTGGGAGCAACTAGGACGAGTGTCAGGGAGTGTTGTCGGAGTTTGCGGGCCACTAGCGGTATCAATGGCGCTGGGGGAAAAGCGTACGCAAATCTGCCGGACCAGTTCATCCATATCGCATTGCCCTGCGACTGCGGATGTGGGAATCTGGCGGCGAAGCTTTGGCATTTTGCGTTTTCGCTTGTTGCGAATAGGTCTATCTCCGGATGACCCCACTGCTGGAAGTACGGTTGGAGTACTGATGGGTGTAACTCCCACTCGTGCATCTGGTGGCTGTGTCTGCTGAGCAGATCCGCCATCTGGTTGTCCTTGCCAGGAAGGTGTTCCGCCATGAGGAACATGTTCCTTTGAATGGCCCACTTCCACATGCTCTGAGCCAGATGAGACAACTGTGGAGAGTGTGTTCCTCCCTGTTTCTGTATGTAGTACATTGCGGTCATGTTGTCCGTCCGGATCAACACGACCTTGTTGCATAGATGTACTTTGAATGCCTTCATGGCTAGGAAGATTGCCATCAGTTCCAGAAGGTTGATGTGCAACTTCTTTTGTTGTGTTGTCCATAGTCCCTGCACTGTGTAGTGGAGTACATGAGCTCCCCATCCCTGGAGAGACGCGTCCGCTGTCAGTACTATCTGTGGGACAGGCTCTTGGAATGGTCGGCCCTTGCAAAGGTTTTGTGGATTCCACCAATGCAGAGAGTTGTATGCCCGACCGCTCACCAACACTAGGTCCTTTAACTGTCCTTGAGCCTGATTCCACTGACGTGCTAGGCACTCCTGAAGTGGGCGCATATGTAATCTCGCGTGCGGGACTATGAAGATGCAGGAGGCCATCATGCCTATCAACTGCATAAACACTCGCGCTGGAAGTGAGTGATTGGGTTTGAACTTGGAGATCAGCAGTTGTATGCTGTTGATCCTCACTAAATTTGGCTGAGCTGTGGCCGCCAGAGTGTCTATAGTCGCACCTAGGTACTGTTGTACGTGTGCGGGCTGGAGATGGGACTTTGGGTAATTTAGTGAGAATCCCAGACTGTGAAGAAGGTGAATGGTGCGGGACATGTGGCTTGCACATTGCTGGGCTGACTTCGCTTGAACGAGCCAGTCGTCTAGGTAGGGGTAGACGTGTATATGCTGCCTCCGTAGATGTGCCGCCACCGTAGCTAGGCACTTCGTGAAAACCCTGGGCGCTGTTGTCACGCCGAAGGGAAGGACTTTGAACTGATAGTGCTGCCCCTGAACAGTGAACCTGAGGTATTTTTTGTGTGAGGGGTGGATGGGTATGTGAAAGTACGCATCCTTGAGGTCCAGTGTGGCTAGGAAGTCTCCCTGCTTGAGAAGCGGAAGGACTTGCTGTAGAGTGAGCATGTGAAAGTGCTCTGAAAGAATGTACTGGTTCAGGGGTCTCAGGTCTAATATAGGTCTGAGCGACCCGTCCTTTTTTGGAATTAAGAAGTAGAGGGAGTACACTCCCGTACCCTGCTCGTGGATGGGTACGACCTCTATAGCGCCTTTTAGAAGCATACTTTGCACTTCTTGCTGTAAGAGCGTTAAGTGCTCTGAGGACATAGGACGGCTTCTTGGTGGTATTGTTGGTGGAGTGGAGGTTAACTCCAGACAGTAACCGTATTTTACAATATCTTTGACCCACCTGTCCGTGGTGATGGAGTTCCACGTGGACAGGAACCTTTGTAGCCTTCCCCCGACAGGTGTTATGTGGTCGGGAGGAAGGGAGAGGGCGTCACTGCTTGTTCTTGGGGGAGGACCTGGTGTTGCCGTAGCCACGTCCTCTGCCCTTTGTACTGGAGCCACGATATCCACCTCGGGTGTTTTTATCATAGGTGGTCTGTGTATTGCCTTTGTTATATGTTTGTTGTGACCCCTGTCCTCTACCTGCTCCCTTGTTTCCGGGG
Source organism: Triturus cristatus (assembly GCF_964204655.1). Classification (NCBI taxonomy): domain Eukaryota; kingdom Metazoa; phylum Chordata; class Amphibia; order Caudata; family Salamandridae; genus Triturus; species Triturus cristatus. Next base: position 416,610,229 of record NC_140584.1, read on the forward strand.
CGACGAAAGGAGCCGCTCCGAAAGGACTGAGTTTGTAGGGCGCCCATGGACTTTGCAGTGTCCGTGTCCTTTTTTATCTTTTCGAGGGTGGTGTCAACCTCTGGCCCGAATAAATAGTCGGGGTTGACGGGCTGGTTCAGTATATTGTTTTGTACCTCAGGCTTGAATCCTGAGATCCGTAGCCAGGCATGTCGTCGCAGCATGACGCTTGTGTTTATGGCTCTGGCAGCCGTGTCTGCAGCATCTAGTGCACATTTGATGGAAGCGTTCGTGAGTAGCTGTCCTTCTCTGATGAGCATTTCTGCGCCTTCCTTGAACTGGTCAGGGAGATGTTGGAATATTTGCTCCAGTGTGTCATAGTGCGCTCTATCATAGCGAGCAAGGAGCGCTTGAGTGTTGGCTATGCGCCATATGTTGGCAGCTTGGGTGGCAACTCGCTTGCCAGAGGTCTCTAACACCTTGGACTCTTTGTCCGGGGGAGGAGCGTCACCTGTCGTTTGCGAGTGTGCCCTCTTGCGTGCATTCGCTACGACGATGGAGTCGAGTGGTAATTGGCCTCTGATGTAAGTAGGATCCCCAGGTGCTGATCTGTATTTTTTATCAATCCTGGGGTTTATCACTCGTGCCCTGGTGGGTTCCTTGAAAATGTCCTTGGCTGGTTTGAGGACCCCCTTCAACATTGGCAGAGTCTTTACATGTCTTTCTGAGGATGCAAAGGTGTCCATTAGAAAGTCATCTTCGATGGTATCAGAGTGAAGCTGTACCCCATGGTTATTTGCAGCACGTTCAATAAGAGCGTTGAACGCCGCAGTATCCTCCGTAGGAGATGTTTTTGCCCCATAGAGTTGTTGGTCCTGTGCATCGAGGGGTGCACTGGGGTCTGCAGGGTCGCCCCAAGTTTGATCAGGGTCCTGCTGGTCATCAGGGTCCGTGTCTACATGGTAGGGGACTTGGTCATCCATGTAGTCCTCCAATGCATCCGTATCGGAGCGTGTGGGGGAGAACCGGTGTGGATCCTGGTAGGATGAATGGAAGGGTTCATAAAGGAGAGGTTCCGATTCTACAGGCAACTTCCTTTTTAGTGGGATCCTGAAAGGGTCCAATGGCGGCTCCGAAGTTATCCTTCGGTTGTGGAGAATCATCCTGCCAGTGTCGGCGTCGATGACACCTGCCGGAGACGTCTCAGCAGGTGTGACCGTAGGTTGGGTGACCCGTGTCCTGAGTTGGAACATTTTTGGGATTGTCGACGGAGGCAAGCCGAAGGTAATGTTGGCTGGCACCGAAGAGGCTGCCGGAGCTCCGATCGAACCGGAACCCGACGTGTCCTGGAGGACAGCCGTGGTTTTGCTGCCTTGCGTCGCACCAGGTCGTACTTGGGGCGCCTTTGAGGCGCCTTTGAGGCTTTGGCACCGGCCAGGTTCGTAGAGGCGGCCGTGGATTTTTTCGGCGCCGGCGGTTCATCGAATCGAGGTGCGGAGATCACCGTCGAAGTCTTCGATACGTGAGGCTTAGGTGTCGTCGAGGGAGCGATGCGAGACACAGCAGGCGGTACGGCCCTCGGTGTCGTTGGTGCCGGTAGCCGAGCAGGTTTGTCGGTGCCGATGGCCTTTTTCCGTTTGTCGACTCCAACGTCGCCCGCTTCAAGTTCGGCACCGAAGTCTCTCTTGGTGCGGTCGGTGCCGACGCGTTGCGCTGGCGTCGAAGGCCTCGATCCGACCAGCGCCAGTTTCGGTGGAACCGGAGCAGCTTTCGGTTTCGGTTTTGTGGTAGGGAAACCAGCTTGTTTATGCAGTAATGGCTGCCGCTGAACGTCCGAGGCCGGGCCCGAGGGCGGGGCCGAAGAACTGCGGGATGGGTCTCGGGTAAGGCCCGAAGGCGATCCCTCGACCGGAGCCATAGGCTGTGGCACTGGTGTTTCTTCGGTTTGAACAGGTAGGCCTTGTTCATCATTGGAGCTACTCTCTTCGGCCCCTAAGGCCTCCTCGTCGTCTACCTCGGTGTCGTCTTCACCTCTGTGGAAGAGTGACTCGTCTACCTCGTCCGATCCGGGTTCGTGTTCGGAAACGGGACTGGAGGGCAAGACTTCTAGTTCCTCGACGTCTTCGGCCTCGTCGAAGATGTCTGTTGGGGCCGGTGCCGCGTGCTGCGCCTCGAGTCTCGCCGCTCGTCGATTCCGTAGAGTCTTCTTGGAACGGAACCGGGCACAGGCCATGCATGTCGATTCGTCGTGGTCCGGCGAAAGGCATTTGTTGCACACCGGATGGACGTCGATGTGTGGGTACTTCGCATTGCATACCGGACACCTTTTGAATGGCGTCCTCGATTCCATCGTCGAAGTAGTCGATGGACAGGTAAATGCGAAAAAAGTCGGTGCTGAAAGTTAGTAAACTAACAGGATTGTATCGAAACCTGATCGATAAACAGTACCGACGCAAACTAAAGGCCTTTTGGCCTCGACAAAATATTTTCCTAACTTGAGCTAAGATAGCACATCCGAACCCAATGGCGGAAAAAAACAATCTGAGGATGGAGAGGATGCCCATGCGCACTGTAGTCCAGGGGAGGAGTCACCTATCCAAGGATACTTCGAAGACTCTTCCAGGACAACAACGTGCAAACATCCGGACCCAACACTAGGCGGCGATCTATGCACATATGAATTCAGCAGCCCACATGCCTCGAACAATGGGAGTTCATTCGGAGTTCACCTCTGGATCCCGGGGTGTAGGTATATTAATCCATAAGCGCTGTCCACTGATAGTACAACAGACATGGACCGATGCACAGGGCAGATTCGCCGCATTGGCGGGCCAATGGGAAGGGAAAAGGTACAACTTCGTATCAGTATATATCCCACCAGCATTACATGGTACCGCGCTCCCGGACCTGGGCGCATTCCTGTTGTCGCTCCCACAAGGCGCAACGATTATAGGGGGGGATTTCAACGCCATAGTTAACACCGCCATGGATAGGCGACCCCCCAGAGAACCCAGTAGCTCTAGTTCGAAACTTAAAGATTTTGTAGATACGATCGGCCTCATAGATACCTGGAGAGCGAAATTCCCACACGACAGGCAGTATACCTTCCACTCAGGGGTGCACAACAGTGAGTCGCGGATAGATCACATGTTTACCCAGATGCTGGGATTGGAACGGATAGCGGAGGTGAAACACTTGCCCAGGGGAATCTCGGACCACTCCCCAATAATGCTCACATACTCATCAGACATCCCGGGCAGGCGCAGGCTCTTCCCGATCTACCCACATTATTTAGCGATTAAAGAGATCAAGAAAATGTTGGTCACCACCACGAAACAATACTTTAGTGAGAATGAACGCACGGTGAAGTCGCCAGCGGCGCTCTGGGAAGCCTATAAGGCGGTCCTGCAGGGCCAGGCCATTTCCTCAGTGTCGCACCACAAGAAGCGCCAGCGCCAACAACTCCACACGCTAGAGGAGAACATGCAAAGGGCAGAGGCGGACTACGCCGCCGACGCTACGGAGGCGGCAACACATGGGCTACAGCTGGCGCAACAAGAATACAAGACATTTGTATGGGAGGAGGCGAAATCTAGACTACAGACCACAAGACACACAGTATACGAGCAGGGGGACAAAGCGGGGAAGCTACTGGCCTGGTTAGATAAAGACAAAGCTAATAGGTGGATAGCAGAGCTGGCCACACCACACGGCGCGCCAATCACGGACCCCCAAGGCCATTGTAGAGGAACTGGCGGCACATTATGAACGCATATACACGCCGACCGCAACGGCCACTATGGAAGAAAACAGAGCCTTCCTGCACGACATCCAAATGCCGAAGTTGGCTCAAACAGCAGTGCAGGCGCTTGAGGCGGACATTACGCTGGAAGAAACGTCTCAGGCCATACTCGCACTCCACACGGGCAAGGCTCTGGGGCCTAATGGTATCCCAGTGGAGCTCTTCCGACACCTGGTTACGGTCTTAACACCCCACCTCTTGAACATGTATAATGACCGCTTAGAAAGGGGGGAGCTTCCCAGGGACCAGCGCTTGGCTACGATATTAGCAATACACAAGCCCGGGAAACCGCCAAACAGTTGCATGTCCTACCGGCCCATATCCCTGATCAACGCAGAAGCAAAGATACTGGCCAAAGTGCTAGCGAGGCGGCTCCAGCCTTGTCTGGGGTCGGTGGTTCACCCGGACCAATCGGGGTTTCTGCCGCATCGGAACACGGCGCTGAACCTGAGGCGAGTAAATAGTGTCATGGCGCGCAAATCCCTCATCCAAGAGGACGCCACTTTGCGTCCGACAGTGTGGGGAGCCAGGCACGTTCTGGCACATATTATGGCAATGTGTAAACATCCAGAAATATTGGAAAGCAGTCATGCGTACAATTGCGCAAGTCACAGGGGCAACATTGGTCCCTGAACCAAGGGGGTGCATCTTGAACATCTGGGAGGAAGCAGACATTACGCAGACAGTGCAAACATGGGTAGCGCTAGGGATGGCTTTGGCGAAAAGAGACATTGCGCAACAGTGGGGAGCCAGGCAGGCCCCGACCCTCCGAAAATGGTGTAATGGTATGGACGAACTAATGGTGACGGAGAAATCGGTCTATGTACACAGAAGATGCCCCAAAAAATGGACTAAGATATGGAGGAAGTGGAATGACTATCGGGGAAACATTTGTGACCCCCCGCAGGATGAATCCCTGTCAGATGATTCAGACTAACTGGGGGTGTATGGGGAAGCAAGACACGAGATGTTTGGTATGGTGGAGGAGGAGGGTGCTGGGGTCCTGAGGAGACCGAATGGGACCCTTGGCGCTCGGCAAAGGCTGACACGAGCAAACTGTGATGTACTTGATAAAGCACGATATGGTATTGCGGTATTGGTTCAAAATGGAAATGTTAATAAAAAGAGTTAAAAAAAAAAAAAAAAAAAAAAATCGCACAAATAACCAAAACATGTTTGCTTACCTGTTTCTAGGAAATGTCCCAGTGCTGAATCTAGGTATCCAGCGTGGAGTTAGAAAAGTAACTTACCTGCGATTTTCTGTAGAAGCCCATTCATTTCAATGCACTGCTACAAAAGGTTTCTAAGTGTGGAGTTTTGAAAATTGAGAATATTCTTTAAAAATCATGCGAATAACCAAAACATGTTTAATTATCTGTTTCTAGAAAATGTCCCAGTGATGAATCTAGGTATCCAGCAATGAGTTAGAAAAGTAACGTAAAAAGTAACTTAACTGCAATTTACTGAAAAAGCCTATTCATTTCAATGTAGTGTATTTGCTAAGTATTGCATACTACTGCTCCCCTGTAAATCAAACAAAGTACAATTTCTATTGCATTTTCAAACTGTTCTATATCCAGTAACTTATTACTGAAAAGTATTTAATGCTTACCTGTACCAGGCTTGCTTGGTTCTAAAAATAAACTTTATATTTTTATAGAAACACAATTGGCCTAGAGTTCAGTTCTTGAGTGTGGGAATTCATTTGCTGACTGAGTGTGTACATCAAATGCTTAACACTGTCCTCTGATACTGCCTTACTGCTCGACCAAGCTACCAATATTAGAGAGTAAGGTTCTATCTAACTTTAACTTCTGCCTACCTCTGGGGACACCTGGACTTCATACACACTATACCTCATTTTGGTGTAGTTTGTATTTATAGAGCCAGTTTCTTACACGCTGGCCTACTTCATCCAGCTCAATCCAGATTTAGAGCCTCCGATATCAAGAGTCGGCCCCGGGTGAAAGTCTCGGAAGCTATTCAGGAATGTCTGGATTTGGGCGGCAGGGCAGCTCTTATTTTGTTGGATCTCTTGGCAGCATTTGATACTGTCCCCCACTCTCTGCTGCTTATCCGCCTTGCAGACATGGGGATTTCAGGTGCTGCCTTGAGTTGGATAAAATCCTTTTTGGAGGGGCGCACTCAAAAAGTTTGGCTTCACCCGTTCTCCTCCTTACCTCAGGAGTCCTCCCAGAGCCCCCTTCTTTTTAATCTGTATGTCACTCCTTTGATTTATTTGGCTGAAGAGCTGGGAGCCAAAATTATAGCATACGCTGATGATACTTCGCTTCTGTTTACCTGGGGAAAATCAGAGTGCTCCATGCCCTTGGACAAAAATTGTCTGGCAGCAGTCTTTCAATGCCTTTCCTCAGCACAGCTTAAATGCAATGAGGATAAATCTGAAAGTCTTCTCTATGGGATCTTCCACCCAGTTTAGAGAAACTTTATGGCCAGCGGACTTTCCCTTGCCAGCCTCAACGGGCAACCCGCAAAACATCTTGGAGTCCGGTTCGCGAAGAATCTTTCCTTTTCCACCCAGATTAAGAAGCTAGCGGGAAACTGCTTTGGGATACTTAAAATCCTTAGGAAAGTTCTCCCGCTTCTCCCCACAGCAGCAAAGGAAACCGTGACTCATGCCCTGATACTTTCTCGGCCCGACCTTGCAAATGCTCTGTACGCCGGCTTGCCGGGCTACCTTCTCAAAAAGTTACAAGTTGTCCAAAATGCTGCTGCGAGACTAGTTTTTAACATCCTGATGAGAAGCAGTGTCAGACAGCATCTGTGCTTATTCCATTGGCTGCCTGTTGCTGATTTGAGTCAAGTTTAAGGCCTTGACCCTGGTCCATCGTGCTTTGCATGCCTGCGGCTCCACCTATTTACAGAAGAGGTTCCTGTTCTACGCCCCCGCCAGATATCTTCGTTCATCATCTCAGTTCTTCGCCCACATCCCTTGCTTCCAGCTCACAAGAGTGGGGGCAGTTCACTTGCTGTCAGAGCTGCCACGGCCTGGAATTCACTTCCTCTGGCTCTTCAGAGCATTCAAGACTTTTGTCTATTCAAGAAAAATGTGAAGACTTATCTTTTTGTCTAACTTAACTCCACTCTCTCTGTGCCCACTCTCCCTCTCTTCAGGCTTGCGCCGGGACACTCCTTGGGAGTGTCTGTGGGCGCTACAAGCTTAAATAACGTAAGTAGACAGGCTGGCTTTCAAGGAGGACAGGGGAAACCAGTTCCCAAACCAGTTTTTGAGAGAAGTGGAGCCCCCTAGGTAGTCACACCTCTAGGTTGGGCGAGAGAGCTTTATATGCCGAGAAAGAGGTTCTGCCACCCTGAGCACAAGCAGAATGGAGAATTCAGGGACAGCCAGATGCCAAACTTCACAGGAAGTGCCATCAGGAAGGAATCTAGTAGGGAATCCAGTAGCCCACTGGTTACTGACTCTGTAAAGGGCACCCAGTACTCCAATCTCTGCTTACTGGAGAAGAGGACCAAAGAGGCTGCACTGACGAAGACTGCACCTGCTGAACCGGGTGGCTAGCAAAGGAGAAGCGACTGTACCTGCTGGACTGGAGAAGAGGACTGAAGAGGCTATACTGACGAAGACTGCATCTGCTGAACCAGGTGGCTAGCAAAGAAAACGCGATTGTGGATGCTGTGTTCTGCTCATGAAGAGTCGTTTCCCAAGCCCATCTGAATCAAGAGACCCAACGGTTAGTTGGCTGATGACCTGTTCGCTGCTCTGGGCCACACCTGTCGAAGCCGCCTACTGGGGCAAGTTGTTCGCCCAGATCTGTCAATCACCGCTGTGCAGCACAAGAGACCAGGAACCAATGTTCAAAGTTGCCCCGGAGTCTGCTGAACCCAGGAGAGTCAGAGTGCAGCTTGGTCACCCAGAAGGAAATCTATCGTCCAAGGAAGAATTCCACTGTTATCACGATACCGGGCGACTGTACTTCTGTCAGGACAAAGAGGACTTTGGGGGACGTCAACCCCTGTAGCCATGATTGCCTCAGCAAGCCTGTCGACCGAGGAGTAACCACAGGAAGAGTCCCGTTGACAGCATTGCATCCATAGCATCTTCAACATCCTGTATCCCTTGTATAAGGAACACTTCCATAGGAGTCTATGGCAGAGAAAGAATAGTACCTGGTACTAACTTAAGGCTGCTTCTCAAATAAAGATAACTGTCTGAGGACCTTGCTGGTCCCGACTGGCTCCCTGACAGTCGTTTGCCTAAAGAAACGCAACAAACTGATTGATACTTAACCAAGTTTGTTGAAAAGGGTTTGTCTCAACTTTGTTCAAATTTGCCAATGCTTCTTCACGGTGAAGTAAAAAAAGCACCTTTAGTACCTTGTAAATGCTGTATCTCCAGAACATTCCGGGGGATCTTTTTCGTTTTGGTGCCCAATATGACATTAAAAAACTTATATTTTTATAAATTGGTTTCGGATTTGTGTCTCGTATATTTTTTTCAATTGTTTTGGTGCGGTTTAAATGCTTTACACTTCTTCCTTTGGGTAAGCCTGACTGCTCAGAGCCAGAATCACCCAGGGTTGAGATAAAGGTTTAACAAACGAAACCTGCTTGCCCTAAAGGAGTTCGTAAGTGTATTACAGGATGAGGTTGGGAAATTCCACCATATAATACACCCCATTTCCTCACACTAGGGAATATTCCAAGGTGAGGAATCTGCTGTTAAAGTATCCAACAGAAAGAGGGAATTTCAACATTCCTCGGTGGAATAGTTTTTAGGCGATTGAGGGACTGCAGAAAAAGTTCAGCTGTGCATGCAATACACCATCCAGTGTAATGCTGAGCGCACTCATGCAGCAGGGCGTGACTGGCAGCCACTTTTATAGCCTTCCACAAAGATGCTATACTCACCCTGTCTTCCAAGAGGTTCATCTGGGGTCTTTCTACTAGAGGAGCTGTTTAAAAAAACACATTTCAAGGGTATGGGAGGAAACACTTTTATAGGGCTATGCTTGAACTAAAATTGCTGTCAAAAGTTACCATTTTCACTGAAATTGGAGGTACAAGGCTAAGCTCTGGTTATAACACTTTAAATGGAAGAGTAGCAACCAGGGACTCAGATTATAGAAGTCATGTGGGAGAAACATGGCGCGGGTGACAAAAGTACAAGGCAGGGTGGCACATCTTTATTCCTCCCAACACACTGCATTTGTCAATAAAACAGACCGAATTCAGTACAAATCTCTATTTGCCTTTAAAATTCTTGTCACATCATTACTCTCTTGCCATTGTCATTTTTTAGATAAGGCAGGTTCCCATAAATATCTATGAATTAAATTTTGTTTTGAGTCCCAATTAAACTTGCACATCATTCAAGATAACTTCATAGTCATAGGCATAAAAATGGGTGGAACTGACGTCATCACGCCGACGTGGTTCTCTTATGGCTCCGGTGACGTCATACGGAGTCGCGAGCGGAGCCGATGTATTATGACGTCATCCACGTCGGCGTGGAGTGCTGGGGGAAAAAAGTTCAGTGGAATGCTGGCGCAGGGGATATTCAGAAGGTGAGGAATCCACTGGCAGATGTATCCATCAAAAGTGTTAATTAACAAGTCAGACAATTTAGCACTGTACTAAAGTCTAGAAGATATCTGAAAATGCATGTTTAGTTTACATGAAAATGAAATTTACTTATATTAAGAAGCCAACACACATGAAGCAGCTTGCAGAGTAAATATTTGGCAAAATAGCTTTATCATGTTTTAGGTAACATTTCTGGGAAATGCTTTCTATTTATAAATAAGAGTGTTTTCAATCCAAAAAATATACATATCTCGGTCAGGTTAATCAGAGGCAACTTACAGGTAGTGGCACTCCAAACGGAATAGGAGCGTATTGGCTGAACAGGTGCATGGGCACAGGAACAAAGACTGGCACGGGAACTGGCACCGCCACTATCTGTGGCACAGGCGGGGAGGGAGGGGGGGCCTCCACCTTTTTCTCCTCCTCTGTAGAAGAAAGCATGTGTTATTTTCTTAGTAAATGATGTAGTGGTGTTACTCCGATTGATTTTTGATCTAGATCTGGCCAACCTAAAGGCAACTGCAGGAAAAGGAGCAAACAATTTCCTACATATTGCCGAAACCATTTTTGGAAAAATTACATATACAAGCAAATAAAGGCTTTTCAAGAAACATTAATAAATGAAAGGGAGTGTTGCAATACTTTTCTTACCAGCAAGGTTAACTACTTTTAATACTGGTAGGCACGAGCCACGTAGTTTTAGTTCCTAAGGATAATGGCTTTGAGTTTTTGGGATGCTCACTGCGATGCCACATGGATTGATTCGGTCTCGCCTGACCCAGCGCATGCTCTGGTCTGGCGAGACTTAGTGAGAGGGCTACAACAAGCATTGGCATAGGTCTCGCCTTTGGGACCTTATAAGTGCTTAGCCATGCAACAGTTGCATAACTAAATACTTATAGGTCCCAAAAGCGAGACCTATTGGTTATGCCAAGCGGCCGGCGAAAGTGATAGCGATCAAACATCAAAGCGGCCGTGAAAGTGAAAGTAATCGCGGTCAAGAGCGGCGCGCGCGCACATGCACTGTAGCTCTAGGCTGGCCTGGTAGCACTTTTTGGAGCCCTCTCAATAAGTCTCGCCAGACCAGCGCATGCGCTGGGTCAGGCGAGACCTAAAAAGTGCTACCAGGCCAGCCTAGAGCTAGAGTGTATGTGCGCGGGCGCGCGCGCTTTACCGCGATTACTTTCACTTTCGCGGCCGCAAGGCCGCTTTGATGTTTGATCGTGATCACTTTCACTTTTGCGGCCGCAGGGCCGCTTGGCATAGCCTATAGGTCTCGCTTTTGGGACCTTATAAGTATTTAGTTATGCAACTGTTGCATGGCTAAACACTTATAAGGTCCCAAAGGCGAGACCTATTGGCTATGCCACCGCTTGTTTATGAAGTTAAACGTCTGGTTGCACCATGAAAGACACCCCAGGTCAGTAATTATCAGAGATGTGTGCTTCAAAGCGGTTTAAATTAAATCTTCTCCCACTCTCCGTCACAAAATAGCTGCACAAATAAATTGCACATTTTTTGCAGCAGAATTAACAAGGTTTCTAGCAACTGCGTCAAGTAAAGTAAACCCCCAAATTTTAACATCAGCCAACTACGTCATTATGATAGGCATCAGGTCACAATAAAAAGCCCCCAAAAATGAGATTTTATTGAATTAGTTTAGTCGGTGGAACTAGAAACATAACTTGCATTAGCGATCATGATGCAAATTCAGAGTGAATTTCTTTAGGTTTACAACAGCAATGTATATTGAACTCGAAAAATAACTCGCACATTAGGAAAGGCTGTCTCAGCCAAAAAGATACATGATCTCATTTACAAAGAGTACAAAACATTGAAATTTCTAATGAAGCATTATTTTAACAGTCTTTTACCTGTCTGACACTCCTTGTGTTGGGTGTGTGGTTTGCAGGAGGTGGCTTTCGTCTGTGTGATGGGCTTGCATAGCAGAGCTTTATTCTTGAGAAGCCTGGGAGGGTGTGCAGGTAGCTTCAGTGCGTCAGTCTGTGTACTAGCCTATTCAGGAAAGACATATTACAAATCCAAAGAAATACTCATCAATTAAATGGTCTCACTTTAGACTAACAAGCTATTCTATAAGGAAATATTTTACTACCTGCACCAAGAGTTATGCAGCTATACCGAATTCAAATGCTGAGCATGTTGCCATTTAGTGACTGGAACTGTCCCAGTTCTCCATACCCCCTATTTCTTTTTCTTATCAACCAGGAGGGTACAATAGTAGCCCTCTATGAATTCCAACATCAGCCCACAATGCCCTAGACCGTGGTCGCCACCTTAAGAAATGTTTTCACCTGCTGAGGTTCGCTGTGTGTTGTAGGAAGAAGCTTTTTTCTTTTTCATTCTGCGACTCTGCCTTTTAGCTTACCCCTACTCCCTTCACTGGGTCGGTCACCTTCCAATCCAGAGCAGCTCCAAGCTACAAAACTATTGCTACAAGAAGGTAATTTTTTTCATTTTGAAAATTGAAACTTTTCGTGATGCATAGATTAGGTAGCTGTAATTGACCACCCGTGGGGAAAATTAGGTTAAGAATGTGTGTGGCTGCAACAAAAAAAAAATGCTTAACCTTCTGGCCTATACCTTCTAATCTGCATAGGTAGTCACAAAATGTTTTGGGAATGTGTGGAATGAAGACTGTGTGGTGGCCGATCATATGTTAGTGATACACTTGCTACAAAGGCTAGTGTTGCTCTTTTTATTCTTGTGGAATGGGTCCTGAGCAGGCTATAAAAGTTTGTGCGCTTGTAACTTGTTTGGATGGTTTGCTCCATCTATCTTGCAACAGGTCCTTTTGACACTGGGACACGCTTATTTGCTGGTGTGCGTGCAACGATAATCTCTTCACATTTCCATAGTGCCAAAGTCTCTAAGTGACACTTCTCCTCACACCTAGTATTTGTAGCACATTTTCAGATATGGGAACAACGCAGGTAACTGGACTGAGTGGTTCACATGGAAATATGATATTACCTTTAGAATAAAGTGTGGGTTGGTTCTCATGACGAAGCTATGCATTTGAATTTGCACATCGGCTTCTTGGATTTTCAAAACCTGTAATTCACTATCTTTATACATGTATGTAATCGCAGGCTGTTAGTGTTGGATTCTAGAGCTCTGTTTTCTGCATCATTTCAAAGAGATGTCATGTGCACTGACAGTGCAAATTGAGGCCTCACATGGGCGTGATGGCCGAACTTGTTCTCTTTGCTCCTGGAAACATTTGAATAACTGAAGTGGTGAAAAGGTTCTTCCTAGGGGATACTCAGATCGATGCAGCTATAGCAGAAAGATGAACTTGCAAAGAGACATAAGAGTTTCAAATCAAATAAACAAAGTATTTAGGAATTGTTGTGTGTGAGAAAGTGGCTCTGAATATACTGTTCCCAAATAGGTGCAGGGTATACAGAGTCCCCAGTCCCCAGAGGTTTGGCAGACACTAAAGTTAGATATAACCTTACTCTCTAAAGTGGTAGCTTGGTGGAGCAGTAAGGCAGTATCTGAGGACAGTGTAAAGCATTTGTTGCACACAGTCAGCAAATGGTCTCACACACTCAATAACTGAACTCTAGCCCAATGGTTTATATATAAAAAAATATATGCTTGTTTTATTTTAGAACCAACAATAGGTTTTAAAATATACTTTCTCAGAATGAGATGCTTTATATAAATACTTTTGCAATATGCAATTGATTTTTGTAGAAAGTTACAAGTGGTTGCAATAGGCAAAACAAGTTTAAACACAATCATGCATTGAATTCAATGGAACTTTCAAGTTATTTGCAACAGATTACTTTTAGGATTACTTTTGGGATTCCAGGACTGGATCCTAGATTCAGTCCTGGGTCAGAACTTCGAATCAAGTGATAAAAGTCGACTTAGTTACTGTTATGATTTTTAGACAATATTTTGCTATTTTTAAAGTTGACACTTAGAAAATATTTCAGAGAAAACAATCAATGATTCCCTATGGAAGAAATTTCAAGTTGCAGGTGTAGTATGTTCTCGTCACTTTTGTAATCCAGTACTGGGTGCCTAGACTCAGAACTGGGACCTTTATACGAAACAGGTAAGTAATTACGTTTTCACAATTTATACGATTTTTAAAGGATATTTAAAGTTTGCAGAAATCGACACTTAGAAGAAATTTCACAGAAAAACAGTTAATGGTTTCCTATGGAAGAAAATTGGGTTACTGGTACGTATGGTTGTGAATATTTTTCAGCGTCAGTGCTGGGTACCAAGATCCAGCACTGGGAGCTCACCTAATAGCAGATGAGTATTTTCGTTTTCGTTACTCGGCTGATTTTTGGTGAATATTTGAAGTTTTGAAAAGTCCACACTTTGAAGAAATTTCAGGAAAAACCAGTCAATGTTACCCTATGGAGAAAATTGAGTTATCGGCTTTAAGGTAAGCACTCGACTGGCAGAGTTAAGGTTCTGGGCATAAAATCAGGGGTCTCCCAGGGTCAGGTAGGTACAGTTGTTACACCGTCAGCGGCACAGGGGCAGCCAGGTGCAGAGAGAGTTAGCCCCAATGTTATCCTATGGGAGGCAGGGGGGCCTTGGTTGGTGGCTGCTGACTAGCAGCCTACGCGGCTGTGGGAGCTGGGCTCCTGGTCACTTGCTCAGGGCAAATGGGGAAGTAGATAGGTGTAGAGGTTACACGGCCAGGGCCACTCGGGCGGCTGGGTGCTTTTGAGCCTTCGGGCGCTCAATTGATTTCAATGAGAAAGCTCCGGTTTAGAAAAAGACTGCAAGCTCGGGGACGAAGATTCTTCAGGTGCCACCACCACTTCGAGAGGCAAGTTGGGTAGTTGGAGGATAGGTAGGTACCGCAGAGTTGGGCACAGGGGGTTGTGGGGCACCGGGGTGCCTTTTGGTGTCGGGAAATCTTACCCTCTGTTGATCGTGGTTGGGGGGGCACCTGGTTCTGAGGCTGCAGGCGTCGTCAGGAGCGTCGAGGGAAGTCCTTGGGTGCCGGACTCGGGGTCACAGTCGCCGTGGGGTCGTCCTCGTGGTCTTCGTTCACTCTGGCACAGGCCAGGCTTGGCGGGTGCAGAGTGTGAAGGGTTCGCGGTTCCGGGCTGCTGCCAGGGATTAGAGGTAGGTTTTGAGTAGAGCCTCTACTCATGGGAGTCCCAGGTGCTTAGAGCAAAAAGGTAGCCAGGTCCTCCGGGGTTTGTGAGGTTGCTAGCCACAAGAGGTGCCGGGTTGTAGTAGGAGCAGGTTCGAGGGTCGACAGGCCGGTAGGGCTGGGGCCAAAGCAGTTGGGTCTTTCTCTTCTTAGCAGCTGCAGGGCAGGTCTTCTTTCTTCTTGCTCTTCTTTGTATTTCAGAATCTGGAATCTGGGGAAGGAAGGTTCAGGGTGCCCCTAAATATTAGATTTATGAGTGTTACAGGTAGGTAAATGGCAGGGACCAATGGGTCCCTGTCCTGGGGTGGGTACACCCCCTATTCTGCCACTCTCCTGTGGGAGGGGGGCAGTAGCCTAGTCCCGATTGGGTAGGGCCTCCCATCTTCAAGATGGCGAGCACCCGGAGATGTGCTTCACCTCGCCTCCCCCACCTGAGGGGTGGAGTTGGCAGGCTGGAACATTCCCTGTCCTTATTTGGGGTTTCCGGCCAAGCTTCCCGCCAGAGTGGGGGGTTGCGGTGGCCTGGGGAAGCTCACAGAGGCGGCATGCCTTTGAAGCTTCCTAGATATTCCTGTGACATTGGGCGTTGTCTGGGTGGAATGTTTGGGAGGGTAGATATTAGTTCTAGGCAGTAGCCTGACCGAATTATTTGTGTTACCCATTTGTCTGAGGTGATGGTGGCCCAGACAGGGAGGAAATTTTGGAGTCTGCCCCCGACCGGAGTAGGATGGTCTGGGGGGAGTGGAGGGAAGTCATTGGTTAGGTGCGGTGGCAGAGAGGGCGGTGTTTGTTTTGCCTCTGCCTTTGTTATTGTTGCCCCTGTAACCGCCTCGCTGGTAGCCCCTTGTAAAGGTGGACTGGGTATGGGCCTTATATGAAGTGGAAGCGGTGTTGGAGGAGTAGCCTCTGGATGTGCTCCGAAAGGAAGAGCGGCGAAAGGAGAGCCTGGGAGGGTGTGATTGTAAAGCTCCCATGGATTTTGCTGTGTCCGTGTCTTTTTTCATCTTTTCTAGGGCCTCATCCACTTTTGAGCCAAACAGATGTTCCTGGTCAAAGGGATGGTTGAGGATGGAGGCCTGTACCTCCGGTTTAAAACCTGAGATCCTTAGCCAGGCATGGCGACCGGGGAGGACACTAGTATTGATGGCCCTGGAGGCTGTGTCTGCTGCATCTAGGGCACAACGTATGGAGGTATTAGTAATGGTTTTTCCCTCCTGAATTAGCTCGTTGGCCTTAGGTTTGTATTTATCAGGGAGATGTTACATTATGGCTTCTAATTCGTCATAATGGGCCCTGTCATACCTGGCTAGTAGCACTTGTGTATTAGCGATACGCTATATGTTGGCAGCTTGAGATGCAGTACGCTTGCCTGATGCGTCCAAGAGTTTAGACTCTTTGTCAGGTGGTGGTGCTTCGCCTGACGCTTGGGAGTTGGCCCTCTTACGTGCTGTGGACACTACCAGAGAATCTAGTGGTGCTGGCCCTCTGATGTAGGAGGGATCTGTAGGGGCGGATTTATATTTTTCAATGCGCGGGTTAATGAGCTTGGCTCTGACTGGGTCTTTAAAGACCTGTGGCACATGTTTTATAACTCCCTTGAGCATAGGCAATATGGAGGTAGTCCTATGTGTGGTGTCAAACGTATCGAGGAGGAAATCCTCCTCCACGGGGTCGGTATGGAGATCTACCCCATAATAGTGTGCCGCCCTCTGTAGTAGATGGTTGAACCCCAGTGAGTCTTCTGGTGGGGAAGGTCTGGAAGGGTAGAGATCATCCTGTGGGACGTTAGGGATGTCAGGGATATTATAATCGTCCCATGGGTCTGAGGAGCCTGTGGGAGTGGGGTCCCCTGTAGGTAAATCTTGGGGCACGTCTCCTATGTCATCGTATGGATCCCTCTGATCATCTTCATCCGGAGAGGGTGTTGCGGAATGATGAGGTGGGTTCGTAGACGGTGGAGATGGGGAAGGTGGAGGAGGCGGTGGAGGTGGGGGAAGGTATTCTGAAAGGAGAAGTAGCAGAGTCCTTCCTCTTTGGAGGTGGAGGCGGAGCAGGTTTATCCAGCTGTCTCTTTTTGATGGAGAGCATCAAATGTCCGGTTTTAGGATCCTTGGTTAGTGTTTTTTGTAATGGATCCGGTGTAAAAAGTTCTGGTGATGTTGGTTGGTCCGTCGGCCCTGAAGGCGTCGGGGCCATTGGTTTTTTGGCTTTATCCGCGCTGGTTCGTTGTTTGGAACCATGCTTGGAAAAGTCTGATTGTTTGGTCGGCGCAGAGGTGGATTTCAGCTTCGAAGTGTCGGTGGCCTTGTGTGCTTTTGTCGGTGCCGAAGATGGTGTCGGCACCGAGGAGCTGGAGCTGGTTCTCGACACCGAGTGTTTCGGTGCGGGGCTCGGTGTCGAAGCGGAGGCCATTTTCTTTTTCGGTGTCGAAGAGAGTTTATCGGCACCGACGGTGGGCTGGCTCGAGCCCGAGCCGCCGGAAGGCTTAGTCGGCTTCTTTACCGGGCCCGAAGGTGCAGTGTGGGAAGCAATGTCTTTGGTCTTGCTTAGGCCCGGAGGCGAAGGTGTGACCGAAGCCTTTTTCGGTGCCGGCGAGGGTGTGGGGGAGGGTAGATTAGTACGCACGACCCTCTGTGTCAGAGTGATGTCCTCCACATCTGAATCGTCTGCTTCGGAGGCACTGACGAGTCCCACGTCGGTATGGTGTTCTTCTGGAGCGTCGACGCCTTCTCCCGAAGATGTCGTCCGGAATCGTGGTCGACGAGTGTGCCATGGTTCTTCTAGCCCTTCGGTCTAGAATGGTTTTCTTGGACTGGAAGGACTTACACGCCGGACAATCTCGAGCCTCGTGTTCAGGGGAGAAGCAGAGATTGCATACTTCGTGGAGATCGGTGTGGGGGAACTTGGACCCACATCGAGGGCACTTCTGGAAGGGAGTCCTTTCCATTAGCCAGGACCGGAGCTTGGGTAGGCCCGAAGGCCGTCGTCGACGACCGGCATCGAAAGTTTTTGCCGATGAGAGGCGCGTCGAGTGGGGAGATCGCGTTCGAAAACAAAACCGCGAGTTGAGGTGAGGATTGCGCGTTGATCGTCGAGCTGTTCGGAACCAGAGCGCGAAGATCACATCCGAGCCCGATGGCGGAAAAAAACAATGAGGATGGAGCCGAAGCCCATGCGCAATACGATCCAAAGGAGGAGACACCGACCTCGTGACTTCCAAAGACTTTCCAAGAGGAAAAACAACTGCAAACATCCGGGCCCAACACCAGATGGCGATCTATGCACAAGTGTGTAATCTGCAGCTCATATGCCTCGAACATATATATCTCTACTGCAATGCACACAAGCCCTTTTAAAAAACGATGCAAGCTACCCACTTGCCAGGCATTTTAAAGAAAAACATAACAGCAGTCAAACATTTTAATGTACAAGTTACTTACCTTCGGTAACGATGTATCTCGTAGAGACGATTCTACCTGCAGATCCTCAGGCGTGAGACTGGATCCGGAATTTTGCCACTGCATCTCTGCGCGCCGGGGGCGGTACCACGCGACCCCGGCCTGACGCCGTCCGCGAACGTGACGTCAGCGAGGTCACATAAGTCCCACCCCGGCGCGCTGACGTCAGTTTTCTTCAGAGAACTTTTCCGCGCAACAACGCGGAGCCATCACAAACAAAACTGAAAGAGTATGGGAACAGTGTGCGAAAAAATCAGTGAAACAGAAAGGGAAGAAGCGAGTGGTGAGAAACAGCACCATTAGGGACAGTGCCAAGTACTGCGTTACTGAAAGTCATGGAAAGGAAAGAGCAGAGCACCGCTCTGAGAAGCAACCCTGCAAAGCGAAGGCGATATCCTCCTTGGAGGCAGAAAAAAATTGAAAAATGTCATGGCAGGCAACAAAGTCGGCAACCACAATCTATAACAGTGAAAGGCAACAAGTCCGGAACAGATGCGAAACGACAAATCACCCCAAGACAACACCATCAAGGAGTGTCGTATCCCCTGTAAAAAGCTATGGGCTAAGGCACAGCCAAGAGACGCCAAACCAGAGGACTGCAGAGGAGTCAGAAACCCCAAGCAATGAAAAAAGGGAGAAGATTATGAGTAGGCCCCACACTGGAATAACCAGGGTGCAGAGATGTAAAAGTACACATGAACCTACCGTCCAATTACCAGACAAGGAGTGGAACAAATAAACAGAACGAAGCATCCCGCCAGGGAGGAAGTGAAAGAGGGCACCCGCAGAAGACAAATCCCATCCGGAGGGAGGCGAGTGCAGAAGACCAAGCTGAACGGTCCTCGCAGAACGGGGAGGAAGGGCGGGCCGTGAAGGAATCTGCGGCTAGAATCGTCTCTACCAGATACATCGTTACCGAAGGTAAGTAACTTGTACATCTGATAGAGACTACTAGCCGCAGATTCCTTAATGTAGAATAGATACCCTAGCCATACCCAGAGGGGAGGAGGGCTGCGAAGGAACCTCACCAGCTTGCAAGAACACAGGGCCCCAACAGGGGATGAGTCATGGGTACAGGAAGGACGGCCCAGCCCCCTCCAAGCAGAAGTAAGCAAGAACAAGGAGAAGGGAAGGCCAGGATACCACAAGCCTACCCGAGGAGCAAGGAGCGTCCGCCAGAAAACCCGGAGGGACAGACAGCACCAAGCGAGTACCAAAGGAAGAAAAGAACCACCCGCAAATCCGAGAAGAGGTGAAACGGAGGCAGAGCCCGTCTCAGGGGAACACACAATGAATGGGACAGCTGAACGGGTGTCAGCCCCGAGGCAGGAAACAAGGCAGGAACGGCCCCAAAGCCAATAAGCGCATACGTGAGAAGGAAGACACAGACGCTCAAAGCTCCAGCAAAGCAAGGGACAGGAGCACACTGTTACACGCCGAGGCCCTCCGAGGTGGAACATAACTAGCAGGCGTGCGCATTAGACAGCTGGTAAATACTATGAAGTAGCGTGCCCAGAACAAGCCGAGCGCAAGCCGAAGACAGAGGCAAGGGAACCTCAGAACAAGTCCTAGAGAAGAACCGTCCCAGTAGCACAACCTGGCCCACGAAGAGAACAGGGACCTGCCAGAAGATAAGGAGGAGAAGAACACCTCCCCACTCATTCCTCACCCCCCCCCCCCCCCAAGAGGCAGCCGGGGGTGGGTGGGGGCAAAGCGGCCCCCGGGAAGTGAACACTCTTCTTGCAGTCTGTTTCATTCATCATCGGTATCTCATCTCAATCCAGTAGTAGGAATCTCAAAGTTTTTTCTCAAAATCTTTTTCTCCACCACTGTTGTCCTGGAGCTCAAACTACTGCTTCCAAACCAAATGGTGGACAAAAAGTCTAAAAGGAGACAACCACGTGTTAGGGAATTGTGGGCCAGCACTGCCCCTACTCTGGTCAATGGCCGAAAAAGGGGTAAAAGAAATAGTAACAGTAAAGACCCAAACACTAGAAGATTAAGAACTACACAGCATGTGCACCCAGAAAAAATAAATAAGTTACCAGTTTTACTCAAAAACTACACAACCTTTTTACATCAACAAGGACAGAAGTTGACCTGTTATGCTGTTACTCAAACTGTTAAAAGTAGTACTATTGGATCAGAGGTTTAAAAATAGTGAAAGCAAAAGAAAGCATTATCTATATGTATGTTAGAACTTAAAAAATACTTACATCTCCGATGATCTTCGCCGTAACAGGGGGAACAGCACCTTTGAAAAAAAGGTCAAGATGGCATCTGTTAAGAATATCCATAATCCATGAAAATTCTTGTTCAAACTCCTACTTCACAAACACGTACGAACACTGTAGCTTTAGACTGCATACTAACTATTTGTTGTATAGATGTTTTGCAAGGCAGATACGGAAAATGCTACTTACCAGTATGCATCTGTTCTTGGCATGTAGAGTTGTATACTTTAGCATAGATCGCCATTTGGTGTTGGGCTCGATGTTTGCACTTTGTTTTTGTGGAAGAAGTCTTTGTAGTCACGAGATAGGTGAATCCTCCTTATGATGATAGTGCGCATGGGCATCAACTCCATCTTCAGATTGTTTTTCGCCATAAAGGGGGATGATGGAGTTAGCAAGAGAGTAGAAAAAGTTGTCCATGTGATGTATCTAAATAAGATAATACTGCAACAGATAGAGGCACCAGGGGAGGTGGGTGGGTGTATACAACTCTACATGCCAAGAACAGATGCATACTGGTAAGTAGCATTTTCCGTTCGAGGCATATGAGCTGTAGATTGTATACTTTAGCAAAGATTATAAAGCAGTTTTTTCTCCCTAGCGGTGGCAGCCTGTATCCATTTTAGTAGTTTGAAAATGTGTTCTTAATACAGCCTGGCCCACAGTAGCTTGTTGCTTTGCTTGCACATCTACACAGTAGTGTTTAGTGAAAGTATGCGGTGTAGACCAAGTTAATGCTTTGCAGATGTAATCTAGGGAAATGTTCCCTAAGAATGCCATAGAAGCCCCTAGTTTGCGTGTTGAATGAGCTCTAGGGGGAAAGGTTAATGTGCGTTTAGCTTTAAGATAGCATATTTGGATGTATTTAACAATCCATCTTGCAATTCCTGTTTTTGAAATGGGATTGCCTTTGTGAGGTGGGGAGAAAGCTACAAAAACTTGGTTTGCGTTTCTAAAACATTTAGTTCTTTCGATGTAGTATAGTATCACTCTTTTAACGTCTAGCGTGTGGAGAGCGCATTCTGCTACTGAGTCTGATTGAGGGAAATATACTGGAATTTCAACCGACTGGTTAAGGTGAAAGGCAGATACCACTTTAGGCAGAAATTTTGGATTAGACCTAAGAACCACTTTACTATGGTATATTTGTAAAATGTTTCTTGTATGGTTAATTCCTGGACTTCACTAACTCTCCTAAGTGATGTGATAGCTACCAGGAAGGCTACTTTCCAAGTAAGGAACTGTAACTCGCATTTGTGCAGAGGTTCAAATGGGGGACCCATGAGTCTGGTAAGAACTATTTTGAGATTCCATACAGGAGGCGGTGGAACTCTAGGTGGAATTACTCTTAAGTCCTTCCATAAACACTTTGATAGCGGGTAATCTAAACAAGGACAAATGTCTGTTTTGGAAGTAAGCAGCAATTGCAGCAAGATGTAACAGTATAGATGTATATGCTAGGTTACATTGTTAAAGATGCAAAAGATAACAGATAATATTTTGGATGGAAGCATCGAGTGGATCGATTTTGTTATTTGTACAATAAATGGCAATTCGCTTACACTTTGCTGCGTAGCATGCTCTAGCAGTAGGACGTCTAGCCTCTTTAATGATGTTCATGCAGTCTGGCGGGAGATTAAGGTAGACAAACTCTAGGACTTCAGGAGCCAGATCGCAAGATTGAGTTGATTGGGATCTGGGTGCCTTATCTCTTCATTGTGCTGAGTGAGATTTTTGGGGGAGAGGTGCAGCTTTTGATGAGGCACTACTTAAAGTTCCAAAAGGGTTGTGAATCATGGTTGGCATGCCCATGTTGAAGCAACTAGTATAATTGTGAGGGAGTGTTGTTTGAGCTTCCGAACCAGTAACGGAATGAGCGGGAGAGGCGGAAAAGCGTATGGAAATCTGCCTGTCCAGTTCATCAATAGCGCATTGCCTTTGGACAATGGGTGTGGATACCTGGAGGCGAAGCTTGGGCAATTTGCGTTTGTGTGTGGCGAACAAATCTATGCCTCGATGACCCCACATGTGAAAGAATGGAAGAAGCACTTGAGGATGAAGTTCCCATTCGTGGATTTGCTGTGCTTGACGACTGAGCAGATCCGCGATGTGATTGTTTACTCCTGGTAGATGTTCTGCGAGGAGGTAAATGTTTTCAGGGATGGCCCATCTCCATATGCTTTGCGCTAGTTGTGAAAGCTGAAGAGTGTGTCCCCTCCTGTTTTTGTATGTAATACATTGCTGTCATGTTGTCTGTACGGATCAAGACAGCTTTGCCTACTAGCAAGAGTTGAAAAGTCTTTAGTGCTAGAAAGGATGCCAGGAACTCTAGGTGATTTATGTGGAGTTGTTTCTGTTGATCGATCCATATACCCTGTACGGTACAGTTTTGGACATCAGCTCCCGAGCCGGAGAGCGATGCGTCTGTGGTTAGCACTATCTGTGGAACCGGGTCCATAAACGACCACCCTTTGGATAGGTTGTGTGTGTTCCACCACTGCAGAGAGCGATGCGTGCGGCTGTCCACCAACACCAGATCAGTTAACTGACCTTGAGCTTGGTTCCACTGATGTGCTAAACATTCTTGTAAGGGACGCATCTGAAGTCTTACATAGGGAACGATGAGGATGCAAGAGGCCATCATCCCTATTAGTGGCATTAAAAACTCTCGCTGGAAAGGAATGTGTTGAGGTTGAAATATGAGCCTGCATACTTGCTATCCTAACTGGATTGGATTATGCAAGGACTTTTGAGGTATTTATTGTGGCATTTAGATACTGAAGCAGGTGGGACGGTTAAAGGTGTGACTTGGGTAGGTTTATTGTGAATCTCAAGTCGTGGAGCAGCTGGATTGTTCTGTGTATTGTACACAGTGTGTACGTGACTTGGCTTTTATGAGCCAGTCGTCGAGATAAGGAAGCACGTGAATGTGTTGTCTGCGCAAATGAGCTGCGACTACTGCGAGACATTTTGTGAAGACTCGGAGTGCTGTAGTCACTCCGAATGGGAGGACTTTGAGTTGATAATGCTGTCCGTCCACTACAGACCGTAGATATTTTCTGTGAGCGGGGTGAAGGGGAATATGAAAATAGGCATCCTTGAGGTCTAGAGTGGCAAGGAAATAGCCCTGTTGGAGCAGTGGGAGAACCTGTGGGAGTGATCATGTGTAAGTGGTCCGACTGTATGTAGAGATTTAACTGTCGGAGGTCTAGTATCGGTCTGTGAGTATCGTCCTTCGTTGGGATTAGAATGTAAAGGGAGTAAACCCCTGTTCCTTGATGAGGTAACGGAACCGGTTCTATTGCTCGTTTTTGTAATAAGGAGAGAACCTCTTGTTTTAACAGTGTCAGATGTTCTGTAGACATTGGACGTTGTTTGGGGGATTTGAATGGGGGAGTTGAAGTGAGTTCCAGGCAGTAACCATACGGGTTTATTTGTCTTACTCATTTGTCTGTGGTGATGGAATTCCAGACAGGTAGGAGCTGTGATAGTCTTCCCCCGACTGGAGTGGAATGGTCATGGGGAAATGGATGGAAGTCCCTGTTTTGTAGTAGGAGAGGTGGGGGTGTTATTACTGGGGCCTCTACCCTTGTTGTTGTTGCCTCTATAACCTCCTCTGAAATAACCTCTGTTAGGGAAGGTTTAAGAAGTGTTTTTGTAGGAGGATGAGGTGTTGTCCTTTCCAATAGTTTTAGAGGCGCCCCTATAAAAGGAGCGACAAAAAAAAACCTCGAGTGGTTGTTGCCTGTAGGGTTCCCATGGACTTAGCGGTTTCTGAGTCCTTTATTTTTTCCAAAGATGTGTCTACAGTGGGTCCAAATAAGGGTTCTTGATCAAAGGGTTGATTAAAAATTGTGGACTGCACATCCTGTTTAAACCCAGATATGCATAGCCATGCGTGTCTGTGTAGCAACGCTTGTGTTAACTGCATGAGACGCTGTGTCGGCTGCATCAAGAGCACACTTTATAGAAGTGTTTGTAATTAATTTTCCCTCTTGTATGAGGTCATTAGCCTTAGCCCTATACTGATCGGGAAGATGTTGTATGAGCTTTTCAACCTCATCGTAATGAGCCCTATCATACCTGGCCAGTAACGCTTGGGTATTGGCAATGCACCGGTGATTCGCTGCTTGTGAGGCAATGCGTTTGCCAGATGCATCTAGAAATTTAAACTACTTATCTGGAGGTGGGGCGTCCCCTGATTGGGAATTTGCTTGTTTACGTGCATTTGACACAACCAAGGAATCTAGAGGGAGCTGTGCTTAAATGTAAGCTGGATAGTTGGGAGCTGGTTTGTATTTTTTCTCAATCATAGGGTTGAGAACTCTAGCCCTAAAGGGATCTTTAAAAACTTCAGGTGCATGTTTGATGATACCTTTTAACATAGGTAAAATGCTTGTTGATTTTTGTGACTGTGTGAAAGTCTCTAACAAAACATCTTCCTCCTGTGGGCCTAAGTGTAATTCTACCCCATGATATTGTGCAGCTCTATTTATGAGCTATGCAAAACCTATGTTGTCATCTGGGGGGATGGCCTGGATGGGTAGGGGTCTGGATCGGGGAGATCTGGGACATCTGGTGATTATTATAATCCTCCCAAGGATCAGGTGGTGGGAGAGTAGTGTCATCATTATCCTCTTGTGGGTTTTCAATTCATTGGAGAGAGTGCTGGAGAAAGTGGTGTTGAGGGGATAATTGGAGTAGAGAAGGGTCTGGCTGGAGAAGTTTCCATGTCTTTATTCTTTAAGGGTACCTTGGGTTCTTCTGGGGAGTCCAAAGGTCTCTTTTTAGATAGAATTGTCTTGATATGGCCAGTTTTAGGGTCAATGTGAAGGGTTTTTTGTTTAGGATCCACTGGATCTAGTTGAAAAAGGTATTTTAATACAGTATCCTTGTTCGGTACCGATGATTTTGGTTGTTATGGTTTTGATTCCGAAGCTTCAGGAGAGGTCTTAGTGTCCTTTTGCTTTGGAGGAACTGACGAGTCAGAGGATTTTTTTGGCTCTGAAGATTTATGGTCTTTTTTCGGCTCCAAGGATTTGCTCTTTCAGCTATGAAGATTTTTACTCTGGTTTCGGCTCTGAGAGTTTATCTTGATGGTGTTTCGGTGCTGAATGTTTGGGTTGTGGTAGCGGGGATAGTAGTTCTGTACCGATGCGTGGCAAGCTCGGTTCCGAGTCGCCTGAAGGCTTGCCCTAGGACTTCGGAGCCGAGCCCGAAGGCGGGCGTCAGAAGTTTTGTCACGGTGTCGACCTGAGCCGGAAGGCGAAGTTGTTACCCGAGCCTTATGTTTTTGAGAAGAGGTTTGGGGTGTCGATGTCGGTACTCACAGTTCGTTGACCTGGAGTAACGGTCTGATCTTCAGTCTCTGATTCATCGGCTTCAGAGACGCTGATGTCTTCATTGTCCGGTTCTTGTTCCTCTAGAGCAGTGGTTCCCAAACTTTTGACTCCTGAGGACCCCCATTGAGTCACCACTGGAAGCCGGGGACCCCCAAGCAATTTGTAAGATTTAAATTTCAAACATTAATACAGTAATTTCGAAAAAAATTAACACACTTGTGCACACAAAACAAATACTCGAATTGCTAATGATTTTAGGTGCATATTTACAAACCCCTATCACCATGGGACCATCACTTTTTAAGACGTTCCTGTGGCGATAGGGGCTTCGCCTTATTTACAAGGCAGAGTTAAGCCACTTAACGTGGCTTAACGCTGCCTTGTAAATAAGACCCCCTTTCACCCAATGCTTAGCGTGAAAAGGGTGGGCAGTGGGTGTTGCGGTGGGTGTTTCCCCTGCAACACTCATTGATTTTGACGCGGCCCCCTCTTTACAAGAGCACCGTAAATGGGAGGCAGCGCCAAAATTAAGACCAGGGAAAACCTGGTCTTAACTTGGCGAAACAAGGAGAAATGCTTCATTTCTCCTTGTTTTTGCAAAACGCCTTGGATTGTTTATGTTCAGCAAGGTGACCCTTCATGCACATCAACAATCTTTTTTAAAAAAAATTACATTTTGTAACTTCCATATGTGCTGCAGTAAGCAGCACACATAGAAGTGACAAAATGACATTTCAAGATTTTTTATGTGCAGGAAGGGGGACCTTCCAGAACACAAACAATCTTCCCCTGTTAAGTGTAGCACCAGCGCAGGGGAAACGCAGGGCTGCACCATATTCTTGTAAATATGGGGCAATCCAGCATTTCTGAAGTGGCGGAGTGTGTTGTTAAGCCAAGGAGGCTAACAACACTCTCCGCCACTTCTGTTGTATTTTATATTGAAAGAATTTGCAAGAAAACGAAAAAAGTTAATGAGAAGGTTGGTGCTGCATCTCCGTGACTAACTTTTCAATGGTTGGTTTTATTTTGCAGTACGAGGCTCCTGCTCCTGCCAGGGCCAGACTGGAAATCCAAAGCAGCCCTGGCAAATGATTTCAGACCAGTCCCCATACGGTGCACACCAAGTGCAGTGAGTGAGTCTGACCACTACAAAGGGGGCTTTGGGAGGCTCTTCCCCAAAACATTTAGGAAACAATGGTGCAGTCTACAACACACGTATCATTATATATTGAATTGTATTAGCTTTTAAAGAATAGTAAATGAAGACATGACTGTGCACCAGAAGACGACAATCTTTCTGGGGGGTCTTAATTAATTCCCCCACTATCACCATCCAACAGTGCTTCTCATCTCCCCATAGCCCCTCCGTCAGCTGTATTTCATTTTTTATAGCACCTCTCATACCATTGTAGGATGTCAGAGCACTTTACATCACACACATATAGAGACAGTGAATCATACGTGTAAATCTGTGTATAGAAAATGTTACATAAGGCAAAGGGGACTACAAGGTGTAGAATTTACATGTTATTCATACTGGTAGGCATTTTTAAAGAACATAACACAGTGGTTAGCATTGACTTTAACAATACAAATGTATTTCCACCCAAATAAACCTTTTTAGCAGCATCAGGATAATCAAAGACTGGGAAAAAACATAAGTCACTAACTTGTACCTTGCAGTTTGCAAGCAGCTGTTTGATGATAGATTATAGGTCACTGTGCTAGATTAGGATTGTTACTTTTGAACTGCACAGTGACAAAAGAATCTCTCTGACAAAAGCAGTAACCCACTGACCTATGCATATAAAATACTGTTTTTTAAAATGCATGGTACACATTCTTTGCAGTAGGTATATTAACCCTCTGTGCTACATTAGATAAGTCAAAGCTGCCACTGGACAAAACACTCATCTCTCTGCAGAAGGGACATTAATCACTGGTGTTATCTTGACACTTTTATTGTTCTTTGAAAACTGCTAATTAAACAAGATACTTTGCAGTGCTTTCAAGACTGCTGCCTGCGGACCCCCTAGGAATGTGTCAGGGACCCCTGGGGGTCCGCGGACCACAGTTTGGGAAACACTGCTCTAGAGCATCGGCCCTGCATCAAAGATGTCGTCCGGCCCTGAGGTAGTGGATCAAGACATTACGTGACGTCGAGTCCAGCGATCACGTATGGTTTTCTTCGATCGGATTGAAGAGCAGGCCGGGCTATCTTGGTCCTCGTGTTCTGGAGAGAGGCAAAGGTTACAGACCTCATGGGGATCAGTGTATGGGAATTTGGCACCATACAGAGAGCATTTTTTGAATGCACTTATTTCCATTAGCTGTAGGGCCTGACAGTGCGGATAGGCCCAACGGCCCGTGACAAACGTAACCGAAGGTGTTGAGATTTGTGTTGGAACCGCGTCGAGGAGCGCGATTGAAAAACAATACCGTCTAGCGGTGAAGGGTTGCGCGTTGAAGGGGAATCGAATACGACACTGACCCGCAGCGGAGCCGTTTACATCCGAACCCGATGGCGGAAAAAAACAATCTGAAGATGGAGTCGATGCCCATGCGCACTATCATCATCAGGAGGAGTCACCTATCTCGTGACTACAAAGACTTCTTCCACAAAAACAAAGTGCAAACATCCAAGCCCAACACCAGATGGCGGTCTTTGCTAAAGTATACAATCTACAGCTCAGTTGCCTCGAACAAATAGTTTGCTACACAAAAGATCTTTTATAGTCAGAGCTGAGGTCTTTACATTGTGAAATCTGCCATGCTTATCGACCATTTTTCTCATAGGTTATCAAATGTGAGGCTCTGACTGAGCAAATCAGCACCTTTAAATGTCTACTTAAGGATCAAGCATTTTCCTCTCTAATGTGCCATTCAACACTAAAAGGTCTTATTTATTTTTCAATATTTACCTTTTCCCTTAGCAGATTTTTAGGCCTTTTTCTTGAACTTTCTTTCCAATGAACCCGATAATCTTGCAACTCATCATGTTCCTTATCTAACATCTTTGCAGTTTTACTTCCTGTGTCAAAGTTATCAACGTCTGGATAAGCATAAACGTTTTCAAATTAAAATTGTATATGGGTCAAAAGTCCTTGTATGTTTGTCAAAACTGGCGGCACCAAACATCGGTCCTTCTAAAATGCAAATGACTGATAATCAAATTAGTCTACACAAGTGTGGAGCTGCCCCACCCGCCGTGCATATGGACTCATCTCACCTCTGAAAACCTAACATGGCAGAAATTATGTGGCAATAGCCCAAGCAATGAATGGGATGCCAATGCTACATTCGATCCATTGAAAGCCATTGAAACTGTGGCTGTTCTGTCCCACTCCTTTCATGCTGTGATGAAATCTTGGAAGCTATCATCCCTCTTGGGACAAAAGTGCACCACTGTCATATTCCACAGCCATGTATTAGCTCCCAGTGCAGGGTGGAGGTTGATTGTGATCTACTGAGGGAATGCTTCATGAGTTTGCTTTAAGGCAAGAACTAATAGAGGGCCCATCTGAGTCAATAGTGCTTTTGAAGTGTTTAGGAAATCCTATATTGCTGGCCACAGGTCTTTCCTGTTTACAACTTGCACCTAAGCAAGCTTTCTATGCCCATGAAGACCTGGAGCAGGCAAAGTCTTAACTAGATAACATATCAGGACAACACCCTGGTACACTTTACAAGAGTGCCCCTTGTGGTTCCAAGCCCACAGATGGTGATTGCGACCATCATAGCTAAAAGAACCAAACAGCAACCCCTTACACAAGAGAGATATCCAGGGATTCCCCGATGACCGGGGACAAGCTTGTCTTCAGAGCAGGTAATAGTGGTGAAAGATATGACAAAATATTTTAAGGAATTTAAGAAATACACCACATTGGTGAAAATAAGTGCCAATGCGGATAACTTCACTTGTCTGCTAGGTGAATTAAGCAGACTTCGAAAAATCTAAATATGTTACCAGACCTACAGATCGAGTGACTTGATAATCTACTTAACCATACTGTAATGCACCTCACAAACAAATCTTAAATTCTGTGCTCCTCAGCAAATATTATATTTCACCAACTCGCCATTTTCTTTATAATCACATATGACAGCACCTTAAATAGAGGTACTAGGTGTTGAAGGGGTGTAATTTGACATTGGATTTCTCCTACTGGAGCCAGTTGCGGTCAAGGGGAGCCATTGCATTTACCCTGCAGGCGTTGTCGTGGAATCCTGGAGGATCAAGCCAATACTGGACTTGTACTCAGGATCGCTGGGGAAAATTTTCTGGACCAGTGGGCCACTTGGACTCGGGCCGGTGTCGTCGGATGCAGAGTGGTCAGGGATTTCGTCCTCTCTAGTCGTAGGTTGGCCAGGATTAAGGTTCAGGGGTGCCCCAAATTACTGAATTTAGGGGTGTTAGGGGGGCTGGAAGGTAGTAACCAATGGTCTACCTACCTTTAGGGGGACTACACCCTTTGTATGGCCACTCCCTTTGGGGAGGGAGCATACTCAATCCTATCGGCTGAAATCCTCCAAAACAAAAGGGAAGATTTTCAAAGGAAGGGATGACTTCAGATCAGGACACCTTTAGGGTTGTCATTGCTGAGAGGAGAACACACCTCTCCTGCTTACTAATTTTCCCCGCTGACCTAGCAGCCAAAAGTGGGGCTTGGTCAAGGGAGGCAGGCATCTCAACTAGCTGGAGAGGCCATGGATAACAAAGGGCAGGAGGAATCTTTTGAGGCCCACAGCCCTTCAATGCTGTTCCTGCTTGTGGGTGTGTGTGAAGCACCTCCACCCAGAGCAGGCTTTGTTTCTGACCCACAAGAGCACAAGGTTCCCACCTCAGGGGGGCAGAGTCATGTCTAGAAACAGGCAGGCTGGTGCAGACTAGTCAGGAACACTAGTAGTTTTGTAGGTTTTTCAGGGGGCATCTCTGAGGTGTCCTCTGAGTGCATTTATTAATGAATCCATATCTCTACGTTGAACTGGGCCTTGAGCTAGTGTAGGATCAAATTGATTTGGAATACAACTGAACTGGAATTTACTAGATCAATTGTACTGGATTGTCTCTCTCACATGGATGTTAATATACAGATGTGAATACTATTCCATGGATTAAGTAATTCAAGTGTATGTTTCAGGAGTTGGGTCTGATTGAATTTTTCAATAACCCCACTGATAGGCCCCATCAAGGCAAAGTTATTATCCAAACCGCTTTCATAACTAGAGGAAATTTACTGCACTTGCATGTGTTGAATTGGCATAAATGAGTAAGTTAGATGTAACCATTGTGTTTTTAAATAATCCCT
This sequence comes from Triturus cristatus, assembly GCF_964204655.1. Classification (NCBI taxonomy): domain Eukaryota; kingdom Metazoa; phylum Chordata; class Amphibia; order Caudata; family Salamandridae; genus Triturus; species Triturus cristatus. Next base: position 416,641,076 of record NC_140584.1, read on the forward strand.
GCTTTTATCTTGCATATCTGATGAATCCTAAACAGATTCTATCGGACTATATTTTGCCTGTCCTGGGTTAATTTTCTGGTGTCATTCCCACAGCAATGTAGTTGGTCTAATGCCCTATGCTCATGTGATAACTTCACAGCACAGAGCACTTTACTCTATTTTGTCCTTTGTATAAGTCAGTAAGAGTTAAAAATGTACTTCTAATGTTAAAGTCTCTCAGATCCTGTTCTTATACAGAAGGGTATAGTTTTTTTCTCTTTGGACTTAATGGGTGGCTGCTGAGCAGTTCTACATTTTATAAGAGGAGCAATTGCATTAGTAATTAAATATGGCTAAGTGGGTTGATCTATTCTGTATGTGTTTGTCCAAAATTGTAATGAACAAATCAGGCTGCTGTTATTTTAATATTTATTGTGAAGACTCCTGTTGATTCTTAAATGTGTTTTAATGATGCATTTTTGAATTGTGTGCTTTTATGATTTTAGATTGAACAAAGCTTGTTTGACTGATTCCATCCATCACTGGCACCAGAGTGGGCTCATTATTTAGAGATGTTTGGTACCAAACATGTTGGGATCCGGTGAATCATGGAGTTGTGGAACTCTTATTGACAAGCTCCCAACCCATGTACTCAGTATGGCTTCACTATGCACTTATGATGTCTAAGAATGGACTTAGACACTGTAGGGGCAAATCTGCTCAAGATGTTATGCCCTCACAAGAGGTATAGTGCACCCTGCCTTAGGGCAGTAGAGCCTGATGTATGGATGACTTACCTATGCCTCTTATAGTGCTGGCAGGCCTGGCACACAGGGATGTGTGCCAGGTCGACTTCACTTTTAGCTGCACCAAAACATGCAGGGGTGTGTGTGTGTGTGTGTGTGTGTGTGTGTGTGTGTGTGTCTGTGTGTGTGTCTGTGTGTGTGTGTGTGTGTCTGTGTGTGTATGTCTGTGTGTGTGTATGTCTGTGTGTGTGTGTGTGTCTGTGTGTGTGTGTGTGTGTCTGTGTGTGTGTGTGTGTCTGTGTGTGTGTGTGGGTCTGTGTCTGTGTGTGTGTGTGTGTCTGTGTGTGTGTGTCTGTGTGTGTGTGTCTGTGTGTGTGTGTCTGTGTGTGTGTGTGTGTGTGTGTCTGTGTGTGTGTGTGTGTCTGTGTGTGTCTGTGTGTGTGTCTGTGTGTGTGTCTGTGTGTGTCTGTGTGTGTGTCTGTGTGTGTCTGTGTGTGTGTCTGTGTGTGTGTCTGTGTGTGTGTCTGTGTGTGTGTCTGTGTGTGTGTCTGTGTGTGTGTGTGTGTGTGTGTGTGTGTGTGTGTGTGTGTGTGTGTTTGTGTGTGTGTTTGTGTGTGTGTGTGTCTCTTAGGGTGGCATAATACAAGCTGCAGACCCTCTAGTTACAATGCCCTTGGAACCACTGGTACGTTTTACAAGAGACTTGTGTGTGGGCAAGAGGTGTCCCAATTGTGGAAACAATGGTACAGTTTTTGGAAAGAACACAGGCACTGGGAACCAAGTTAGCAGGAACCCAATGCACATTCAGTCAAAGATGCATCATAGACCAAACGTGGGGTGCAACCATATAAAAATTGGCACTTCCCTACAATAGGTCACAGTGATGCTCAGATCTCTGGCTATCAGACAATTCTGAATTGTGTGAGCTTCATGAGACAAGGCTCTAGATCGTTTTTCCCCTTGTTAGTTCAAATAATACATTGTTGTCGTGTTGTCCATCTGAATGAGAAAGGATTTCGACTTAAAGGACGGAAGAAAAGCTTTCAGCACTAGATAAACCACTCGTAGCGCTAGGAGACTGATGTGATAAGTAATTTTCTTCTGAGACCGTGATCCCTGGATTTGAGTCTTAAGTGTTTCTCCAGGCCTTACTGTAGAAATGCAAACATGAGCAGGACTATTCAGTGCTTATGACTATCAACAGAGATCCCATGAGAGAGAACAAGTATTAAAGTATTTAAACCGCACGGAAAAAACAAAAGATATCAACACCAATTTATAAAAACAGACTGTTTTTTAAAGAATTTAGACACCAGACTCAAATAGATCCATCGGAGGGGTTAGGGAGATATAGTTTTACAAGCAATGGTAAATCACAGCAATTTCACTCAACCACGAATAAGCCTTGGCAAGGTCAACAAATTGGACACTTAGAAACTTTTTCAAGGAAAACTTAGGTAAGCATCAATGCAGTCGGTTAGAAGTACTTGGGCGACCAACTCTGGTAGGTAGGCAGTCAGGAGGAACCCGCCAGATCCTCACGGACCGTTACCTTCACAGGAGAGGCAGTCTTCAGGCAGTTCCAGCAACTTTATCCAAGTTGTAAAGGATTCCTATGGAGTGGTCCTGATGCAAGGGATGAAGGGTGCAGAAGAAACTCCAAGGATGGTGTGGATGCGAGGCAGTCGACGAGAGTCTTTCTGCAGAGATACCTCAGTCCACAAAGATAGAGAGGGGGTCCTGGCTGTGGGGTCGATGTCCCATGAAGTCCTTTGCCATCTGGCAAAAGTCCGGTAACCACTGGACTACCAGTCACCTGCTGTCATGGTCACAGGCGAATCCTTCCTGGGTCGATAACTCGCATTCGGAGTGTCCCAGCAGCTCCCTGACAGCACTTCCAGGAACAGCAACTCTGGTGCAACTATGTGCATCGGGTCTTGGTCCTCAGAACTGCACGGTGGCAGTCGTAACAGCTTGAAGACCTCTTGTTACCAACTTGACCCAGCAGGCATCTTCAGCTGTTGTGTCCCTGGGCAGCAAACAGGAGGCCCATCAGTTGACCCTTTGAGTCTCTTGGCTTGACTGGGCTCTGGAGATAGCTTCTGCTTGAGCAGGTCATGGCAGGCACAGTCCAATCCTTCGCTAGCCACTAGGTGCAGCAACTGCAGCCTCTTTGCTGGTATTTGGGTGCAGCAGGGCAGTCCTTCGAAGTTGATGAAAATCTAAGGTCCGAGTGCCAGGGGTGCCCCCTTTATGCCCTGAAAGTGCCCTCAGGGCAGGCTGCGGTTGGTTGCCAATGGGACATAAGATCACCACTCACCTGGTGACCACTGCCTATGGAGTGTGGCATCTGGCGATCCCTATATGCATCATTCTGCCCACTCCCAAAATGGCGAGAGCTTTCTCTCGGTTCAGATCTCCCTAGTCTACCCCTCTGGGTTGGCTACCTCACTGCTACCCACCCCCAAGGAAAGTAGTTTGGCAACTGGTTTCCCCTCTCTGCGACTGTGTCAGATTATCTACCTGCCCTGGTGTTTAATATAAAAATTATTTACTTACCTGTAACTATGGTTCTCCAGTATTGGCATCTTTCATAGATTCACATGTTTGAATCCTCGTGGGAGTCCCACTGTATCATTATAAAATCAGTAAATACTATAATCATAGACTACAATGCAAAGCACAGTCACTGCAATTGCCTATCTACAATCTTTTGTAAAAAATAACCAAACTTAAGCAATAACTAATCAGGCAACAGCACCCTGTAGAACTCTCCTAAGATTTTCAAGCACAAGTGTGAAGTAATATGCAAGAGGGAATAAGGGAAGCCTCTTAGGGGAGGAGGGTTAGTCGCACGCGAATCTATGAAAGATACCAATACTGGAGAACCGTAGTTACAGGTAAGTAACTCATTTTCTTCTCCAGTATTGGATCTTCCATAGTTTCACATGCTTGAATCAGAGTAGACAGCACTTGTATATATAAACATTGCAGAGAATAACAATACCCTTAGTGGATGGTGGGTAAATATATATAGCATATCAGCAGAGTAGCATGTAAAAGCAAGAAGCATTATATATCTACATAATGGAAAAAACAAACTGAAAAGGAAACACCTCTAAAAATAGAGGCTTACCTTATTCAAACGGATGACGCAAGACCGCTTGTCCTACTGATGCGTCCCTGCTAGTTGCCAGGTCCAAACATTAATACAGTGTGAAAGTGTGTCTGTTCTTCCATGTTGCGGTTCAGCAGATCTTATCTAACAGGATACCATCGAACATGGCAGCAGAAGAGGAGACCACCATCATGGAATGCGCTTTAGCTTTGATCTTGAGCGGTTTACCTGCTTTATCATGGCAGAGTTGAAAAGTTGTTGCAATCCATTGTGAAATAGTTGTCTTTGTGACTGAAGCACCCAGTTTTTGAGGCCCATATGAGACCAGCAAACGATCCGATTTCCGGATCTGTTCTGTCCGTTGCAAATAAAACTTAAGACATCTTTTGATATCTAGAGAATGAAGAGATTTCTTCACTGGTGTGGATGAATTTCGGAAAAATTTGCGGAGGACAACAGGTTCATTAGGGTGAAACTGGGATGAAACTTTCATAACTTTAGGATTCATTCTGAGTAAAACATGGTCAGTGAAAAGTAGATAGGATTTTTTTTATAGAGAAAGCTTGAATTTCACTCTCTCCTCGCTGAGGTGAGGCGATAGCCAGAAGTAATGCCACTTTCCAAGTAAGAAATCTGAGCTCTACTTTGTGAATAGGCTCAAACAGTGGTTTCATCAGCTGGGAAAGGAGTGTGTTAAGACGCCATTCCGGTGGAGGAGGTCGAATGGGAGACCTCCTCCCCCACCCCGTTGAGGTAATGCATGCCTGTGGTGTTGTCTGTTCGTATGAGGAGAGACGACACTTGTATCTTTGGAAGAAACGACTGAAGAGCTATGAAAATTGCCCTCAATTCTAGGAAGGTGATGTGCATCTTGAAGAGTGACGCACTCTATTTGCTGCACACTTGGAGGTCCTGAAGGTGAGCTCCCCAACCTTCTAATGAAGAATCTGTGGTGAGAATGAAGTTTGGAAGTAGAGAGAGGAATGTCAGCCCACAGAGAGATTGCTGGCAGACTGCCACCAAAGAAGTACTTTTTTCATGGCTGGAGTGATCCAAATAAGGTTGAAGGATCCAGTCACTTGAAGTCATTGCCTGTCCAACTGTTCTTGGTAATGTATCATTCTGAGATGTGTGTGACAGCCCTGTGAGAATGGCTGAAGACATGACGCGAAAGGATTTGAGGAGACGAACAGGAGCAAACTCTTTTTTGGAGAGATTGTGAGCCAACGACCTCATGCTGTTTGCCTTTATGTAGACAAGAATGCCTTGCTTTGAAGGGTGTCTAAAGTTGCTCCGAAAAAAGTTATCCATTGAGAAGGCATGAGAACGGATTTCTTGTAATTAACTATGAGTACCAGAGTGAAACAGTTAACAGTAGATAGATATGGCTTCGGAAGTCTGGTGAAGCGATGGAGCTTGCGCCAACCAGTCGTCAAGATACAGGAAGATTTGCAGACCCCGTAATCTTAGATGTGCTGCTACAGGAGCAAGACATTTGGTGAAAACCAGAGGAGCTGAAGGGGAAGACTTTGAACTGGTATTGAGCGCCTGCCACACTGAAGCAGAGAAAACTGGTGTATGGGATGGATAGGAAGATGGAACTATGCATCCTGCAAATCGATGCGGACCATAAAATCCGAATGGTTGAGCAGTTGCAATATCTCCTATACAGTTACCACCCCAAAGGACTTTTCTGTAGCTATTTATTAAGCTGTCTGAGGTCCAGAACGGGACACCATTCTCTCGACTTTCTTTATAAGAAAAAAAGAGGGAATAGAACTCATTCCCCTTTGAGAGTGTGGAACTCTCTCTAGGCACTATGTCAAGGTTCGAAAAATCATAAAATTTTAATTGACCTGCAGGTCTAGTAACTTGAAAAATCTACTCGACCTAACTAATGTACTTGACCCGTGAACTGGTCTCAACGCGATTGTCACAGTTCACTTTACAAAATCCTCTAACTTCTGTCAGAGAAAGAAGAATACACGTAGGAAGACAAACTGACTTTTAACCCCTGTCTTGAAAGCCGGGCAGATGTGACAAGATAACATTTAAAGGCATCTTTATTGCTCAATCACTTTGTGAGCAATAAAGATGCCTTTAATTCTTATCTGGTCACATTTGCACCAGACAGGTGTCAAAAGTCAGTTTGTCTTCCTACATTCACTTTTCTTTCTGAGACAGAAATGAGAGGATTTTCATCTCTCCAGAAAGGGTGAGTAGGCCCTAAAAATAGATTGTCTTCATTAAATCTGGCTCACCATAGCGAGCAGATTTTTAGAGCCCTGTATGGTATTGTCACTGTTTTCTGACATCTCTGGAATATACAGGCTGGGTCTAGGTTGTCTGGAGTATGTTGCTTTTGGTGGTGCACAAAAAACCTGGTGCTGCTGGTAGGAGTGGCGAAATGACTGGTAAGACTGAGGCTGGCATCTTTGGTAGCAGCCACGAAAGGAATAGGCTCCCAGTCCACTAGCTCAACGAAAGGGAATCTTTCTGTACTGGAGCATTCCCAAGGATCTAGCAGTCTCGGTGTCCATTGAATATGCTACTTACCAGTATGCATCTGTTCTTGGCATGTAGGGCTGCTGACATTCATATCTGTGCATAGATCGCCGCCTAGTGTTGGGTCCGGATGATTGCACATTGTTGTCCTGGAAGAGTCTTCGAAGTATCACGAGATAGGTGGCTCCTCCCCTGGACTACAGTGCGCATGGGCATCCTCTCCATCCTTAGATTGTTTTTCGCCATTGTGGCAGTGATGGAGTAGATACAGTAAGTGATGACCATGCTATACAGTAATTCTGAGTGCTGCAGCCGCTACAGGCGCCGGGGAGGAGGGTGGGCGATATGAATGTCAGCAGCCCTACATGCCAAGAACAGATGCATACTGGTACGTAGCATATTCAGTTCGAGGCATGTGGGCTGCTGAATTCATATCTGTGCATAGATTATATATCAGTCCCTCCATTAGCGGCGGCTGCCCGTGCCAGCTGCAGCAGTCAGAAAAAGAGTTTTGAGAACAGCCTGTCCTACAGCTGCCTGCTGTTTTGAGTGTCCATCTACACAGTAGTGTTTGGTAAATGTATGTATAGTGGACCATGTGGCTGCTCTACATATTTCCTGCAAAGGAATGTTTCCTAGGAAAGCCATGGACGCCCCTAACTTTCGTGTTGAGTGGGCTCGTGGGGGAATCGTTAATGTGCGTTTAGCTTTTTGATAGCAAATTTGAATACATTTAATGATCCATCTGGCTATCCCTGCTTTGGAAATGGCGTTGCCCTTGTGTTGTGGAGAAAAGGCAACAAACAATTGTTTTGTTTTCCTAAAATGCTTTGTTCTGTCTATGTAGTACATGAGGGCCCTCTTTACATCTAGTGTATGGAGCATTCTCTGTGCGACATTTTGTGGATTTGGAAAGAAAACAGGCAGTTCAATAGTCTGATTCATGTGGAACTGCGATATCACTTTAGCCATGAATTGGGGGTTGGTACGTAGTACAACCCTGTTTGCTTGCACCTGTATGAATGGCTCTTGAATGGTTAGTGCCTGGAGTTCACTAACTCTTCTTATCGAAGTGATTGCCACTAAGAAAGCTACTTTCCAGGTGAGGAATTGAATCTCACATGAATGGAGAGGTTCAAAAGGTGGACCCATTAATCTGGTGAGGACCACATTGAGGTTCCACACTGGTGCCGGTGGGTGTCTTGGGGGAATCACTCGTTTGAGTCCCTCTAAGAAGGCTTTGATGGCAGGCACTCTGAATTCAGAGAGGTGCTGCCTGTTTTGAAGATAGGCTGCTATCGCGGTTAAATGTATACGTATGGAGCTGTATGCCAGATTGCATCGGTATAAGTGTAAGAGGTAACAGATGATGTTTTGAATGGATGCGTCCAGCGGGTTAATGTCATTGTTGTTGCAGTAAATGACAAACCTTTTCCATTTAGCCGCATAGCAGGCTCTGGTTGTGGGTCTTCTGGCCTCCTTGATGATATCCATACATTCAGGTGGCAGGTTTAGATAGACAAACTAAGACTTCAGGAGCCAGATTGCCAGGTTCAGCTGTTGCGGATCTGGGTGCTGAATTTCGCCACGGTTCTGAATCAAAAGTGCGGTTGTGATCCGCAGCCTTTGATGCGGCACCACGGAAAGTTCTAGAAAGGTGGTGTACCATGGTTGGCGTGCCCATGTTGGAGCAACTAGGATGAGTGTCAGTGAGTGTTGTCGCAGTTTGCGTGCCACTAGCGGTATTAATGGCGCTGGGGGAAAAGCGTACGCAAATCTGCCGGACCAGTTCATCCATATCGCATTGCCCTGTGACTGCGGATGTGGGAACCTGGCGGCAAAGCTTTGGCATTTTGCGTTTTTGTTTGTGGCGAATAGGTCTATCTCTGGATGACCACACTGTTGGAAGTACGGCTGAAGTACTGACCGATGTTGCTCCCACTCGTGCATCTGGTGGCTGTGTCTGCTGAGCAGATCCACCACCTGGTTGTCCTTGCCCGGGAGGTGTTCCGCCATGAGGAATATGTTCCTCTGAATGGCCCACTTCCACATGCTCTGAGCCAGATGAGACAACTGTGGAGAGTGTGTTCCTCCCTGCTTCTGTATGTAGTACATGGCAGTCATGTTGTCCGTCCGGATCAACACGAATTTGTTGCACAAGTGTACTTTGAATGCCTTCATGGCTAGGAAGATTGCCATCAGTTCCAGAAGGTTGATGTGCATCTTCTTTTGCTGTGTCGTCCATAGTCCCTGCACTGTGTAATTGAGTACATGAGCTCCCCATCCCTGGAGAGAGGCGTCCGCCGTCAGTATTGTTTGTGGAACAGGCTCTTGGAACCGTCGGCCCTTGCAAAGGTTTTGTGGATTCCACCAATGCAGAGAGTTGTATGCCCGACCGCTCACCAACACTAGGTCTGTTAATTGTCCTTGAGCCTGATTCCATTGACGTGCTAAGCACTCCTGAAGCGGGCGCATATGTAGTCTCGCGTGCGGGACTATGAAAATGCAGGAGGCCATCATGCCTATCAACTGCATGAACACTCGCGCTGGAAGGGAGTGTTGAGGTTTGAACTTTGTGATCAGCAGTTGCATGCTGTTGATCCTCACTAAATTTGGCTGAGCTGTGGCTGCCAGAGTGTTTATGGTCGCGCCCAGGTACTGTCGTACGTGTGCGGGTTGAAGATGTGATTTTGGGTAATTTAGTGAGAATCCTAGACTGTGAAGAAGGTGAATGGTGAGGGACATGTGGCTGGCACATTGCTGGGCTGACTTTGCCTGAACAAGCCAGTCGTCCAGGTAAGGGAAGACGTGAATGTGCTGTCTCCGTAGATGTGCAGCCACTGTCGCTAGGCACTTGGTAAAGACCCTGGGTGCCGTTGTTACTCCGAAGGGGAGAACTTTGAACGGATAGTGGTGATCCTGAATAGTGAACTTGAGATATTTTCTGTGCGATGGGTGTATGGGTATGTGGAAATACGCATCTTTCAAATCCAGTGTGGCTAGGAAGTCTCCCTGACTGAGTAGCGGTAGAACCTGCTGTAGGGTGAGCATATGGAAATGCTCTGATAGAATGTAGTGGTTGAGGGGTCTCAGGTCTAGTATAGGTCTGAGAGATCCGTCCTTTTTTGGGATTAAGAAGTACAGAGAGTACACCCCTGTCCCTTGTTGGTTTACGGGCACGATTTCTATTGCACCTTTTTGCAGCATACTTAGTACCTCCTGCTACAATAATGCCAAGTGCTCTACGGACATAGGACGGTGCTTTGGCGGTATGTTGGGTGGAGTGGACGTTAATTCTAGACAGTAAACGTATTGGATAATGTCCCTGACCCACCTGTCTGTGGTGATGGATTTCCAGACTGACAGGAACTGTTGGAGTCTCCCCCCGACAGGTGTTATGTGGTCGGGGGGCAGGGAGAAGGCATCACTGTTTGTTTTTGGGGGAGGACCTGGTGTTGCCGTACCCACGTCCTCTGCCTTTGGTGCTGGATCCACTATATCCACCTCTATTGTTTTTATAATAGTTACTTTGCGTACCCCCTTTATTGTACTGCTGCTGCTGGGACCCCTGACCTTTAGCTGCTCCTCTATTCCCAGGGCGACGAAAGGAGCCACTCCGAAACTGCTGCGACTGCAGAGCCCCCATTGATTTTGCAGTTTTAGTGTCTTTTTTAATTTTTTCGAGGGTAGTGTCAACCTCGGGGCCAAATAAAAAGTCTGGGTTGACCGGTTGATTTAAGATATTGTTCTGAATTTCAGGCTTGAAGCCTGAGATTCTTAACCATGCGTGCCTCCTCAACATCGCCCTTGCTCCAGTGCGCATTTGATGGACGCATTTGTAAGGAGTTGTCCCTCTCTGATAAGGAGCTCTGCTGCCTCTTTGTATTCATCTGGCAAGTGTTGTAGCAGTGATTCTAGTGTGTCGTAGTGTGACCTATCATAACGTGCCAGGAGTGCCTGGGTGTTGGCAATGCGCCAGATGTTTGCCGCTTGCGCTGCTATCCTTTTGCCTGATGTCTCCAGCACTTTGGACTCCTTGTCGTGGGGAGGAGCATCACCCGTTGTTTGTGAATGTGCTCGTTTGCGAGCATTAGTAACCACCATGGAGTCTAATGGTAACTGACCCTTAATGTACATAGGGTCTCCGGGTGCAGGCTTGTATTTTTTTTCGATTCTGGGGTTCAACACCCGTGCCCTGGTTGTTTCTTTAAAAATGTCTTTTGCAGGTTTTAGAACTCCCTTCAACATTGGCAGAGTTTTGACGGTTTTCTCAGAGGAGGCGAATGTGTCCACTAAGAAATCTTCCTCTACAGTGTCAGAATGGAGTTCCACTCCATGATTGGCAGCAGCCCGTTCTATGAGGGCATTAAAGGCAGCAGTGTCTTCTGTGGGAGATGTCTTTATATTATAAAGCTGCGCGTCAGGAGTATTTGGTGCGTTACCCTGGTCGGTGGGGTCATCCCATGCCTGATCTGGGTCTTGCATGTGATCATCAGGATCGATATCCACCGGGTAGGTGGTATCATCCCCTATATAGTCCTTTCCGGCGTCTGCCTCTGAATGCGTAGGAGAAAAAGACGGTGGGTCCTGAAGGAAGGGTTGAAAGGTTTCATGAAGCACTGGTGCGGAACCTGCCGGCAGTTTTTGTTTCAAAGGAATCTTGTATGAGTCCAAACCCTTCTCTGGTGTGATTTTCCGCTTGCGGAGCATCAGCCTACCAGTGTCGGCGTCGATAAAGTGTGCCTGTGAAGGCTCGATATCGATTTGTCCAGTGGATAGTGACTGTGTTTGGTGGACACGTGTCCGAATTTCGAACATTTTCGGTGCCTTGGGCGACGGCAATCCAAATGTGATGTGCGCCGGCGCCGAGTGTGATTTTGCGGCCTTGTGCGTTTCAGGACCCGACGTAGGTTGGAGGGTTGCTCAGTCCCTGATGCGTTGCAACGACGCTGAGACCTGTTGCAAGGTGAACGCAGATGGCGCTTTGGAACCGATAGGCACCTTGGAGGCAGGCGTCGAAGCGGTATCCGACTTATTTCCAGTCTTTGGGTCGTCGATCCGAAGGTAGGTATCGACGGTTCTCGGAGCCGATGATTTGGCAGGCGCCGCACCCTTTGATGTCGACGCATACGGATCGACCACCTTGACCTTGGTGGGTTGGGCCGTAATCTTCGGTGCCATAGGCCGAGTCGCCTTGTGGGGACCGAGGGCCTTCTTCTTTGGCTCGGCGCCGGGACCCGTCGCGGTGAGCTCGGCACCGAAATCTCTTTTGGTGTGTTCGGTGCCGATGACCTGTGCCGGCGTCGAAGGAGTGGCGGGCTTCGAGGCCTTCGATCCGATCGCAACCTGTTTCACTTTCGGTTTCGATGGAACCGGTGCGACGGACGGTTTCGGTTTCACTGAAGGAAATCCAGTCGTTTTCGATATTAATGGCTCCTGTGAAATGTTCGAGGCCGGGCCTTGAGGCGGGGCCAAAGAACCGTGTGACTGATCTTGGGTAAGGCCCGCAGGCGATCCCTCGAGACTCTTCCAGGACAACAATGTGCAATCATCCGGACCCAACACTAGGCGGCGATCTATGCACAGATATGAATTCAGCAGCCCAAATGCCTCGAACCTTAATAGCCTGTAAGGCGCCATGTATTTGCTTTCCGAAAAGCACATCGCCATCAAAAAGCATGTCCAGAATTGTGTTTTATACTTCACGGAGGAATGTAGTGGACCTCAGTCAACTCTGTCGAAGGACGGCCACACCAACAAGCTGAAGAAAAGCAAGGAAAGCTACATCCATAGATGCATCGATGACCCCAGAAGCAGATGTTTCACCCTATAATAATGTTTTCCTTGCCTCTATCCTCTCATCTTCTAGAAGAAGGTCCAAATATGGTGAGTTATTGAACCACATCTGGCTGTCATATCTTTCCTATTTCGCTAGAGCATTAACTGTGCGCCCAGTAGTGCCTGAACTGGTAGTAAACCTTTTGCCTATATGATCCAGTTGTCTACCTCCTTTATCCGGTGGTGCAGTGATAGGTGTCGAAGGATTTTTTCTATATTCCCTGCGTGGCTTGAGTGACCACTGAGTCTGGCGTTGGATGGTTCTTTTTTTACAAAAGAATGTAATTAGTCTTTTGCAGTGACTGCATTGCACTGTAGCCTAAGATTATACTATTTACTGCTTTTATAATGATACAGTGAGACTCCCACTATAATGACGGGGATGATTCAAGCATGTGAATCTATGAAAGATCCAATACTGGAGAACTGCCGTTCAAACGCGGCTTTACCTTTAAAGCCTGCCTTTTGGGTTTAATACTCAAATGGGTTCCTGTAGGAAGGAGGGGACACCTCCCTGGCCCACAATTCCTAATTGTTCTCCTACATGAGTCATTGGCACTTCTCTCCAAGAGGGCAGAAAGCGGTCTAGTGGAGCAGTCTCCATGTGTGCCTGGAAAACAACAGGAGTTTTAAGGGCAACAAAGTGGCAGGTGTGCTAAAGCTGCACACTGCAACAAGCTACATTAAGTTCAAGCTGAGTTGCAAGCCGGGCGAAATGTACCAAGTTGCTGGATAACTGAGTGCCTACTTGGTTGCACCGTTCAGAAGTTAGCATAGCTGAGGAGTCAGCGTGTAACCGCGTACTTACCAATTGGGCGACAATCAAACAGCGGTTGGTACAAAGCAGCTACTCACTCGTGAGGGTCTCAAGGCCCTTGGGTAGGAGGGAAGCACTCCGTTGAGTGCTGGGGTCGTCCGAAGAGCCAGGACTTGAGGTCCTTCCTGAGCTGGAGCAGTGTGGGATTTTGCCCGAAGTGGTGTGTGGGGGCTTGCCCGAAGTGGAGCGCAAGGTCATTCCAGGCCTAGGCTGCAAGGTAGGTGAAGGACTGGCCTCCTGTTCTGGTCTTGTAGATGCATGGAACGGAGGCCAGAGCAAGGTCGGCTGATCAAAGCGGTCTTTTGGGTGAGTGGAAGGAGAGGTGGTTGTTCAGGTATATGTGTCTGGAGTTGTGAAGGGCCTTGTATGCATGGGTGAGGAGTTTGAATGTTATTCTTCTTTCCACTTGGAGCCAGTGGAGGTGTTGGGTGATGTGACTGACGGGGATGTAGAGGATCAGTCTGGCTGCGGCGGTCTGGAGTTTGCAAAGGAGTTTCTTGTCGATTCCGGAGTAGTCCAGTCTGCTGCTGGTGAAAGCGTGCATGACAGTTTTTCTGGATTCGGATGGGATTCATCTGTACGTCTTTCAAAGAATGTGGAGAGTGATGAAGCAGGTTGAGTCTAGTATAATGCAGAGGTTTTGTGTGTGATCCGTCAGGGTGGGAGGATGTCAGAGGCAAGGGGCTCACCATGCGGAAAAAGTGGGGCCAAGGATGAGGACGTTTGTTTTCTCAGAGTTGAGTTTCAGGCAGCTGTTCTTCCATCCAGGTGGCAACGGCTTTCATGCCTTCAAGGAAGTTGTGTTTACTGATGTTGGGTTTGTTAGTGAGGGAGAGACTGAGCTGGGTGTCGTCAGCGTAGGAGACTATGTTGAGCTGTGGTTTCGGATGATGGTTGCGAGGAGGGCCATGTAGACATTGAAAAGGGTGGGGCGGAGGGAGGAGCCCTGGAACACAACACAGTTGGTCTCCCATTGGTAGAGAGGGAGTCTGACCTGCTGAGTTCTGCCAGTAAGGAATGAGCATATCCAGTCGAGGCCCTTGCCGTGGATGCCGGCATCAGGAAGTTTAGTGGCTAGGGTGGGGTGGGAGATCGTGTCAAAGGCAGCCGAGTGGTCCAGGAGGATGAGGGCAGCTGTTTCGCCCTGGTCAAGGAGAGAGCTGATGTTGTCGGTGGCAGCGAGCAGGGTGCTCTTGGTGCTGTGATTGCTGTGGAATCCTGATGGGGAGATGTCCAGGACGTTATTAGATTTGATGAAGTTTGATACCGGGGTGTTGACAGCCTTTTCGATGATCTTGGAAGCGAATGGAAGCAGGGAAATGGGTCTGAAGTTTTTGAGGTCAGTCTGGTCTGCGGAGGGTTTTTTCAGGAGGGGGCTGGTTTCCATTTGTCGGGGATGGTAGCAGTCTCAAGGAAACAAATGATCGTCCTAAGTAGTTTGGGTGCAATGGCAGAGGCAGCTCTGTGGAAAATGTGATTTGGGCAGGGTTCTGAGGGTGCTCCAGAGTGGATGCTTTTCATGGTTTTCAGGATGTCTTGTATCGTGAGTGGGGTCAATTTGAGCAGGGTCTGTTGGGTGGCGTTGCATGGAGGGAGAGCTGGTGCAGTGTGGGGGTCTTGGTTGTCTACGATGTCCTACAGCCTCTTGATCTTGTGGTGGAGGAAGGTGCTGAGTCTGCTGCAGAGGTCTTGGGAGGGCAGGACGGCTGTTTCACTGCAGGGCTTGGCAAATTCCTTGATGATGGAGAAGAGCTCTTTGATGTTGTGAGCGTTAGTGAGGATTCTGTCTTGGAGGGATTTCTTCCTTGTGGATTTGATGAGATGGTGGTGTGCAGTGGTGGATACTCTGTCGAGTCTTTCCACAGTAAAATCAGCTGTTGTGTGTTTGACTGTCAGGAAATGCAAAATACATTTCCTGTCCTAAGTTGATCATTTTCCATTCAGTACCACGGCTGAAAAACCTTTTCCAAGAACTGTTTGAAGCAATGTGGGGTGTGTGGGATAAAGGAAGATTTGCACCACAAAAAGTGTTTTTGGTACTTTTTCACGTTGCGTGACATGACCATACAAGATTCCTTGAATATCTCAGGGGCTGATTTAATCATCCCTTTGAGCATCCAGAGGTAGCCAACAGAATGCTCTTTTATGCAACGTTTCTCTAGCAGGAAGTCATCTTCTTCAGGGGTGAAGTACATGGCAACTCTATGGTAGGCAGATGCACGCTGAATAGCACTATGATACGCAGTAGTGTCATCAGGGGTTGGGGTCCTGACAGGGATGTTGTATGGGCCAGCATCTGTTGAGGTTGAGCGAGGGGGGGCTTGGGGTTCCACATCGCAATCCTCCCAGGGATCTTCTGAAGCATCAGGGTAAACCAGGGTAAAGTCCTCAGCTGGCGATTAAGGGCTTGGGCTGCCATGTTGAAGTAAGAATCCAGGGACCCTTGAGGAGAAGGCCTGTGTGCAGATCTCTAAATTGGAAAACGTATAGCTAGTAAAGATGCATCACTCCACAGAGCAGGGAGATGGTAGAGCAGTAAGGAATCTGTGGTTAGAGTATCCACCACAAAGAACGCTACTAAACGTAAGTAAGAAGCCCTTCTGATGGATACTCCAAACTGCAGATTACTCTACATTAGAATAGATACCACACCAGTATGTTTCAAAGTGGAGTGTCTCTGTAATGGGTACAAACCAAGAAGTCCTACACAACTGGAGAGGTAAAATATCCTTGAGGTGGAATTGGCTGTCAACGCAGTAGTGCTTTGTGAAAGTGTGCATGGCGCTCATGTTGCGGCCTGACAGGCAACTACGTGAGCCAAAGCAGTTGACTGGTAGAATGAGTTCAATTAATTCAGTCGCTGCCTCTTGGCCATTGCATAACAGATCTTAATGCAGAGGACTATCCACCTTTACAAAGTCTTTGGGCATCACCTTACCTTTCTATGCTGTTGAGAAACCAACAAAAACCTGATCATCCATCCGATGACCTTTGGTGCAATCGATGTACAGACTTAAGGTTCTTTAAAGTTAAGCCGATGGGAGTCTATCATTTTTAAAAAGGTGAGGTGGAAAAATGCAGGCTGGGAGGAGGATGCCCAACCTGAAAAGAAGGCACAACTTTTGGCAGATAGGCAGTACTAATCCTCTACACCTGTTTGTCCGGGAAAAAGGTGGTGTATGGCGGCTGCACCGAGAGTGTGGAGTTCACTGGTGATAAGGAGAACTGATCGCAATGAGGAAGACATTTTTGAGAGTCAAAAGATGCAATGGAGCAGCTGTGCATTGGTGAATGTTCCGCGACAGATTGATATGAAGCCAGGTCTCTGCCAGAGATCCCTGATTTCTATCTACCCCAGATGAAGTCCCCCACCTAAGTGGCAAATCAATCACCACCATCAACTCTGGGTGGGACAGGGAGCAGTGTCTGCTGACAGCCCAACTGAGGTCAAGCAGCAACCACTGAAGATCTCTAGCAGTTTCCTCCGAAACCTTATTCAAATATGAAACTGCCTTGGTTCTGGGCTCATTAAGACTTCAGTTTCCACTCCAGAGCCTGCATTTGCCACCTGACATAGTCAAGCATGATGCTTACCGATAACAGGCCAAGAGGCATCTCACCAAGACCCAGGCCTGATGCTGAAACACTGGAATCAAAGCCCAAATGTCTTGGACTCATTGACCCTCAACTGCACCATATCCAGAAGGGGTAAACTGGACCCCCAACCTCCAAAGATGAGCATCAACCACCACCTTCAAATGGGAGCACAGCAAATTGAAAATGCTCCTGGCTGACCCTGAACTGCAGCCGTCCGTGGGACTGTAGGACAGGTATCTGAAAATACACATCCAGCAGGACCCCCATTCAGTTGCCCGGATGCAGGACAGAGAACCTGAGCCAGAGTCAGCATTTTGAGTATGTCCTTCCACAGGAAGGGATTCAGAGGACAAAGATTTCATGTGGGACAGAAGTCTCCATCTTTCTTTGGCATAAGGAAATAACAGTAGCAAGACCCCACCTCCCCCATCCCGGTCTACGAGGCCGCAACCCTCTTGATGGCTCCTTTGGAGAAAAAGATGAAGACTACCTGTATTGCACAACCCCTAAATATTTTGTGATCTTTTGTTAAAGCCCATAAGCAGTCTTCCAGATAAATGACGATTGTTGAGTGGCATGTCCAGTACTCTGCTTGAACTCTGGGCAAAAGGTTGTGCTATGTAACCAGCCACACCTTCACTAGACAGACAGCCTCCATTGCAATCAGTATTCATCAATGAGACGGTAAAGGTCGACAGTATTTTCTTTGACAACAGTACAGAAATAATACTCAGTGTAATTGTCATGTTAGATTAAGGGGTGTGGAATTCCTATAGCCCAACAACCAGGACATATTGTTTGGGGTAAAAGATAATGAGTTTTCATGTTTTTGTCTTTGGGAAAAGTATGCCCAACCACCCCCCCCCCCCCCCCCCATCTTCAGCACAAACCCTCTGGCTGCCAGTTTTCAGTACCACATTATGGATCGGGAAACAACATTATCTGCAGTTAAGGTAATATTTGTGCCCATGGTAATGCTATTCGGACATTCATTTATAGTTCATTAATGCAAAACCTTTATTATAAGGGTGAGCGCGGTTAGAAAATGTTAGCTCAGACTGCACATATGACAGCGGTTCCAGCATAAAAAAGTGTACACATGATTGCAAACTTTAATGGTATGAGGCTAGGTATACCGCTCTATGATTGGATGCAAATATTTGTATGCGCTTGAAAGCAAGTTTGATGGTTCCTTGCTTTCAAAATAAAATGTTAACATAAAAATGCAGCTATGAAAAATAACATTTTGCGAAAATACTGTGAAATTGTAGGTGTCATTTCTTTGAAGCATCATTTAATAAAATGTTGATGCAGTGTAACCAGTTCTAATAAGATTCTGGGAAACCTGACAATAAATAGGCATTGGCAAAGCAAATAGGTCTTATATTGGTGATTAGCTTTTTGTTTTTTTCAATGCCAGTCTCATTTTGATATGGTTTTTGTAAAACTATATTATTCTGAGAGCTGCCGGGCCCTCACCTTTAGAACAAAAATTGGCCGGACCCTCACCATTCGAAAAAAAAATGGCAAAAGGCAAATATATTTTTAATCTAAAAAGGCACTTATTGCAAAAGTAGTTCCTGGCACTGAGTGCCAATATGCTCCTTGTGACATAGCAGAATGGTGTCACTCACAGTGCTGCTAGCCGATAGAGAGAAAGAGAGAGAGATAGAATTTAATTAAAACAAAAGTTTTAGTTAACGCCAGACATAAGTAGGGACCTTATTCTTAAAGAAAATCACAAAAGTGTACGCATCTTCTATGTCCTTGCATTAGTGCAGTTTTACAGCTTTCGTGAATTCACAGGAATTTACAGAAGTAGGCCAGGAAATCGTAGTCCTAGAAATATTTGTGAACTTCATTTTAGCACAAGCTAATATGCATGAGTAGATTTGCTCATTTGAACAGCTGTTTAGAGAGTTTAAAAATTCACTTCCCCTCCAACCACTTTTTTCCCCCAACCCAAGAAGACGTTTTAGTTCATCCATGAAAGGCATACATTTCCAACCTTTCTCAGTAAGGGAAAAGATTAGAGAAGAGCTGGTGAAAACCTCTTAAACATAAAACCTCTAAAACATGCAAGTTAGTAGGTTTGCACAGACTCAAAAAGGTATTCGGAAATATTGCTTACCGTTGCCCCCACCCGCAGCATGTACATCTGAGGAAAGGTGACTAAATAGGGGAATTGCCAGTATTCAAACCCTAATATGGCATGAGCCCTGGCAGAAAAGCTATTATCAGAGCTCTTATGCAATGAGATTGGTGCCATAACTTGTTGCCGCACTACATGCACCAAAGGGGCAGTGGATTTTTTTACAGGACAAGTAGTTTTATGAAACAACCTGTCACAAGGACAGGTAGATATTTTATTACGTTCCACATCCACTTAGATTTCTTACCCTTACGTGAAGATCGAGACACGGAAGGTGGCGAGTGTAAGAAAATAGCTCTGTATATACTGCTCCAAAGTACGGTACAGTGTGTACAGAGTCTGTGAGAAAGTTGCTCTGTATATACTGTTCCCAAATAGGTACAGGGTGTACAGAGTCCACAGTCTCCAGAGGCTAAAGTTAGATATAACCTTACTCTCTAAAGTGGTAGCTTGGTCGAGCAGTAAGGCAGTATCAGAGGACAGTGTAAAGCATTTGTTGTACACAGTCAGTCAGCAAATTGTCTCACACACTCAATAACTGAACTCTAGGCCAATGGTTTATATATAAAATTATATGCATGTTTTATTTTAGAACCAACAATTGGAATTAAAATATTCTTTCTCAGAAAGATGCTTTATATAAATACTTTTGCAATATGCAATTGACTTTTGTAAACAGTTACAAGTGGTTGCAATAGGCAACACTATTTTAAACACAAGTTTCATGTTATTTGCCACAGATTACTTTTAGGATTACTTTTGGAATTCCAGGACTGGATCCTAGATTCAGTCCTGGGTCAGTACTTGGAATCAAGTGATAAAAGTCGACTTAATTACTGTGATGATTTTTAGACAATACTTTGCTATTTTAAAATTTGACACTTAGAAAATATTTCATAGAAAACAGTCAATGATTCCCTATGTTCTCATTACTTTTGTAATCCAGTACTGGGTACCTAGACTCAGTACTGGGACCTTTATCCAAAACAGGTAAGTAATTACGTTTTCAGATATATTACGATTTTTAAAGAATATTTAAAGATTGCAGAAATTGACACTTAGAAGAAATTTCACAGAAAAACAGTCAATGATTTCGTATGGAAGAAAATTGGGTTACTGGTAAGTACAGTGTTAAGTATTTTTCAGAATCAGTGCTGGGCACCACGATCCAGCACTGGGAGCTCACCTAAGAGCAGGTGAGTATTTTCGTTTGTTACTCGGCTGATTTTTGGTGAATATTTTAAGTTTTGAAAAGTCCACACTTAGAAGAAATTTCAGGAAAAGCCAGTCAATGTTACCCTATGGAGAGAATTGAGTTATCGGTTTAAAGGTAAGTACTCGACTGGCACATTTAAGGTTCTGGGCATAGACTCAGGGGTCTCCCAGGGTCAGGTAGGTACAGTTGGTTCACCCTCAGCGGCACAAGGACGGCCAGGTGCAGAGAGAGTTAGGCCCAATGTTATCCTATGAAAGGTAGGGGGGCCTTTGTTGGTGGCTGCTGACTAGCAGACCACGCGGCTGTGGGAGCTGGGCTCCTGGTCACTTACTCAGGGCAAGTGGGGAAGTAGGTAGGTGTAGAGGTTGCACTACCAGGGTCACTCGGGCGGCTGGGTGCAGGGTGCTTTAGAGCCTTCGGGCGCTCAATTGATTTCAATGGGAAATCTCCGGTTTAGAAAAAGACTGCAAGCTCTGGGACGAAGATTCTTCAGGTGCCACCACCACTTCGAGAGGTAAGTTGGGTAGTTGGAGGATAGGTAGGTACCCCGGGATTGGGCACAGGGGGCCGCGGGGCGCCGGGTGCAGGGGTGCATTTGGTGTCGGGAAATCTTACCCTCTGTTGATCGCGGTTGGGGGGGCACCTTGTTCTGAGGCTGCAGGCTTCTTCAGGAGTGTCGAGGGAGGTCCTTGGGTGCCGGACTCGGGGTCACAGTCGCCGTGGGGTCGTCCTCTTGGTCTTTGTTCACTCCGGCACAGGCCAGGCTTGGCTGGTGCAGTGTGCTGGGTTCGCGGTTCCGGGCTGCTGCCAGGGATTAGAGGTAGGTTTTGAGTAGATCCTCTACTCATGGGAGTCCCAGGGGTTTAGAGCCAAAAGGTAGCCAGGTCCTCCGGGGTTTGTGAGGATGCTGGCCACAAGAGATGCCGGGTTGGAGCAGGAGCAGGTTCGAGGGACGACAGGTCGGTAGGGCTGGGGCCAAAGCAGATGGTGTCTTCCTCTTTTTAGCAGCTGCAGGGCAGGTCTTCTTTCTTCTAGCTGTTCTTCGGATTTCGTAATCTGGAAAAGGAAGGTTCAGGGTGCCCCTAAATAATAGATTATGGGGCGTTACAGGTAGGTGAAGGGCAGGGACCAATGGGTCCCTGTCCTGGGGTGGGTACACCCCCTATCCTGCCTATCTCCTGTGGGACGGGGCAGTAGCCTAATCCTGACTGGGCAGGGCTCCCCATCTTCAAGATGGCGAGAGCCCGGGAATGTGCTTCACCTCGCCTCCCCCACCTGAGGGGTGGGGTTGGCAGGCTGGCACATCCCCTGTCCTTATTTGGGGTTTCCGGCCAAGCTTCCGCCAGAGTGGGGGGGTTGCAGTGGCCTGGGGAAGCTCACAGAGGCAGCATACCTTTGAAGCTTCCCCCTGGCCATCCTGGGGGAGGAGATTTAGCACCTCGCCCAGGATGTGCATTGTTGCAGACCCAGGAGAGCGGGGGCTCTCCTACCCAGGGGTCCAGCAACATGTCTGCTGTGTGGCAGCCTAGGCAGCCTCACAACAGACGTGGATTGCAGGTTAGGTTTCAGGGGGCCTCTCTCAGATGCCCTCTGTGGTGCTTGGTACATTAAATCCCACACTGGCATCAGTGTGGATTTAATGTGCTGAGCAGTTTGATACCAAACTTCTCAGTCTTCAGTGCTGCCATCATGGTGCTGTTGAGTTCGTGTTTGACAAGCTCCCAGCACCATGTACTCTTAAATGGCAGCACTGCACTTACAGGGCCCAGGAATGGACCTGGGTACTGTAGGGGCACAGGGCTCCTGCCTCTGTGCCCACACCACTGGCATAGGGCACCCAGCTAGAGGGGTGGCTGATGTATGCCAGGGCAGTGTAGGTGGTGGGCATGGTACACAGGGATGTGTGTCGTGTCGTCTCTCTGTTTTGTCTTGTATCCAGACACTCAGCCTGCCAGGGCAGTGTGTGTGTGTTAGGGTACAGGGCAGTGTGTGTGTGTTAGGGTACAGGGCCTCTAAGGGTGGCACAATGAGTGCTGCAGCCCTTAGAGGCCTTCCCTGGTCACAAGGCCCTGGGTACCTAGGGTATCACTTACCAGGGGCTGACATGTGGCCAGGGTTTGCCAATTTGGTTTTGAGGTTTTTGTTTAGGGAAGGAAGTCCAGGGCACACTCAGTCAAAGTACATTCAGCAATTCAGCAAAAAGTGGGGGCATACCATGCAAGAAAGATGGCACTTTCTCACAGAGTCCAACAGTCCCCAGTGGTTTGGCAGAGGCTAACGTTAGATATAACCTTACTCTCTAAAGTGGTAGCTTGGTCGAGCAGTAAGACAGTATCAGAGGCCAATTGTTTTGTATATAAAAATATATAGTTGTTTTATTTTAGAACCACAAGTAGGTATCAAACTACTTTCTCAGAATGAAATGCTCTAGTTGAGTACGTTCAATAAGCAATAGACTTAAATGCAATAGTTACAGTTGTTGCAATAGGCAACACAAGTTAAACACAATTATAAAATTGAGCTCAAAGGGAATCTTTAAGTAAATGCAATATCAATTACTTTGCACAGGTTTTTCTTACTCAGGGCTGGATCCTGGATTCAGCCCATGGTGCATCTCCTGTAAAACAGTTGAAAGAAATCGTTTTTTTTACACGGGCGATTTTTAAGGAATATTGAGTTAAGTTTGGTTAAAGTTGTAATTACTTTACAGGGTCAGTGCTGGGCACCAAGATCCAGCACTGGGATCTCTCCTGCGAACAGGTGAGTAATTTTGTTTTCGTTAATCAGGTGATTTTTTGTGAATATTTTTCAAGTTTCAAAACTCGACACTTAGAAGAATTTCCAAGTGAAACCAGTCAATGTTACCCTATGGAGAAAATGTAGGTTATCGGCTTTCAGGTAAGTACTCGACTGGCAGAGTTAAGGTTCTAGGCATAGACTCCGGGGTCTCCCAGGGTCAGGTAGGTACAGTTGTTACACACTGGGGCAGCCGGGTGCAGAGAGAGTAGTGCCAATGTTAGCCTATGGCGTGCAGGGGGCCTTTAGTTGGTGGCTGCTAGCAGGCAGGCCATGCGACTGTGGGAGCTGGGCTCCTGGTCACTTACACAGGGCAAGTGGGGAAGTAGGATAGGACAGATGCTGCACTTCCAGGGGCACTCGGGCGGCTGGGTGCAGGGTGCTTTTGAGCCGTCGGGCGCTCAATGTATTTCAAAGGAGAAGCTGCAAGATGAAGGAGTAGATTCTTACCTGTAACTCCAGTTCTGTAGTAGGGGTATCTCTGTTATAGTCATAATCTATGAATAATCCCCGCCCATGTGCGGGGACCCCGGAGCAATCAAAAATATCTCTTAAGCTGTCCCGCATTTGCAAACCTGCAAAGACACTTAAGAGACAGACAAAATAATACAGCCTAATCACAACAAGGCTGCACTGGCCAGCACTTCCTCTGAAGTGAACACAAAAGCCAAAATAAAGTTTAAATGTCATTTTTATTCACATTTGACATGTTCCTTTATTGTATCACACTCCATTCACCAAAATCCCTTTAAACAATAGAGAGGAAGGGGTGGACAGACAAGCCCTATAGGCTGTCATTATGTGTCTGCTAAAGGGATACCGTGCCTTTAAGAAACTCTCCAGAGACCCCCGGTATCCCAGGATGCACAGCCAACCCAAGTTACTTTCAGTTCTTTTTGAAGGTGTATAACAACAGGCCTGATACCGTCAGGTTACTCCACCGGGGAGGAGGGAGGGTCGCTTATGACTATAACAGAGATACCCCTACTACAGAACTGGAGTTACAGGTAAGAAACTACTCCTTCTGTAGTAGGGGATCTCTGTGTATAGTCATAATCTATGAATAGAATGGCAAGCCCATCCCAACCAACAAACAGCGGTGGAGTAAAAACCCAGACACCAACAAATTACTGTGCAAACAAATTCCTCAGCGAAGCCACGTCCAACCTGCGCATCTGCCCTAGCATCAGAATCCAGGCAGTAATGCTTTGAAAACGTATGGACCGACTTCCAGGCGGCAGCCTTACAAATGTCAGCAATTGGAACATTCTGAAGCAAAGCTGCAGTCGCTGCTTTGCCTCTAGTCGAATGTGCTGTAGGCTTACCCCCTAACGTCTTATTAGCTTCTTCTGATAACAAAGCTGAATACAGGACACCATCCATCCGGAGAGGGACCGTGTTGAGGTAGCTAGACCAGTTCTTACCGAACCATAATTCACCAACAGTGGATCCGACCTACGGATTCCTTTTGTCTTATCGAGATAGAAGGTCAACACCCTACGCACAGCAAGTGAACGCAGAGACCTCTCCGCCGGAGAGAAGGGATGCTGAAAAAACGTAGGCAAAGTTATCATGTGATTCACATGGAAATCAGATATCACTGTAGGTAAAAACTTAGGCTGAGTACGCATTACCACTTTAGAAGCATGGAATACAGTATACGGCTCTGAAAAACACAGAGCCTGACTCTCACCTACTCTCCTGGCTGATGTAATCGCCACCAGGAGAAACAGCCTTCCAGGACAAATACTGCAAGGAGGCCTCATGAATAGGCTCAAAAAGGCTCCCTCATTATCTGGACAACACCACAGTCAACACCCATGGTGGAGAAGGTCGTCTAACAGGGAGGAACACCTTACGCGAACCTTCCAAAAAATCCGTAACCACAGGCATGTGGAAAAATGAGGTTTGGGAAGGGCCCTTTCTCTACGCAGTCAAAGCTGCGAGACGAACCCTGATAGACTGAAAATTAAGCCCAGAGGGAGCCAACTGCAGCAGATAAGGCAGAATAGCATCTTCTCTACAGGATGTAGGGTCAACGTCCTTTGCCCTGCACCATAAGCAAAATCTCTTCCACTTATAGGCAGAAGAATTTCTCGTAGACGGTCTCTTTGCCTCTTTCAGTATATCCATACAGTCCCGAGGCAGTATCAAGTGTCCATATTGCACTAACTCAGGAGCCAGGCTGCCAAACTCCAGGACAAGAGATCGGGGGAACCATCTGTCATCCGAACCTCGTGAGAAGGTCCGGCCGACATGGCAGGCGCCTGCGTGGAATAACAGACCGGTGAAGAAGGTCGGTGAACCACCAGTGCCTCGACCCCTCCAGAGCCAAAAGGATCATCCTGGCTCTGGATCGCAACAGCTCGATCAGCACCGCCGATATCAGGGGAAAGGGTGGAAAGGCGTAGAGAAGCCGTTAGACCAGCTGATCCAGAGAGCTTTCCCCAGCGTCCCTGGTCGGAAGTACCTGGACGCGAAGTCGCAGCCTCTGCTGTCTTCTGCCCGAGCGAACAGATCGACATCCGGGGAGCCCCACTCTGCGAAGACGTCTATCAGCACGTCGCCGTTTAGCACCCTCTCGTGATTCTCGTGAACGAGCCTGCTGAGCGCAACGGCTTGGGCATTCTGCACTCCCAGCAAATGGGTAGCCGTGATCGGTAGGTTCCTGGTCACTAGCAAATACCAGATGGCCTGCGCCTCCCGAGACAGCATGCGTGAACGGGAGCCCCCCTGCTTGTAGATGCAATACATGGAAGTAGGATTGTCCGTCTGAACGAGCAGGGAGTCTGCCTTGAAGGAGGAATGGAACGCCTGCAGGGCCAAGGGTACCGCTCTGAGTTTCCCAAAAAGTTGATGTGGTAAGTCATCTCCGTCTGCGACCATACCCCCTGTGAAGAGGGCCCGACTGAGGAGATTGTCCCCCGAACACCACCACTGCAGCGACTGAAGAGCATGCAGCGACAGCCGAATCTCGCCGTCACAAGCCCCTCCGATGGAGCGGTCACAAGGGCCTGAGCCTACCGAAGGAGTGACCATCGTCTTTCCGCCGAAGGAGACACGCTTACTGACAGCGTAGAGATGGAGGCCGCCACGTACTATATGCACTGGAACGGCGCCGGGACCGACTTGGACCTGGTGACGTGCCACCCCAGCTTGTTCAAGAGAACGCACGTCTGGAGGGAGGCCGCTTGCGCTTCTGAAAGGAGTGTGCCCTGACCAACCAACCGTCAGAGACGAGACCTGCCCCACCGTTGGGGTGGGGGGTGGGGGGTGGGGTGGGGAGGGTAATAATACAAGAACTCGAGCCCTACGAAGGATCGAAGAGCGTCTCCCCTCCGAAGGGCACACAGCCGTTGAGTCACGACAGACCTTGTGAGGTCGGTGCGGAGGCCCAAACGAAGTAAGAGAGAGAGAGCGAGAGAGAGAGCGAGATAGAGAAAGAGTCCAAGTGAAATGCAGGCGCGCTACCCGAAAGTAGCTGCCTTGATCAACCAGCCGTTCAGAAACGGAGAGACAAAGCCACTGTGACTCTCATATGCGCAGCCACCACGGCCTAGCGTATGGAACATTCCAAGGTGTAGGCTGCAGGCCGAAAGGAGGCACAAAGCAATGATAATGGCCGTTGCCCACTGTGAAAAACAGGAACTCGCGATATTTTCCCCGCTGCATAGTCAGTCACCCTGAGGAGGTTGAGGGGAAACCTAAGGCAGAGACCCCCACCGGCATGTACTACTCTTTGATCCCACGAGTCGGCTTGTCGCCCGCCGAACGTGGGTCCAAACTCGGTCATGTCTCCCTTGCACGCTAGAAGGAACGGTGAGTACCATCCCTGTCCAGTCCGTCCCAGAGGAGCCGAGTCTATCTTCCTTTACTGGAAGATGGAGGTGGCCTCCTTCTACAACTCGCGCACAAAGCGCGAGCGAGGTGGAGGGAGCGCTGGAGGGAAACCGGAAGAGTCGCACGGCGGTCAGCCCCAAAATGACTCAATGGCGCCTCGCTATCCGCATGGGAGCACAAGAGTTGCGGCAGAAAAGGAGAGTAGAAACACACTGCTGCGCAGGCTGCAGAGATTCCGTCGAAGACCAGAACGTCGCCGTAGAACAAACCCACGGCAAAGCCCGGGATGCGCCTGAAGCGAAACATCTGCTGCAGAGCCTAAGAATATATATATATATATATCCGCAACCATCATGCCCTGTAGACTATCCCTGTCTCTGGGCAGGAGATCCACACGTCGGTGAAGGAACGCACACAGGGATCACCACAACGGCCCAGCCAGAGGTTCGTAAGAACAGGAGAGCACCTCTCCCTATTCACGTAAGAGGCCCCCCTGGCATGCCTGACCCGAGAACTTCCATAACGGTGACGACGGGACCTTATGGAAGACAGCGGATTCCATGGGACCGACGCCCCCACACGAGACCTCGTGCTAGGGACATCAAGATTCCACGGAGGGGGGGGGGGGTCGCCGGCCGAGGCGCCACAGGCCCCCCGGTGAGTGGGAGATGAGCCGGAGAGAATTCTGCGGCATCCCCGTGGTATCACCCGTGGGGGCGGAGCAGGAGGCGACCAAGATGGTGAGCCGGTACGCAGACACTGCTAAGCGAGGGGACCAAAGTCCCGCGCTTCCGAGCGGACCACGTGTAAGTAGCCCCAGACTCCGAAGGGTCCCTCGGCGCCAGCTCAGCGTCGAGAGTCGACGCTGCCGGGAAAACGAAGTCCCCGCCTATGATGGTAGGCCCACAACAGAGCGAGGTCCAGAACCGGACCTAGCCATCGAGCGCCAGTAATGACCCCTCGACGTCACCCATGACCTCACCATTACTGCGACGTCATCAGCACTGCGACGGCACCACTACAGCGGTGTCGAACCTCCTTCTGCACCTTGACGTCGAGCATCACCGCGCCTCGACGGCGATCGACGTCACGCATCACTGCGCCGCGACGCCAAGCGTCTCGACGTCAAGCCATGCATCGACGTCCAGCCATGCATCGACGTCCAGCCATGCATCGACGTCCAGCCATGCATCGACGTCCAGCCTCGGACCAACGTCAAGCATCGCACCGACGGCAGGCATCTCATCGACATCAAGCAACAACGCCAAGCGTCGACGCCAAGCGTCGACGCCAAGCATCAACGTCAAGCACCGGCGTCGACGTCAAGCACCGGCGTCGACGTCAAGCACCGGCGTCGACGTCAAGCACCGGCGTCGACGTCAAGCACCGGCGTCGACGTCAAGCCTCGGCGTCGACGCCCAGCATCGGCGTCGACGCCCAGCATCAGCGCCGACGTCAAGGCTCTCGACGTCATGGCTCTCGACGTCATGGCTCTCGACGTCATGGCTCTCGACGTCATGGCTCTCGACGTCATGGCTCTCGACGTCATGGCTCTCGACGTCATGGCTCTCGACGTCATGGCTCTCGACGTCATGGCTCTCGACGTCATGGCTCTCGACGTCATGGCTCTCGACGTCATGGCTCTCGACGTCATGGCTCTCGACGTCATGGCTCTCGACGTCATGGCTCTCGACGTCATGGCTCTCGACGTCATGGCTCTCGACGTCATGGCTCTCGACGTCATGGCTCTCGGCGTCATGGCTCAGCAGCCTCCTTGACGTGGGCCTTTTCTTGGGTCGACGGAGAGCATTGGCGTTACACCTGCTCTCGACGTCGCCGTCCTCGATGCTGACCGGCTGGGGAAAGCCCCCGAGGCCACAGCATGAGACGTGGTAGAGGACCTACCCTCTCCTTACCCAGGGGCTGAAGAAGCCTAAACAGGTGTCAAACATAAGACACAGGCAAGCACAGAAGACAAACTCTGAGCTTCAGCTTTGGCCTTTATGACCTACCGCAGTCAAAGCACTTGCTAAACAGGTGTTCAAATCCGATGCTATAGAGGCAAGCAAACTGCAGAAATTCTGCCAAAAAACCACAGCAGAATGTAGAGAAAGGCCAAAGACGTCGAATGAAACTTCAAATCCAGAAAAAAAATCACTCAAAATGAATAAAAGCTCAAAAAATGAAGAGCTAATGCTCCAGGGTCCTGCCAGCAGGAGCCGGAAAAAAGAACTGAAAGTAACTTGGGTTGGCTGTGCATCCTGGGATACCGGGGGTCTCTGGAGAGTTTCTTAAAGGCACGGTATCCCTTTAGCAGACACATAATGACAGCCTATAGGGCTTGTCTGTCCACCCCTTCCTCTCTATTGTTTAAAGGGATTTTGGTGAAGGGAGTGTGATACAATAAAGGAACATGTCAAATGTGAATAAAAATGACATTTAAACTTTATTTTGGCTTTTGTGTTCACTTCAGAGGAAGTGCTGGCCAGTGCAGCCTTGTTGTGATTAGGCTGTATTATTTTGTCTGTCTCTTAAGTGTCTTGGCAGGTTTGCAAATGCGGGACAGCTTAAGAGATATTTTTGATTGCTCCGGGGTCCCCGCACATGGGCGGGGATTATTCATAGATTATGACTATACACAGAGATCCCCTACTACAGAACAAAGGCTGCAAGCTCGGGGACGGAGATTCTGCAGGTGCGACCACCACTTCGAGAGGTAAGTTGGGAAGCTTTAGGTTAGGTAGGCACCCAGGAGTTGGGCACAGGGGGCCACCGGGTGCAGGCGTGTCTTTTGGCGTTGGGAAATCTTACCCTCTGGGGGTCATGGTTGGAGGGTCCCTGGAGTTGAGGCTGCAGGCGTCGTGAGGAGGGTCCTTGGGTGCTTGATTCTTGGTCAGAGTCGCTGCACAGCAGGTCTTTCTTCTTGTTTTTCTTGTTTCGGATTTGGAATCTGAGGAAGGAAGGTTCAGGGTGCCCCTAAATACTAAATTTAGGGGCGTTACAGGTAGGTAAAGGTCAGGGACAAATGAGTCCCTTCCCTGGGGTGGGTACACCCTCTAGCATGCCACTCTCCAGTGGGAGGGGGGCAGGAGCCTAGTCCTGATTGGGTAGGGCTCAGTGCTTAATTTGTGCCGGTGCTTTCCACCGGCACTTATTTATCCGGGCCGGGTCTAGATGTCAGGGCAAACTCACATCAACAACTGTACAACTTGTGTAGTGTGAGTCAATGTAGTGGACTGTTGAAACTCTCTTTCGGCTGAATAGCTGAGACGATAATATATCCATGCCTTCCCTCGGTTTAACTGGTTGGCGGACCACTGATTGGGCTGGATTTGGATTTGGTCCTGTACAGCCACAGCAGCGTACGCAACCTTCTTAAAATTTCTTTTGCCGCCTGCCCGCAATATCGTCATGAGGCACGCACGCACGTACTACGCACCAGCAGTCCGGAACAATTCACTGAAGTAGCAGCATGTCATGCAGTTCGCAGCGCAGCAGCGTTCCTCTTAAAAAAGGCAGTAAACCAAGTAAGTTACCAACTCTGCTTTTACAGTCGCATCTGCTTGTTTGGAAATGTTTTCTGACTGCAGCTTCTTTGGGGTCACTTGAAAGGTGGCATCTGTTTATTTTGAAATGTTCCGTTTGTGATGTCTTTAAAAGTTAGTGAAAGGTTTGATCGGTTTTTTTCTGGAAGCTTCGGTGTGTGGCTGGCCCTGGGTGATGCAAGCTTGTTTTGCACAGTGTGACGGGACAATCACTAGCAACGACAAAGGATTGAATTGTCTAATCCTGGGACGGGATATTGAATTTATGTGCAAATTAATGATCCTCAGCATTCAGGCCACAAGCCCGATAAAGAGAGATAGAAACGGAGCAATGGGAAATGTAGGATGAGGACGGGTCCTTGCACTTACCTGGTGCAAGCTCCTTGTGGTTCCCTCTGGTGCCAGCCTATCGCACTGCCCCAGTGGTCGAAGTGGGGGAAAAAAAGTAGGGGGAACTGTGGGCCTTATCCATAGGCCTTGGTTATTTTTGGCATCCGGGGACGCATTTTTGAAATAAAAAAGTAGGGGAACAATTTCTATTAAATTTAAAAAGTAGGGGCACACCATGCCCTGCCGATCCCGCCCACTTCGACCACTGCACTGCCCACCTGTGATAACTTGTCACACTGCTTATCCAATGCCAGACAAGGGAGTATCCAGAAAATGAAAATATCTCCCTCTTGACCATTCCTGTAAGGCACCGGTGAGTGATAAAGGACTCCGTCCCTAGAGGTTTAAAGGGGAGGTAATGCTCAAGAAACCTTTTTTAAGAGATAATGATAAAATTGAGTTTTAAGGAGATTCCCCAAACAAAAAATGGCTTCTGAATGTGTGCCCATGAAATAATACAAAACGTATTTCCAGTTTGCTGAGGCGGACATAAATTGGGTTTCCTTCCCTTTGTCACAATTTCTCCACGTTTCCTTTCAATAATGTTTTTTACCTTTACTCACATCCATACTTTTTGTTTCCTTTTTAAAAATCACAGCTTTTTTTTACCGCAAACCTCCTTCATAAATCAGCCTTATGTGGGTAAAATGTAAAGACTGGAGTACTAATAAAAACCCAATGCTGATGGTGTACCACCCGATGTAACGCCAGGGAACATTACCAGGAAACATTTCCGGCCCTCAATTCCAATAGTCAATTGATTCAAACACTATGTATTATATTATATATTTTATGAAAATCGAACTTTGATACAGAGTAAACAACACATGTCTTGTGTTGGGCTGCAAGTAATTACCATGGAGGGAGCCAGTAAGTGCATATTTTGTTACATTTTTCATCATTGACCTCAATCCACCAACCTCCTTGATGCCTTTCAAAAACATAAATGTCACATACACAACGATTAGCATTGAGCACATCTTAAGTCAGCTATCTTTTAGGTTCGACTTGATGACACCTGCAGCATTCATGCCAGATTTTTCCATATGATATGCACGAATGAACTAGGACACAGGTTTGTAGAATGCTTGCATTGTTTCAAAAGAAAGATATGCAATTATGCCATACAAGTGTTACAGATATGTCAGCACAGAGGAGCTTGAGGAAACATAGAATGTTGTTACAACTACCTTGCTCAACTAGGATGATACTGAAGCCTTACTGGACAATCTATGCCACAATACATCACTGCACTCTGCGAGGTTGGCCCCAGCCAAAACAAGAAACACTAAATTTGGCATTAATTCCACTAAAGATGGTCCAATGTGGTGACAGTGGAACTGAAACAAACCAGTCTCAACCTGTAATGCAAGTTGCACAAGACTATTTTAACTGAAGATAGCCCTCTTTAAGGGATACCTGTAAGGCCTCCATAGTACCATAAAGAGAGCCAAAAATTCTTAATTTACAAAATTCATCTAGCAGGTCTGACCGAACAAGAGAAACCTTCAACATCTTTCAAGAAGTGTCTAACCCAGATGCCCAAAAGAACATCCCCTGCGCATCACAACAATTGTGACAAACTCCTGGATTTTTTTTGTTCAAAATTAGCATCATCCTTGACTCCAACTTCACTGCCCTGTATCATCTGCCTAATGCTCTCTCTCCTTTCTTCAAAGTGTTAGTCCTTTCTCTGCCTCTGTCTACATGGCTATTGCTCCACTGCCAGCATTCAACCCTCCCTATTAGCTCTGGCATGGCATTTTGATGGCATTTTATTTATGAGCGTAGGCATAAACAAGAGGAAGACGGGAGGCCATAAGGTAGTAATTATAGGTGTTCCCTTTCAGTGCATTAGTCATTTCAGCCAATTTATTCTGCAATTGTGTTTTAAATGCACTTTTTGAATTCATTTTTCACAAAATTTTCTCGGGCGGGTGGAACCTCCTATTAAACCTTTACCTGAGGAAGGCTACCTTGCTGAAATTCAGATCGGGTATTACATCTGGCTTTCAGCAGTGCCAGTTGAGAATGTAGGTGGAGACAAATAAGTGGGTGGAGCCAGTGAAGGAAGTGGGTGGAGCCAGGTAAAGTGGCTGTGGTCTCCTAAAAGAATTTGAGCACCTGCACTTAATATTTTACAAATTAAGCACTGGTAGGGCTCCCCATCCTCAAGATGGCGAGAGCCCGGAGTTGTGCTTTACCTCGCCTCCCCCACCTGAGGGGTGGGGTTGGCAGAGGCTGGCACACCCCCTTTCCTCACTTAGGTTTTCTCGCCGATCTTCCCGCCAGAGTGGGGGTCAGAACTGGTGGGGGCCAGTTGCTGAGTACAGCAAGTGGCCCGGAGAAGCTCAAAAAGGCGGCATGCCTTTGAAGCTTCCCCTGCCCATCCTGGAGGAGGAGACCTAGCACCTCGCCCAGGATGTGCATTGTTGCAGGCCCACCAGAGCGGATGGCTCTCTACCCAGGTGTCCAGCAACATGTCTGCTGGGTGGCAGCCTAGGCAGCCTCTCAGTAAGGACGCTGGTTGTGGGTTAGTTTCAGGGAGCATCTCTAAGATGCCCTCTGTCATGCATTCTACATTAAATTCCACACTGGCATACCAAACTTCTCAGTCTTCAGTGTAGCCATCATGGTGCTGTGGAGTTTGTGATGACGACCTCCCAGCACCATATACTCTTAATGGGAGCACTGCACTTACAGTGCCTAGGAATGGATCTGGGTACTGTAGGGGTACAGGGCTCATGCAACTGTAGCCACACCACTGGCATAGGGCACCCAGCTAGAGGGGTGACTGAGGTATGCCAGGGTGGTGTGTTGTGGCCATGGCACACAGGGATGTGTGCCATGTCGACTGTGTTTTATTCAGTGACATGGCATGCAGCCTGCAAAGGCAGTGTGTGTGTGTATTAGGGTACAGGGCCTCTAAGGGTGGCACAATAAGTGCTGCAACCATTAGGGGCCTTCTCTGGTCACAGTGTCCTGGGTACCTATGGTACCATTTACCAGGGGCTGACATGTGGCCAGATATGCCAATTGGGTTTAGGCTTCAATACAGTTTTTAGGGAAGGAACACAGGCCCTGGGCACCTGATTGGCAGGAGCCCAGGACACACTCAAAGTACATCAGCAATTCAGCAAAAAGTGGGGGCATACCATGCAAGAAAGATGGCACTTTCTCACAGCCAGTTCTCTTGAAAGGTTATAAGACCCTGAATTCTGCAATGAAATTTCTCCATGACACGAAGTATGCACTTTCAAGGCAAGTGTAAAGGATCTTTTGGTGGGAGTTGCACATGGATTAGAGGAGGCACCTGTTAAAGGAACTTTTCTGCTGGAAAGTTTCAACTGGCAGGTTTTGGCTTTTGTCGAACTCTTCTCCCATAACTGTCAAGGAGATTCAGCATTTACAAATTGCAGCAGCTAACCTCTTCTATTCTGGGTTTTATTGAAGCTAGTCCTATAGATGTCACAATTGCAGGGTATGTGCCTAGCTTTATGGAGTTAAATACATTGTGGTGCACAGATTCCTTTATCCGACACACCTCCAAAAGAGTTCTTGGATAAGATTTTTCAGCTGTGGTGCTGAATGGAAATTTAACAACTTAGCTTTCAAAAACCAAAAGACACACATACTAGGCTGCCTACCTTCTGTATCAGAAGTGAGATAGCGACCTTCACTGACATAAAATAAGGGGATGGGACACTTGAGGTTTGAGAATGCTTTTCCTTTTGTTTGCAATGTCAGTTGCAGTAATTAAATGCTAATGTACAAAGTCACGTTCAATGGGGAATGTTTGGAGGACAGTATGTCACAAGCAAGATGTAGAAGTCAAACTGAACTGATGTACAAACATCTTTCACTCAAAGGACATTTTAATATTCCAATGTTTGTCCAGACGTCCTCACCATTTAATAGAGAATATGTTTAGTAGTCCTCCAAGTCTTTCTGACTTGTTTTCCAACGGGTAACAATAAGGTACCCTGAAGAGAAGTGGTCATCTTAGATTCAGGTAAATCCATTAAGTATTCAATGCTAGAAAAGAGTGATTCACAAACCTGCAGTGGTAAATTGTATGTCATTTTAGGAGCCCCAATCTCAGAATACAGAGGAATATCAAACTGGTAAACAAACAAAATACTATGACTGCAAATGTTAAATGATACCTTGTAAAGCATTGTTTGAGTTCACTGTAGGCTGGGTTGCAGGTGCACTAGCCAAGGATACCACATTGGCTATCACAGGAGTGGAATCCTTCCGCATGGGTGGAGGAGCTGGAGCTGCTGGAGCAGGTTGCACAGGCGCAGGATTCACTACTCAAGAAAAAAAAAAAATCATGAGAAAGCAAAAGGCTAAACTACAGAGGTAAGAACAATGTGAAATAGAATGCAGGTGCAGCAGGTTTCAGCACAAAAGCACAGTAAGGAAACAAGTTACTTCCTGTAACTTTGGTTCTCCAGTATTGGAAACTTTCATAGATTCCCATGCTTGTATCATTCCCCGTCCTCGGGATGGGAGTCCCCGGTGTGCATAAAATAGCAATAGCAACCATTACCAAAACAGAAATTAGGCCTAGGTTCATTCTTGTTTTGCAACCTATCCAACTCTTTTTGTAAAAGAGACCAAATAAAGTGAACAACCAATCAGATTAGCCTCACCCCTTAGAACCCCCCTGAGAGAAGCTCAGAACCTCAGATTTTCCTAGCCGTTGTGGAACACCACCACTGAAGGTACGGGCGGCTGAGCTTTCCCAGGGGAGGAGGGTGGGTCGCATGGGAATCTATAAAAGTTTCCAATACTGGAGAAGAAAACAAGTTACTCACCTGCAACTTTGGTTCTCCAGTATTGGTAACTTTCATAGATTCCCATAACTTGTATCAATCCCTGTCGTCAGAATGGGAGTCTCGGTAAATAAAAAAATACCATAGCAGTAGGTACAAAAGAGAAAGAAAGGCCTAGGACTCATCTCATTTTGTAGCATATCCACCTCTATTTGTAAAAGAGACCTAACTAATGCAACAACCAATCAGATTAGCCTCACCCCATAGAACCCTCCTGAGAGAGCCTCAGATTTACCTAGCGGTTGTGTAACAGTATAACTGAATATGCTGAAGGCTGAACTTTCCCAGGGGAGGAGGGTGGGCGCATGGGAATCTATGAAAGTTACCAATACTGGAGAACCAAAGTTACAGGTAAGTAACTGGTTTTCTTACTCCAGTATTGGAACTTTCATAGATTCCCATAGCTTGTATCAGAATAGCTAGCAGTTAGAAAATAACGCACATTTTGTGGAATAAATCATAGAATAACTGTGTGTATATCGTCCTAAGAAATACAAGTTACCAAAAACACTAGTCGGTAAACATCATCAGATACAAAATGTGCAAAACCAATAAGAGGAAGGAGGGTTAGTAGGGAAAGCTCACCGCCCACTGGAAAAGATTCCTCAGGACTGCCTGTCCCACTGCAGCATCACTCCGCGTAGTAGATCGCATTGGCAATCCATCGTGCAACCCCTTGCTTCGAAAGGTGGAAACCTTTGCGAGGTACACTGAAAGAGACAAAGAGCTGAGTAGATCTCCTGAAGTCCTTGGTGCGTTGGATAAAATTTCAAACATCTTTGAACATCCAAAAAATGAAGAGACCTCTCAGCTGGAGCTGCCGGTCGAGGGAAAAAAGATTTGAGAATGACCGATTCATTCAAATGAAAATCCGAAGGGACCTTCGGGATGAATTTTGGATTTGTTCCCAGGATGAAAGTGTCCCTTTTAAACCGTAAAAACGGTTTCTGAATAGTGAGAGCCTGAAGTTCTCCAACCCTCCTGGCTGATGTTAATGCGTGATGGAGGGCTACCTTCCGTGAGAGAAATTTAAAGTCTGCCTTATGAATTGGCTCAAACTGAGGTCTCATGAGTAAGGACTAAGTTGAGCTGCCACATGGGTGGCGGAAATCTAACTGGAGCAAAAACCCTAAAAAGTCCATTTAAAAATTGCCTCACAATTCTTGCAGACCAAAGGGAAGGGCCAGAAGATGTGCATCGAAATCTAGAGATCGCTGCCAGGGGCACCTTGATAGAAGAGTGGGCGAGCCCTGACTTGACCAAAGATAAAATGTATGGCGAGATTTGATGAGGAGCAGAAAAGAAAGGATGAATGTCCTCTTGGCGGCACCACAGGCAGAAACTTTTCCATTTCGAACGATAGGTCTTATTAGTACTAGGTACACGGGACTGAATTAGCACCTCTCTGCATTCTTGAGGGATATTCAAACTCTGAAATTCTCTGTGCTCAGGAGCCACGCTATCAACTGAAGCGAGCTCAGGTCCGGATGTAGCACTTGGCCCTGGGATATCGTCAATAGAGAGGGAATTGGACACAGGTGAATTGGATGGTCCTGGGGGAGCAGGAGAAGCTCTGTAAAC
Organism: Triturus cristatus; assembly: GCF_964204655.1. Lineage (NCBI taxonomy): Eukaryota > Metazoa > Chordata > Amphibia > Caudata > Salamandridae > Triturus > Triturus cristatus. Next base: position 416,678,037 of record NC_140584.1, read on the forward strand.
CAAAACTGGCGGGGCCACGCCGGTGCCACTAGAATCATTCTGCAGGGTTCTGCTTTGAGCTTCCTGAGCAGTCTTGGAATTAGCGGAATCGGAGGAAAGGGGTAAACAAAGGTGCCTGACCAGGCCATCGAAAGCACATTCCCCAATGATCCCTGATGGTGTTCCCTGCTTGCGTAGAACTGGCATTTTCTGTTCTCTGGAGTGGCAAACAGGTCTATGGACGGAGTGCCCCAAAGATTGAAAATTCTCTTTAAAGTGCGCTGGTCTATTTCCCACTCGTGACTCACAGATTTGAGACAACTCAGCGTATCCGCTGTCATGTTGAGGGCACCCGGAAGATGTTCCTCTGAAAGTGAAATTTGGTGATGGATAACACACTCCCAAAGCTCCTGGGCTTCCATGGACAGCAGACGAGACCTAGTCCCACCCTGCTTGTTCACATAATGCATGGCCGTCGTGTTGTCTGTACGGACTAGGACGGTGGATTTTCGGATTCTCGGAAGGAAAGCCTGTAAAGCTAGGCGAATTGCTTTGAGCTCCAGTAGGTTGATGTGGAGCGGCCGCTTACTTGAAGGTCTTGCAAGACCGCACCCCAGCCTTCCAAAGAGGCGTCTCTGGTAAGAACAAGAGGAGTTGGAGTGACTGTGAAGGCGAGATCCTGAGAGATATTGTCTCCGACCATCCACCAGCTGGCCGCCTCTTTCATAAGAGGAGTTATGAGTACTTTGTCGTCGAAAGAGCCTTCTGTTTGGCGCCACTGCAAGTCTAATTGCTCTTGGAGCAGGCTCATTCGAAGCCTGCAATGCGGAATTAAGGGAATGCAGGATGAAATCGATCCTAGAAAGGACTTGTAAAGGCGAACAGACAGCGACCGTCTTGTTTGCAATCGACGGCGGAGGTGATCAATTTGTGCCGTATTTCCTCTGATGGAAAAGCTTTGCATCAAGTTGTGTACAGAATAGCCCCTAGAAACATGGCCGGCCTGGAAGGACAAAGGACCGACTTTCCCCTGTTGAGTTGAAGTCCCAGAGGACTGAAGAGTTGAATGCAGCTTGCTACTGCTTCTGATGCTGTCTTGAGAAGACTGCGCTTTCACCATCCAGTTGTCTAGATAAGGAAAACCCTCTAGCGCTTGTTTTCTGAGAAATGCTGCGACTGGGGCTAAGACCTTCGTGAATATCCACGGTGCGGATCGGAGTCCGAAAGGCAGGACGTTGAATTGGAAGTGGCTCTTGGCTACTGTAAAGCGTAAAACCCTCCTGTTGATAGGGACATGAAGTATGCGTCCTCAAGATCTAGGGTGGCCAAGTAATCCTCTTGATTGAGGAGCCGCAAAATGTCCTGCAGGGATACCATCCAAAAACAAGAGTTTTATGAGATAGGTGTTCAGCTCCCTCAGGTCTAAAATAGGGCGCCATTTGTCTACGGTCTTGCGAACGAGGAAGAACCGAGAATAGAATCCTTTGCCTCGTTGGGACAGAGGTACCGGCTTAATCGCTCCTTAGAGAAGTAGTTGGTGAGCTTCTAGACGTAGAAGGTGTAGATGTTTGGATTCGGTGGCGCGAGGGGCTCTGGATGGTGACTGGTGTTGAAATTCCAGAGTATGGCCAAATCGGATGATACGGAGGACCCACCTATCTGATGTCATGAGTCGCCAGTTGTGGAGGCATTGTGATGTCCTGCCCCCCACTGCTGTTACAGGGGGCGAAGGAACAGTAGACAGAGCCAGGAAGCCACTATTGGTGCTTAGAGGAATCTCTCCCCTGGCGCCCTTGTCGTCCTCTAGAAGATTGGCGAGAGAAAGACTACGATTGGCCCCGACGTTGTGAATACTGGGGCCTGTAAGACTGAGATGGCTGTGAATAGGAGTAGCAGCGCTGCTGCTTGTATCCACCCCTGTATGACGAAAAACATCTTCCTCTCACTCCACGGAAAGGCACTTTGCGGTATTGCAAAGTCCCAAGGGACTGCGCAGTCTCCGTGTCCTTTTTTATATACTGCAGCGCATCGTCCACGTGCTTCCCAAAAAGCATATCCCCATCGAACGGCAGATCCAGGATTTTATTCTGGACCTCCGGCCGAAACCAGGTAGCCCGAAGCAAGCCTTGCCGTCTAAGGGCTGCCGCTCCTGCCAGAGAGCAGAAAGCTGTAGTAGCAATGTCCATTGCGCAATCAATTTCCGAAGAGGAACGTTCTCCCTCCTCCAGGATTTTCTTGGAGTCAGCCTTAGAGTCTACTGGTAGTTGGTCTAAATAAGGGGATAGGTCGCACCACATCTGGCGATCATATCGTCCAAGAATAGCCAAGGCATTAGCAGCCCTGACCAGGAGGCTGGACATAGAAGAGAACCTCTTCCCCACATTATCTAGTCGTCTACCCTCCTTATCTGGTGGTGTGGTGAGGGGACAGATTCTTCGACTTCCTTTGGACCGCCTGAGAAATTACGGAGTCTGGTTTCGGCTGGCTGACCAGATAAGTGGGGCTGTCCTCTAGAGCTTTGTACTTTCTCCAGTCGAGGAAGAACAGGCATGGCAGTTGCTGGAGACTTCATAACTTTTATCCCCTCATCCCAGACATGACTCACAATAGAGATAGAACGGACAGACTTTTTATAAGGTTCTTTGAAATCAAAGAAAACATTCCGATTGTACTGATGGAATGGGAAGATCAAAATGTTTGGAAGCTCTTTCCATTAAATTATGAAAACCTCCAATATCTGCTGGAGGAGAGTCCGCAGGATCCGGTGATGGAGACGCGGGATCCAAAATAATGTAGTCGTCCCATTCCCTATCTGGATCCGGGACTGAGACTGTGCCCTGGTCATCATCTGATGAGTCATCTTGAGTTGTGACTACATTTTGTGGAGGCTCCTGACCCGAAGTTTGGAGATGAGGAGGAACCACTGGACCAGGAGATCGAGAAGGAGGTTGAGACACTTGAACTGACTGTTGGCCAGAAGATTGATCTGGAAATCTCTTTCTGTAATCCAACAGCATGAATTGGAGATCAGCAATGAATGAAGACGGCATGGCCACCATGCCCTGTTGTGACTGTTCCTGACACCTAGATTGTGGCGGATACTGCTGTTGCTCCATATAATAGTCCTCAGAGTCTGAGTCCTGATATTTTACATGTAACTGGGATGGGCTATATGCATCCCCGTAAGGACCGTCATCATCCTCTGAAAATTCCTCCTCCAAAAGAAGTGCCGGAGGCAGTGTTGTCACTCTCCGAGGAGATGTCATTTCCGGGGTAATCCTGCTTCTTATCGAAATTGCCACTTTTTGTATCGTCGACAAAGTCGTCGACTAAGTAATCGCCGACGAGGTAGTCGACGAAGTCATCGCCGATGAAGATTGAACCGTCGACGACGAAAGGGCAAACGTTGACGGGACCGTTGTCCGTACCATGCTGGAAGCCATAGAAGACGTCGTCGTCGACACCAACATAGACGTCATCCTCGTCGAGGTAGTCATCATAAGCGTCAACGACATAACAGGTACCTCAGGTTGCAGCGTCGACAAAGCAGTCGTCGGCGAAGGAAATGGAGACAATGAAGTTCTTGTCGACAAGCCCGTCGACTGAGCCGTCATCGAAGGCAGTTGATTTCTTGATGCAGTCGTCAACGGACCGGATGTCATCAACGACGGACGGATTTTCTTGTCAGCTTTCCCCTCAGAAGGTTCGGAAGCTGTTTTTTTTTTTTTTTTTTGGTTTCTCAGAGGGTAGAGGAGAAACAGAAGGCCCTAGGCTGATTTTCTTAACAGATTGTACCTCAGAAGCCAGTCCTTCCCTCTCCTTCACACCTCGGTGAGGAGATTTGATAGGACTACGCCTGTCAGACCCATCAGAGGTCTTTTTTAAAGCCTTGGCCGGGGGGGTCAGTAGAAGTTGAAGGAGAAGACCTACTCCGTTTTTGAGATCTCCTCGAAGATGTCGCAGAGGAGGCATCATCACTGTCACTCGAAACAGGGTCCTTCCGTGACTAACTTCTGCAGCCAGGTGAGAAGACGTCCCTCACAGTCTCTTAAGGTTTTTGAAAAGAAGGTCCGACAGATCTTACAGTCAGTAGCCTTGTGGTCAGGGTACAAACAATAAATACAGTCTTTATGTTTGTCCTCCACATAAAGCCTCTTTTTTGAACAGGTGGCACAGGCTTTGAATAAAGCTTTCTTCTCCTTGTCAGACATTCTGAAGAATGGAAGCTCAAAAGTAACAGTTGAAACACAGAAGTTGAAGAGAAATCTGAGCGGAGCTCAGTGGAGACTCCCTTGCACAACGTGCGGTAGAAAATCTAAGGCTCTGAGGCGCTCTCAGGAGGGTTCTATGGGGGGAGGCTATTCTGATTGGTTGTTGCATTAGTTTGGTCTCTTTTACAAAAAGAGGTGGATATGCTACAAAATGAGATCATGCCTAGGCCTTTCTTTCTCTTTTGTACCTACTGCTTTGGGATTATTTTATTTACCGAGACTCCCATTCCGACGATGGGGAATGATACAAGCTATGGGAATCTATGAAAGTTCAAATACTGGAGTAACCAAAGTTACAGGTAAGTAACTGGTTTTCTTACTCCAGTATTGCAACTTTCATAGATTCCCATGCTTGTATCAGAGTAGCTAGCAGTTATCAGCACATTTTTGGAACCATGACCATTGTAAAATCAAGAACAAAGCAATAGCACATGCATCATAATTGCAATTTCAATGGTCAATCAACTTTCTGACATGAGGTACAAAAACGTGCAAGAGCTGAAAAAACTAACATGGAAGGATGAAAGGGAAAGATCACCGCTACTGAAAGAGGTTCCTTAGGACTGACTGGCCCATTGCTGTGTCACTCTTCGTTGTAGAATCCAGGCAGTAATGCCTTGTAAATGTATGAGTACTGCTCCAGGTCGCTGCCCTGCAGATCTCCCGGATAGGAACTCCGGCAAAGAGGGCTGCCTAAGAAGAAATCGCCCTTGTGGAGTGAGCACGGACCCGCCCTTCCAGGGGCTTACCCGCTGCTCTGTGAAAATACTGGATAGCGCTGGTACCCCAAGGAGCAATCCCCTGCTTGGAAAGGGGAAACACCTTACGAGGACCACTAAAAGACAGAAATAGCTGAGGAGGCTTCCTGAAGTCTTTAGTATGCTGGAGTTAGAATTTCAAGCACCTCTAAATGTCCAGTGAGTGGAGTGGCTTTTCTGTCGGAGTAGTAGGATGAGGGAAAAAAGTTTTGAGCATGACGGCTCATTCAAATGAAAGTCTGAAGGCACTTTCGATATGAATTTTAGGTTGGTGTGCAGAATCACTGTACCCTTTTTGAACTGGAGAAAAGGTTCCTGAATGGTGAGAGCCTGCAATTCACCCACTCTTCTAGCCGAAGTCAAGGCCAGTAGCAGAGCTACCTCCCAGGAGAGAAATGTCAAATCCAACCAGTGATTAGGTTCCAAGGGACCCTTCATAATCTGGGTAAGGTGCCAAAGAGGAGGCGGAGGCTTGACAAGCGGGAAGACTGAAAAGTCCCTTGAGAAACTGTTTAATTATCCTTGCTGACCAGAGAGAAGGCCCCGAGGATGTGCGACTGAAGCGAGAGATGGCGGCAAAATGCACCTTGATGGAAGAGTGAGCCTTCTCCGATTTTGCTAGTGAAAGAATACAAGTTAGAACTTCATGCGGCTCAGAAGAAAAAGGATGGACACTTTTTTGCTGGCACCAAATGCAGAATTGCTTCCACTTCAGCTTGTAAGTCTTGTTAGTACTTGGGGCTCATGCCTGAGAGAGCACCTCCCGACATTCTGTGGAAAGGGTCAAGCCAATAAATTCTCGCTGCTCAGGAGTCATGCCGACAACAGCAGAGATTGCGGATCCGGATGCCAGACTTGGCCCTGGGAAATGGTCAGTAGCGAAGGAATCGGCTGCAGTGTAAGTGGAAGGTCCAGGGAGAGGAGATGCAGCTCTGTGAACCAAAACTGTCGGGGTCACGTAGGAGCTATCAAAATCATCTTGCACGGTTCCGCTTTAAGCTTCCTGAGAAGCCTGGGAATCAGAGGAATGGGGGGGAATAGCCTAAACAAATGCACCCGACCAGGCCATCGAAAGCGCATTCCCCAATGATCCCGATGGTGAAACCTGCTTGCGTAATATCGGCATTTCTTGTTCTCTGGTGGTGCAAATAGGTCTATGGAAGGCCTGCCCCATAGGCAAAAAACCTCTTCCAGCGTGGACTGGTCCAGTTCCCATTCGTGGCTGACCGATTTCAGTCTGCTCAGCATGTCTGCTGTCTTGTTGAGAACGCCTGGAAGGTGTTCTGCTTTGAGCGATATCCCCTGCTGGATCGCCCATTCCCAAATCGTGTGAGCCTCTTGTGACAACAGACGAGATCTGGTGCCGCCTTCCTTGTTTTTATAATGCATAGCCGTCGTGTTGTCTGTTCGTATTAGAACTGCAGACTGCTGTATTCGCAGAAGAAAAGCCTGTAAGGCTAAGTGAATCGCTCTGAGCTCCAGCAGATTAATATGTAGAAGAGGCAGCCAACGGTGGCTTACATGAAGTTCTTGTGAAACTGCTCCCAGCCCTCTAGCGAGGAGTCTGTAGTAATTATCTGAGGAGCAGGAGTGATTCTGAAGGAGAGACCCTGAGAAATAATTTCCTCGCTCGTCTACCATGATGCAGCATTTCTCATAGGCACGGTAACGAAGACTTTGTCTTCGAAAGATCCGTTGACTAGGCGCCACTGCAAGTCCAACTCCTCCTGAAGAGGACGCATCCGCAAACTTCAGTGATGAATCAGAGGAATGGAGGAGGAAATGGACCCTAGGAGAGACTTGGAGGAGTGAACTGAAAGTGACTGTCTTTTTAACAGCAGACGGGCCATAGCCATCAGCTTTTCCTGCCTCTCCCGGGTGGGAAAAGCTTTGTCGATGGATGTGTCTAGAATGGCTCCCAGAAATCTGGTTGTTCTGGACGGACAGAGGGTCGACTTTTCCAAGTTGAGAGTCAGCCTGAGATTGTCGAAAAGGCATGTGCATGCCACGACGGATTGTTCTGCTGCCTGTTTTGTAGAAGCTTTCAGCAACCAGTCGTCCAGGTAAGGGAAGACCTGATGGTGGTGTTTACGTAGAAAAGCTGCCACCTGAGTTAATACCTTTGTAAAGATCCGCAGAGCAGACCGGAGTCAAAAAGATAGGACCTTGAACTGAAAGTGGCTCTTGGCTACTGTGAAGCAAAGGAACCTCCTGTGGGCAGGATGAATGGGTACGTGAAAGTAAGCGTCCTCTAGATCCAATGTGGCCATGTAATCTCCTGAACTGAAAAGACGAAGAATGTCCTGCAGAGAAACCATGCAAAATGATTGTTTGATGAGATAGGTGTTGAGCTCCCTCAGATCTAGAATAGGGCGCCACTTTTCTATAGTCTTCCGGACCAGGGAGAACCGGGAGTAGAAACCTTCTCCCCGCTGAGAGAGGGGGACCGGTTCTATCGCTCCTTTGAGGAGCATTTGATGGACTTCCAACCGTAGAAGACAGATGTTTTGATGCAGTGGCGTGAGGGGGCTTGGAAAGTGGTGGTTGGACAAATTCCAAACTCTGGCCGCATAGAATGATCTTCAGTACCCAACCGTCCGATGTTATTTGCTGCAAGTTGTGGAGGTAATTTGAAATTCTGCCTCCCACTGATGTCAGAAGGGACAGTAGTCGGAACCAGCAAGCCGCTATTGACTCTTAGAGGCGTCCCTCCCCTGGCGTCCTTGTCTTCATCTGTTGTTCGACCGAGAGAAAGAGGAGGACTGATTTTGCCGCTGGTTGTAGTTTGGCCGGTAGGATTGTGACTGCGAACCATACGTGGAATACCGCTGTTGTTGGTATCCTCCTCTGTATGTGTTGTTACCTCTCCCTCTGGATCCTCGGAAGGGAACCTTGCGGTAATGCAGAGTCCCTAAGGATTTTGCGGTTTCCGTGTCCTTTTAATACCCTGGAGCGCATCATCCACATGCTTCCCAAAGAGCGCTTTCCCATCAAAGTGAAGATCCAATATCTTGTTTTGGACCTCAGGACGGAACCAGTCTTGCCGACGAAGGACAGCAACGCCAGCCAGGGAGCGGAAAGCAGTCATTGCAATGTCCATTGCTCAGTCAAGGACTTCCGCAGATGTTATCCCGCACTCATTCCATCTTCCGGCAACTGGTCCAGATAGGGGGAAAGGTCGCACCGCATTTGGCGATCGTAGCGACTAAGTATAGCTAAGGCGTTCGCAGCCCTGATCAACAGGCTGGACATAGAGGAAAATCTCTTGCCCGCATTATCAAGGATTCCGCCCTCTTTATCCGAAGGAGTTGTGAGGTGAGCAGAAGGATTCCTGGACTTCTTCTGGGCAGCTTGAGAGATGACAGAGTCCGGTTTAGGCTGGATGACCAAACAGGCGGGCTATCATCTGGAGCCTTATATTTTTTCTCCAGGCGAGGTAGTACCGGAATGACCGTAGCTGTATTTTGCATTACTTTTAATAGTTCATCACAGACGTGACCAACAATAGGTATTGATCGGACCGACTTCTTGTAAGGCTCCTTAAAGTCATAAAGGAAACACCCCGACTGCACCGTGGACATGGGCAATTGGAATCTCTTAACCGCTCGCTCCATCAAATTATGGAAACCCCCTATGTCTGCAGGAGGGGAATCAACAGGCGCTGGCGAAGGAGAAGCCGGATCAGGAATGTCAGTCATCCCATTCCGTGTCTGGATCTGGTATGTCAACGTTGCCCTGGTCCTCATCAGAGGTGTCATCCTGAACAAGAGGCACGATAGCTGGCAATCCTGGGCCACCGGTATCAGCTGAGGCATTAGAGGGGTAGCAGGCCGAGGAGGAACAGAAGGTAGTGGCTCCACATCTGAAGCCCGAGGCTGCGTTGCAAATCTCTTCCTATAGTCCAGAAGCATAGATTGCAAGTCCGCTGGTAGGGAAGAAGGCATAGAAACAATCTCCTGTTGATAGTCTGAGGAAGGATCATAGTGCTGTTCCTCCACGTATTCCATATCAGAATCTGTGTCCTGACACTTGACATGTAACTGAGAAGGGCTGTCTGCATACCCAAACGGACCATCATTCTCCTCAAAACCCTCTTCTTCAAGGAGGAGAGCTGGAGGTAGAGGAGTCACCCTCCTGGGGGAAGCCATCGCAGGTGTAATCTGGCGCTTCTTGACCGAAATTTTTTTTTTCCATCGTCGACGGGGCTGTCGACAACATGAGAATAGTCGAAGAAATGGACGTCGCCGACGCAGTCATCGTCGAGACCGTCACCACAGCTGTTGTCATAGTCGTCGTCGGCATGCAAGCCGTCTTCGTCGTCATCCTCTTCGACGTCATCGTCTACACCATAGACGACGACATAGCCACCACCGGCGTCTAAGTCGTTGACGAGGAACCCTGAAGTGCCAGCGTCGGAGACAATGAAATCACCATCAACGAGCCCATCGACGGAGCCAAAGTAGAAGGAGAAGACTGTACCTTTGAAGATTTCGTTGACGATGGGACTTGCTTCACAGATTTTACCTCAGAAGAGATGAGGGCTTTTTGAAAGTCTTTGGAGCCGCAGGAGGAGAAGATGGAGGAACTGAGCTGGATTTCCTCTCATACATCACTCACTTCGATAGTACTTCCCTCTCCTTTACACCTCGGTGAGGAGATTCGCCAGGACTACGCCTTTCAGACCTACGAGATGTCTTTTTTAAGGCCTTACCAGGACGTTCTTCAGAAGGTGAAGGAGACACTCTACCCCTTTTTAAAGACCTTCTGGAAGATGAAGCAGAAGATCCATCTTCACTGTCACTGGATACAGGCTCCTTACTTGACTTGAGTTTCTGGAGCAAGGTTAGCAGGCATCCCTCATGGTCTTGCAGAGTCTTCGTGGAAAAAGTGCGGCATATTTTACAGTCTGCTGCCTTATGGTCTGGGTACAGACAGCAAATACAATCTTTGTGTTTCTCCTCTACATATAACCTCCTCTTAGCACAGGTGGCACAGGCTTTAAAGAGGGCTTTCTACTCCTTATCAGACATCTTGACATGAAGACCAAGCAGGTTTTGAAGAAAAACAGGTGAAAAAACTCTAGAATTCAGGTAAACAGGAAAAAACTGAGCAGAGCTCAGTGGAGACTCCCTTGCACAATGTGCTGTACAAAATCTGAGGTTCTGAGCTTCTCTCAGGAGGGTTCCAAGGGGTGAGGCTAATCTGATTGGTTGTTCACTTTATTTGGTCTCTTTTACAAAAAGAGGTGGATAGGTTGCAAAACAAGAATGGGCCTAGGCCTAGTTTCTGTTTTGGTAATGGTTTCTATTGCTATTTTATGTATACCAGGGACTCCCATTCCGACGACGGGGAACAATATAAGCATGGTGATCTATCAAAGTTCCAATTCTGGAGTAAATATAATATTGTGTCTTTTTCCCTTGATACTCTCAGCTAAACACTAATGTATTTGAAGTTTATCTCAGGCTCAGACAAGAGAGAGGAAAATGTTACATACGCTGTAATCATCGGTTTGTAAAGTGTGGAGCTGTAGATTTACATGCTCGGACTACTCCTGCCTTCAAGTGAGGGGCTGGCAATTTGCAAACAGTTTTTCCTCAAATTGCATTTGAGCAAAACTGTAACTCAGCCCTTAAACCACAAGGCACTAGAAGAAAGTCTCCACCTCAGATTGCTTTCTGCTCAGTGGGTGAATGGTGTAAGTTCAGTGTACTGCTGAAGACATATGTAAGTACTGTTGTAGTAAGAAGGTATTGAAAATATGAGGTCACTGCTGGTTTCATGGGCCGGATGGAGGAAGTTCATATGTATCTACAGTACTACATGCTACATATAAATTGTAGGAGGCTGACTCACTAAATAGTGTCTACCTATGGTGAGGCACTGTGCACTAAGTGCAGGCAATGCTTACTGGTAGTGTTTAGGTCTCTGAAAAACAGAGCCCTTAAAGGGAAGCTGTGGAGAGAATCTAAGCCATATCCAGGAGTGTGTAAAGCAAGTGCATGCACCACTATAATCAGTTAGTAAGCTTTTCACACAAGAAAGAACCACACCAGGTAAGTATAAAAAGAGTTTGTGTTCATTACTACACGCTAGACACTAACTTGGTACATCTCCTACCCGGAGAGATCAATTAAACACAAGAAATACTTCAGGAATAGGAAAGTACCATGGAAAAACATATAGGGCCCAAATGGGGGGGCCAAACCATATACTAAAAGAGAAGATTTTAGATGAGTACCAAAATAGGACAATTACCCAAGGATGGAGGACTCCAGGAGAAAAACGGAACCATGCAAGGTGAATAGCTAGGGACCCTAAGGCGCCCAGGTGCAGAGTGCTTACACAGAGTCAAATGTCCATAGGACAACACATGGTAAGTAGCAACTGGAAGTTTACAGTTCTAGGACCCTTCCCAAAGGACTCCTAAGGAACCACTTGGATCAAGGAAGGTTGGAGAGCCATCCCACACATGGATACCCGAGGAAGCAGCATACCTACCTAGGGAGCCCAGGTGCACAGGGATGGTGTCGGAACCGCCCATAGACGCCAATGGAGGTTCGTCAATGTTCAGCAGCTACAGCGTCTCGTGGACCAGGCCGGTGGAAAAAGGACGTGGAATCCAGATGAGAAGAACCTGAAAGCAGAGGGAACAGAGTCCAAACCATCTGGAGGTGACCAGGATGCACAGGAGCACAATACCAGCCCTCGTCTTTGGTTCTTGCAGTAGCACGGTGAGGATAAAGCAGCAGCGGGGGATCCCAGACAAAGATGCAGGAGCCTTCCACAAGCTGTCCCACACCGGACAACAAGTGCAGGATGGTCAGTGGCCGACTGGACCACCAACTAGTCTTGGCAGACGCAACAACGGTTTGCAGGTGAAGATGCTGTGTTGTAGACCAGCAAGGTCTGTGGGACTAACCCAGCAATGGTTAAGTCAGGACCGGCCCTCAGCATTCAAGAGAGCCAGCAAGAATCGATGGGAGTCCCCTTGAGGACCCTCTCAGGGTAGGCACAGGTAGTCGCAGGGAAGCCTCAGCAGCACACAAGAGACGAAGGCCCATGATGCAGAGGATGCTGGCAGGATGCCGTTCTTGGAACTGTATGATGCTGGGGCTTCATGGAACTTGAAGATCTTTCACCAAGAAAGCCAACAAACCTTGGCAACGGCAAGCAGATGCGGTGCATAGGGAGGCAGTTCACATTGGCTGGAGAGGGATTACAGTCACCCCACTAGCAGGGAAGACTGATCAGGCCTCTGGAGAACCAACAAACCACCACTTGTGATGCAGAGCCGGGTGAGGTACGTGGGAAAACATGATCCGCAAACCGGGTGTCATTGTAGAGGTGTCTGCGGATGCAGGGAAGCGACTCCATTTGCAAATCAGTCTTAACCCAGTGCATATGGCTGGGTCTGAACTGGGGTGGCTAAGCGAGCTAAAGAATGATGATGGATTAAACCCAGATCTGTGACTGGGGGTGAGTGTCTGAAAAGTTTCAGCACCCTGCCCATCATTTTGTTGTGTTTGCTTTGTGCGCCCTAAGTTGGCAGGGTATGACCAGGCGTGAGGGCCTTGCTCACTTTGCCACTGGATTCAAGCTAGTCTGGCTGATGAGGGGTGTTACCCTGAAACCAGTCCAGGATGCTCATTCCCGGTCCAGGGAGGACCTGGCCTGGCAGTTCGGGCTGGACTTCTCCTATGAGGCACAGGGTCAAGACTAATTAACATATGACAGGGTCCAAACTGGGGTGGCGAAGTGAGCGAAAGTATGATGGATTCAACTCAGATCTGTGACTGGGAGTGAGTGTTTGAAAAGTTTGAGCAGACTGTCCATCATCTCCTTGTGTTTGACTGGTACAGTCCAGCCTATCACCACAGACTCGCTTCTGATCCCCTAGAACATGAGAGCCCCAGTATCAGGAACAAAGCCTGCTCAGGCAGGAGATGTTTACACCTCCTTCAGCAGGATGGCTAGTAAATTAGCATACCAAGGCCAAAGGCTTCAAAGCCTCTGCCACCTTGGATAAGCAACCCTGGCTTCCACAGACCTGGGAGATGCCACCCCCTGGCCCGAGGCCCATTTGGCACCAAGAAAGGCAGGATATTAGTTATGCGAGGAGGCGTGGAGCACACCCAGGTCAGACACTACCCTAAGGTGAGCTGCCTGATGTGGCCCACCCTAGAAATATTCTGCCATCTTGGTGATGGCAGAAGTAGGAACACTGGGATAGGGTTATGCCCACTTCTACAGGTAGTAGCCATATGGGAGGCATAGTGACCACAAGGGTAATTAGCACATTGGCTACTACTCTACACTCCCCTAAAGCCCCTGAATTGAGTATTTAGGTGGCGATTTGACACCAGAACTTTAGATTCACGTGACAACAGAAGAGGACACTGAAGAGCTGATCAAAGCAAGAACGGAAGAGTACCGCGGACGTTTGGCGCCAAACCCTGCCTGCCCATTCCAGACTTGACAATTGCAAAGACCAGACTCATCCTGCAGTAGTGTATCCTCCAAAAGCCTCGGAGGGTTGCAGTACTTAGAAAACCAGCCAGCATCTTCCATGGAGTGGAGGAGCCTCTTCTCTTCCTGCTGCAGGCACCGACCGCGACGTCCAGTTAAATAAAGCTGCTGACCACCGGGTCCATTAGCAGCCCAGGAAAAGTCAGTGCACTCAAAGAGGTCAGATCCATCCCCTTACCACCTTTGGAGATGCCAGGACTTTTATGAGGCACCCTGCACCAATACCCGGGTTACCAGACGTCTTGCCACGACTAACGCTTGATTAGAGTACAATCCAGACTCCAACAATCTGAAGTATGACCAGCCGATGAGGGACGTCATGTATCGAATATGCTACTTACCAGTATGCATCTGTTCTTGGCATGTAGGGCTGCTGACATTCATATCTGTGCATAGATCGCCGCCTAGTGTTGGGTCCGGATGATTGCATATTGTTGTCCTGGAAGAGTCTTCGAAGTATCACGAGATAGGTGGCTCCTCCCCTGGACTACAGTGCGCATGGGCACCCCTTCCATCCTTAGATTGTTTTTCGCCATTGTGGCATAAATGGAGTGTAATATAGTGAATGATGACCATGCTAACTAGTAATTACTGAATGCTACAGCTGCTACAGGCGCCGGGGAGGAGGGTGGGAGATATGAATGTCAGCAGCCCTACATGCCAAGAACAGATGCATACTGGTAAGTAGCATATTCGGTTCGAGGCATGTGGGCTGCTGAATTCATATCTGTGCATAAATTATATAGCAGTCCCTCCATTTAGCGGAGGCTGTCCGTGCCAGCTGCAGCAGTCTGAAAAAGAGTTTTGAGAACAGCCTGTCCTACAGCTGCCTGCTGTCTTGAGTGTACATCTACACAGTAGTGTTTTGTAAATGTATGTATAGTGGACCATGTGGCTGCTCTACAAATCTCCTGTAAAGGAATATTCCCTAGGAAAGCCATGGAGGCCCCTAACTTTCGTGTGGAGTGGGCTCTTGGAGGAATCGTTAGTGTGCGCTTAGCTTTTTCATAACAAATCTGTATACACTTAACGATCCACCTAGCTATTCCTGCTTTGGAAATGGGGTTGCCTTTGTGCTGTGGAGAAAAGGCAACAAACAGTTGTTTTGTCTTCCTGAAAGTCTGTGTTCTGTTAATATAGTACATGAGAGCTCTCTTGACATCAAGTGTGTGGAGCATTCTCTCTGCTACATTCTCAGGATTAGGATAAAACACTGGTAGTTCTATGGATTGGTTCATATGGAACTGCGATATCACCTTGGGCATGAATGTAGGGTTGGTGCGTAGCACGACCCTGTTTGCATGAACCTGTATAAATGGCTCTTGAATTGTTAGTGCCTGGAGTTCACTAACTCTTCTTAGTGAAGTAATGGCTACTAGGAAAGCTACTTTCCAGGTTAGAAATTGAATCTCACAGGAGTGAAGAGGTTCAAAAGGTGGTCCCATGAGTCTGGTGAGGACCACATTTAGGTTCCAGACTGGTGAAGGTGGGTGTGTAGGAGGAATCACTCGTTTGAGTCCCTCCAAGAAGGCTTGGATGGCAGGCACTCTGAATTCAGAGAGGTGCTGCCTGTTCTGAAGGTAAGCAGCCAGTGCGGTTAAATGTATACGGATGGAATTGTATGCTAGATTGCATCTGTATAAGTGTAATAGATAACAGATAATGTTCTGAGTTGATGCATCCAGTGGATTGATGTCATTATTTTTACAATAAATGACAAATCTTTTCCACTTAGCCGCATAGCATGCTCTGGTCGTGGGTCTCCTTGCCTCCTTGATGATATTCATACATTCTGGAGGCAAGTTTAGGTAGCCAAATTCTAAGATCTCAGGAGCCAGATCGCCAGGTTTAGCTGTTGCGGATCTGGGTGCTGAATCTCGCCATGGCTCTGCGTTAGAAGCCTGGGTGTTAGCCGCAGTCTTTGATGCGGTACCACAGAGAGTTCTAGAAACGTGGTGTACCATGGCTGGCGTGCCCACGTTGGAGCAACCAGGATGAGCGTCATCGAGTGTTGCCTCAGTTTGCGTGCCACTAGCGGTATTAATGGTGCTGGGGGAAAAGCGTACGCAAATCTGCCTGACCAGTTCATCCATATCGCATTGCCCTGCGACTGTGGATGTGGGAACCTGGCGGCAAAGCTCTGGCATTTTGCGTTTTCCCTTGTGGCGAATAGGTCTATCTCTGGATGACCCCACTGCTGGAAGTACGGTGGGAGTACTGATGGATGCATCTCCCATTCGTGCATCTGGTGGCTGTGTCTGCTGAACAGATCCGCCATTTGGTTGTCCTTGCCTGGGAGGTGTTCCGCCATGAGGAAGATGTTTCTCTGAATGGCCCACTTCCACATGCTCTGAGCCAGATGAGACAACTGTGGTGAGTGTGTTCCTCCCTGCTTCTGTGTGTACTACATGGCAATCATGTTGTCCGTCCGGATCAACACGACTTTGTTGCACAAGTGTACTTTGAATGCCTTCATTGCTAGGAAGATTGCCATCAGTTCCAGTAGGTTGATGTGCATCCCCCTCTGCTGTGTTGTCTATAGTCCCTGCACTGTGTAATTGAGTACATGAGCTCCCCATCCCTGGAGAGACGCGTCCGCCGTCAGTATTTGTGGTACAGGCTCTTGGAACGGTCGGCCCATGGCAAGGTTTTGTGGATTCCACCAATGCAGAGAGTTGTATGCCCGACCGCTGACCAACACTAGGTCTTTCAACTGTCCTTGAGCCTGATTCCACTGACGTGCTAAGCACTCCTGAAGCGGGCGCATATGTAATCGTGCGTGCGGGACTATGAAGATGCAGGAAGCCATCATACCTATCAACTGCATAAACACTCGTGCCGGTAGTGAGTGTTGAGGTCTGACCTTTTTTATTAGCAACTGCATGCTGTTGATCCTCATGGAATTTGGCTGTGCCTTGGTTGCCAGAGTGTCTATGGTCGCGCCTAGGTACAGCTGTACGTGGGCGGGTTGAAGGTGGACTTTGGATAATTCAGTGAGAATCCCAGGCTGTGAAGGTGGTGAATGGTGTGGGATATGTGGTTGGCACACTGCTGGGCTGACTTTGCCTGGATAAGCCAGTCGTCCAGATAAGGATAGACATGTATGTGCTGTCTCCTTAAGTGTGCCGCCACTGTTGCCAGGCACTTGGTGAACACCCTTGGTGCCGTTGTTACTCCGAAAGGGAGGACTTTGAACTGGTAATGTTGATCTTGAATAGTGAACCTGAGATACTTTCTGTGTGATGGGTGTATGGGCATATGGAAATACGCATCTTTGAGATCTAGTGTTGCGAGAAAGTCTACCTGACTGAGCAACGGCAGCACCTGCTGCAGGGTGAGCATGTGAAAATGCTGTGATAGAATGTAACGGTTCAGAGGTCTTAGATCCAGTATGGGTCTGAGAGACCCGTCCTTTTTGGGGATCAGAAAATACAGTGAGTACACCCCTGATCCTTGGTCTTGTACAGGCACGAGTTCTATGGCTCCTTTGTGGAGCATACTGAGCACTTCCTGGTGCAATAAGTGCAAGTGCTCTGCGGACATAGGAAGGTGTCGTGGTGGTATGTTTGGTGGAGTGGATGTTAGCTCCAGACAATAACCGTACTGGACAATTTCTCTCACCCACCTGTCTGTAGTGATGGATTTCCAGACCGGCAGGAACCGTTGGAGTCTCCCCCCGACAGGTGTTATGTGGTCGGGGGGCAGTGACAAGGCGTCACTGTTGTTGGTGGCGGAGGACCTGGAGCTGTTGTTTCCTCGGCCTCTGCCCTTGACGTTGTTTCCACGGTATCCACCTCTGTTATTCTTATTATAGGTGGTCTGTGTACCTTGTTTAGTGTAATGCGACAGTTGGGAGTTCTGGCCTCTAGATGGTCCTCTGTTGGTAGAGCGACGAAAGGACCCACTCCTAAACTGCTGTGATTGCAGAGCCCCCATAGACTTTGCAGTTTTTTTTTTTTTTTCTAGGGTGGTGTCAACTTTGGGGCTAAAGAGGGAGTGAGGGTTGACAGGTTGATTGAGTATAGTTGTCTGTATCTCTGGTTTGAATCCTGAGATTCTCAACCAAGCATGCCTTCTTAACATGACGCTAGTGTTAATAGCCCTAGCTGCAGTGTCAGCTGCGTCAAGAGCGCACTTAATGGAAGCGTTGCTTATGAGCTTCCCTTCTGTAATTAGTGACTCTGCTCCATCCTTATACTGATCCGGGAGGTGCTGTAGCAGTGTCTCCAGGGTATCATAATGCGCCCTGTCATACCTAGACAGAAGTGCCTGAGTGTTGGCAATTCTCCATATGTTAGCTGCCTGTCCAGCAACTCTCTTTCCTGATGTTTCCAAGACCTTAGACTCCTTGTCAGGGGGAGGAGCATCACCCGTTGTCTGTGAGTTGGCCCTCTTCCGAGCATTGGAAACCACCGAGTCCAAAGGCAGCTGGCCTCTTATGTAGGTAGGGTCCACCGGAGCTGGCCTATATTTTTTCTCAATCCCAGGGTTTAGTACTCTCGCCCTCGTGGTCTCCTTAAAAATGTCATTGGCCTGTTTTAGGACACCCTTCAGCATGGGCAGAGTCTTAACAGATCTTTCTGAGGTAGAGAAGGTATCCATCAGAAAGTGCTCCTCAATAGGATCAGTGTGGAGTTGTACATCATGGTTCTCAGCTGCTCTCTCAATTAATGCATTGAAGGCAGCAGTATCTTCAGTTGGCGATGTCTTCACCGCATAGGCTTGTGTGTCTGGAGCAGTATGTGGGTCCCCTGTACCAGTATTGTCCACCCAAGGTTGGTTTTGGTCTTCAGGGTCAGCGGTCAATGGATAAGTGCCCTCATCATAACCAGCATCCCCTGCATCCACATCAGACTGTGTGGTTGAGAATGACTGAGGCTCCTGGCTATAATATTGAATATGTTCCACAAGAACTGGTGAGGTGGTTCTCCTTTTCTTTAATGGAATTTTGTATGGCTCCATAGATTTCTCTGGCACTATCTTTCTTTTATGTATTGAAAGTTGACCAGTCCCTGCATAGATAAACTGCCTCGGCACCTCATCTTCTTGAGGTACTTCAACAGCTGTTTGTCCCATTGATACCCCTTTTGGCGCATCAACAGTTTTCTTCGTGTCGATACCTTTCTTCGGTTCGGGACCCTTCTTTGCGTCGAACATCTTCGGTCGTACCGCCGGTGGTAATCCGAACTTGATGTGCGTCGACGCTGTCTGAACCGTGCTGCCCGTTTTCGGCTGCAGGGCTGTTTTCGTGCTGAGCAGCGAAGCCCTGTCTTGGATGCGTAATAACGACTCCAACACCGTCTTCCTTAAGAAGGGAGATGGTGTTGTCGACTCGACATGGTCCTTTGAGACCTTCTTTGTAGTGGCATGGAGCCCCGTACCAGACGTCGGTTTCTCGACACGAGGACTGGGAGGGGTCGGCTCTTGAGGGTCGCCCTCTTTTTCAGTATCGACGATCCTCAGCGCCGATTGTATCGGGTCGACCACCTTGACCTTGGTCTTAAGTGACGTCTTTTGTGTCTTCGGCTCCGACGGCTTCGAGGCCTTGTTGCCGACTAGAGACATTTTCTCTTTCGGTTTCGGTGCCTGTGCCTTCAGTTTCGATTTATCTTGATCGAATGATGGCACTTTCGATACCGATGGCTCTTTAGGACAGTTCGAAGCCGGGCCTTTAGGCGGGGCTGTAGAACGAGAGGAAAGATCTTGGGTAAGGCCGTGTGGCGATCCCTCGACCTGAGCCTTATCGAGTGCCTCTTCGGGCCCTGTACCGACATTTGGGCCTAGCTCATCTTCCGAGCCATCTTCCTCGGCCCCAAGGGCCTCTTCGTCGTCTCCTACCTTGTCGACATCATCTTCCTCTTCATCTACTAGACGCTCGTCTTCGGCATCATAGTCGGATTCACGCTCCGAAGCCGGATCCGATATTCCCTCCTGAACTTCAAGGTCCACGACCTCTTCATCTTCGGTCCCGAAGATGTTGTCCGGGTTTGGCGCCGCTTTCTGCGCCTTGAGCCGAGCTACTCGACGAATGCAAAGAGTTTTCTTCGGTCGGAACCTGGAACACGCCATACAGGTGGCTTCGTCGTGTGTTGGAGAGAGGCACTTGTTGCACACTGGGTGCACGTCGAAGCGAGCATACTTAGCGTTGCAAAGAGGGCAACGCTTAAAGGGGTTATTCGATTTCTTTGGACTATTTGATTCCATCGTCGATCTCGATCGGGCCTCTGGTGTCGAAGGGCAAACGGCTAACTTCGATGCTCTTCTTGAGAACTAACTCGACAAAAGTACTTGGCGCCGAACGAAAACAATACCGACGAGTTTAAAGGCCTTTTGACCTAATAAAAATAAAGTTTTTCCTAAATACTCAAAGAGCTAAGATTAGGACATCCGAACCCAATGGCGGAAAAAAACAATCGATGGAGGGGATGCCCATGCGCACTGTAGTCTAGGGGAGGAGCCACCTATCTCGTGATACTTCGAAGACTCTTCCAGGACAACAATATGCAATCATCCGGACCCAACACTAGGCGCCGATCTATGCACAGATATGAATTCAGCAGCCCACATGCCTCGAACGCAGAGGCCAGCAACAAGAGTGGCGCAGCGGTCCTGTCTTGTCCCCCTGTTCTGGCCCAGACCGAGAACCGTGACCACCTACAACACAATAGGGCAAGTCTACCAAAACCCTCTACACCTGGGCTTCCAAGCATGGGTCCACGAACATAGACGGATCTCACTTGCTCCTAGGTCCCTTATGAACTGACCCCCCCAGTGGGAACTCCCAGATTTGTCCCCAAGTCACTTTTTGGAGCCTATTTCTAGGCCCCCCCCCCCCTCTTTGCCAATGATGTAGCGCTCAAAACTATACCAATCTGTCCAGCACCACTGCCCTAGGACACACCGGGACAGGTAAAGCGGAACTGCTGGTGGAACTTGGAACCTTGGCCCCCTAACTCCTCACGACCTAAGAGGACCCTCAAAATCCTATTGCAAATACCTGTATGTAGTAAATGTTCTTCTCTCCATAGAAAAAGCATTACCACGCAAAAGCGCACTGTTTGCTAACATAACTAAAAAAGAAATATAAAAGTGATAACCTGAAAAGTACTTACACAATTTTGGAGTAGAAATATATATTTTCTCAAAGTTATGTTTATAAATTGGTGTGGATCTCCTTAAGTGTATGCATCATTGTGAGAAGCTGGGTTTCAGTTGCAGTAACCCCCCACGTTCTGTCACACTACTGATAACTAACACAAACCCAATTGACATCTCTGGTTACCAGTAATCCCCTGGTAAATGGTAACACAGGTACCCAGGGCCCTGTGACCAGGGAACCCCTCTAACGGCTGCAGCACTTATTGTGCCACCCTTAGAGGCCCTGCACCTTTACACACACACTGCCTTTGCAGGCTGCGTGACCTGGTGCAGAACAAAGTGAGCCATGCCTACAACCGACTGCCCTGGCATAGATCAGTCACTCCTCTAGCTGGGTGCGCTATACCTGTGGTGAGGGTACAGGTGCATGAGCCCTGTACCCCCTACAGTATCTAAGTCCATTCCGAGACGATGCAAGGTCAGTGCTGCCATTAAGGGTATATGGTGCTGGGAGTTTGTCAATACGAACTCCAGAGCACCAAAATGCCTACACTGAAAACTGAGAAGTTTGTTAACAAACGTCTCAGCACAATAAACTCAGACTTTAAAGAAAAACGCACATAGTGGGATCTTAGAGATGCCCCCTAAAAAATGACCTACCACTAGTGTCCAGGCTGAGTGGCTGCTTTCAGCTGTCACCACCAGACAGATTTCTGGACCGTTGAGTTGAGAGCCTGCTACTCTCTGGGGCCTGAAACAATGCACATCCTGGGACAAGGTGCCAAGCCTCCTCTCCCAGTATGGGCAGGGTATACGAAGGGGAAGCTTCAAAGGCTTGCCGCATTTGTGAGCTACCCCAGGCAATTTGCTGCTTTCAGCAACTAGTCCCCGCTGGTTCTGACCCCCACTTTGAGCGGTAGAACCGGCGGGAAAACCAAGTGAGGAAGAGAGATGTGCCCACCTCTGCCAACTCCACTCCTCGGGTGAGGGAGGCGAGGTGAAACAACTCACTCCCCGCCATCTTGCAGATGGGGGACTGAGCCAACCAGGGACAGGCCTATGCCCCCCTCCCACAGGAGGGTGGGATAATAGGGGATGTATCCACCCAAGGGAAGGGACCCATGGGACTCTACCTTTTAACTACCTTTAACACCCCTAAATCTAGTATTGAGGGACAGCCCTGAACCTTGCTTCCTCAGAAAAGAACCTGCAACAAGAAATGAAGGAAGAAGTAACTAACAGCTGTGCCGAAGCGAACAAAAGGAAGACGCCCACTGACTTGACACCAGCCCTACCGGCCTGTCTCCACCTCGTACCTGCTCCTATGAAATCCTGGTGTGTCTTGCAGCCAGCAACCTCGAAAACCCTGAAGGACCTGCCTACCTTCAACCACAAAGGCTTAGTCTCTTCCGTGAACACCGGATTTGTTCATGTGCAACCTCTGGCTCCGGGCAGACACAGCGAATCCGCCCCACTCTGCACCTGCGTCCACAGCCCGAGCTCGAGTGGGCAAACACCACGAGGAGGTCCCCCCGCGATCCTGACCCGAGATCCAGCGATCCCTGACCTGCCTCAAGCCTCCAGCCGACAACGGTAGCCTAAATCCAGAAGACCCACCCAACCAAGACCAGGAGCGGGTAAGAAGATCCGACCCCATAAAGCACCCCTGCACCCGACACTCCACACCCTTGGGTGGCCAATCCGGCGGTGCCTAACTAAACCGTAACTCCCCAACTTATCTCTCGAGTGGTGGTCGCACCCAGAAGGCCTTCGTCCCCAAGCCTGCAGTGCCTTTGCAAACACAAGGTTCCACATTGCAAACAGGGCACCCGACGTCGAAACAGCACCCTGCATCCGGCTGCCCTAGTGACGCTGAGGGTGCACCTTTGGTTCCCCATTTGCCCTGAGCTAAAGTCCAGGATTTTTGCTCCCATAACCAAGTGGCTTGCTCGTCAGCAGCAACCAACCGGAGACCCTCTATCCCCTATTGGATAACATTGGGCCTCAGCACTCTGCACCCAGCAGCCGCCCTAGTGCCACTGAGGGTGCAACTAGAGTGCATCCTCGACCCTGGGGGACCTCCGAGTCTATCCCCAGAGCCTTAACTCCCACTACCAAATACTTACCTCAAAACCGATAACACTATTTTTCTCCATAGGATAACTGAGTGTTTTTCTGTGAAAAGTTTTAAAGTGTGGAGTTTGAAAACTTATTTACAATTGTACTGTTTAACAAAAACGAAAATCTGCAGCTCAAATTGCAAAGCAAATATTACTTACCTGTGCCTGGCTTGCTTGGTTCTATGAAATAAAATAACTAAAAATAATATTTTTATACAAAAACAATTGGTCTGAAGTTCAGTCTATGAGTGTGTGAATTCATTTGCTGACAGTGTGTACAACAAATGCTTAACACTGTCCTCTGATACTCCCTTAAAGCTCGACCAAACTACCACAAATAGAGAGAGAGGTGAAATCTAACTTTACCTCTTCCTACCTTTGGGGTTACACTGGATGCTCTGCACACTATACCTCACTTTGGTATAGTATATACAGAGCCAGTGTCCTACATGCAGCACACAAATGTTGCCTCAAGTGCAGCTACTCCTGCCTGTGCATGCATGTTGACTTCGGAATGCACCACCACCCCTGTAGCTACTCCTGCCTGCGCACCATGTTGACTTCTAAATGCGCCCCATACAGCGAATCCTGCCTTCGCATCCAGGTTGACTTATAATAGCTGTCCCCATGCAGGAACTCCTGCCTGCTTCCCAAGTTGACTGGAAATGCTCCCACATGCATCTACTCTTGCCTGCGCACATATGTTGATTTGGAAATGCAGCTCACGTATGTTGATTTGGAAATGATCCTCTCAAAGCTTTGCCCTCTTTAGAAGTTAATTCCGCACAGCCCACACTCGCTTCCATTCAGAGGCAGCTGTTTAGCATTTCCATCCCAACAACTGCATTGTGCTACTTTTAAGAACTGCTGCGAAGACTGCTCATTTCAAACAAAGAGCTGCGCTTAAATTCTTTCACTGGCTGGGATTTTAAGAGCTCCTGTTTAAAGAAATCCCAATTTGCAGTTTCTCTCTAAAAGTCAGTCGTGCATAGCTTTTGAATTCAAAGGGATTTCCGAATGCAGATTATTTAATGGTGATTCCTTCATGCACAGAGTCTCTAGGAGGCCATGGGTCTCATGATGTTTTCACAGCGTGGCTGCCCTGCCCACCGTACAAGTACACTCGATGTTGGGCAATTGGCATTGAAGCGAGGAGAGGAATCCAGAGCCTTAAAAGAAAAGGCGGTACTAAGGAGGGACTACTAAGCCTGTTATCCAATGAAAAGCCACCATTTACAAAGGACAATAACAGCATCTAATAAAAAAGATGGGCGAAACTTCATGTACATATTCTGAATACAGCATGCCTCGAAGAGACAGCACAAGTGCTGCCCAGGCTAGATTTAAAAAAAAGTGAGAAGGATGCAGATGGATTTACCTGGGGATGAAATCTGGCACACTGCAGTGAGACTGTGGTAAAACTATCACGGCTAGATCAAAACACCAAGACTTAAATCTCATTTAAAGTCAATGAATTGTCGCATTATGACGTTGAATTAACAAAAATTACTGGGAAACCAGAAAACATGGAGGATGTTCGACATCAATTGCGTAGAAGGGGTAGAGGTGGACAGGCAGTTCACTCAATTGGCTAGTCATACTCGATATATTTATGGTAGGTTCCCTCCGTGCACAGAGTCCAGTGGATCCCCAGAGATATAGCAGAGGCTAAAGAAGAGAATGCTTTACTTTCTTTTGTGGTAGTGTGGTTGAGCAGCCAGGGCTATTAGAAGTTTGTGTTAAGCATTTGATGTACATACAAGCAACAACAGATGTGACACACTTAAAGACAGAATCCAGACCAATTGCTTGTATAAAAAGTTGTTACTTTGTTATTTTTATTACTAGAACCAAGATTTACTTAGTAGCAGATAATTGATACTTTCTAAATAATACTCTTCAAAATATGATGTGTACTGGTTTTGCAGAAGCATACAAGTTACTTTGCAATAGAGCAAATGTGTTGTAAACTCATTAGAATGCTTGCAATTGCTTTAAATTACTTTCTAGTTACTGTTCAGTTACATTTCTAACTTTGTGCAAAACAAATCAAAAACACAGTTTTGGCCCTGCAGTTCAACAGTAAGCAAGACTACTCATTTGTAGACACTAAGTTACTTTTATTGCAATACAAGGCAAGGACAACAGAAAATTTTTCAGAGAAAAACAATACCATGCAATCCTATGTGGAAAGACTAAGTTAGCAATTGCAGGTAAGTAAAACGACTTTTTGTGTGTTCCTTTGGGGGGTAGAAGTAAGGTTCATTCCTGCACTCATGGTACACCACCAGTGGCATTAGGGCGGCCAGGTGCAGAGCGCAGGGATGCCAATGCTAGCCAATAAAGACTAGGAGCACATCGGTTGAAGGCTGCTCACAGGCAGGTAAAGCGGCCTTTGGGGGCAATCTCCTGGAGTTAAGGTAAGCACACAGGGGGTCCAAAGCAGCACCAAGTTCACACCACCATTGACACAGGGGTGGCCGGGTGCAGGTTGTTCACACAGTGTCGGGCAGCCAATATTACCCTATGGAGATCGTCGGTTCTAGTTTCAGGCTGTAGGCTTGGACTGGGAGGTCTCTTCGATTGAACAAACAGCTAGGGGAGAAAGTTGAGATGCCAGGTGACACCGTTGGTTCTGATCACCAGGGATGGAGGGGTGTCTTAGGACGTTGGATTTCTCCTTAATGGGCACGTCGAGGAGGGTAGTCATTAACAGGCAGCAGGTGTCGACACTGGACCTTGGAGGTGACAACCCTCAATGTTTTGGAGGTCAGGACCGCTGGGGAAGGACCAGTGGACCCTCTGGACACAGGTCCTGGACAGCGGGTGCAGCGGTAAGTCCTGGAGCAGGGAGGGTTTCTTCGCTACGCAGGGTCTTGGTCTTTTGTGGAGAGGGTGTGAGAAAGTGCCCTCTTTCTTGCATGGTATGCCCCCACTTTTTTTCTGAACTGACTGTGTGCGCCCTGGGCTTTTGCTAATCAGGTACCCAGGGCCTATGTTCCTTCCCTAAAATTGCACTGAAGCCTAAACCCAATTGGCATCTCTGGCCACATGTCAGCCCCTGGTAAATAGTACAACAGGTACCCAGGGCACTGTGACCAGAGAAGGCCTCAAAGGGCTGCAGCACTTATTGTGCCACCCGTAGATGTCCTGTACCCTGACACACACACACTGCCTTTGCAGGCGGCATGTCTTGGTGCATAACAAAGTGAAGAGTCAACATGACACACATCTGTGTGCCATGCCCACAATCCACTGCCCTGGCATAGATCAGTCACCCATCTAGCTGGGTGCACTATACGAGTGGTGAGGCCGCCCTAGTGCCACTGAGGGTGCACCTTTAGTGCTACTTTGAATCCCCATTTGCCCTGACCTAACCCTAGAAGATTTGCTCCCACAACCCAGTGGCCTGCTTGCCAGCAGCCACCAACCAGAGGCCCCCTAACCCCCCTTGGATAACACTGGGCATCAACACTCTGCACCCGGCCGCCCTAGGTCCGCTGAGGGTGTAACTAGAGTGCATCACTAACCCTAGGGGACCCCTGAGTAACACCAGAACCTTAACTCCCACAGTCAATAACTTACCTGTGAACCGATAACCTGTTTTTCCTCCATAGGATAACATTGATAATTATCTTGCAAGCGTGGAGTTTTGAAATCTAAAACTATTCTCTAAAAATCGCACAAATAACCAAAGTGTTTTTACTTATCTGTTTGCAGGAAATGTCCCAGTTCTGAATCTAGGTATACAGCACTGAGTTAGAAAAGTAACGAAAAAAGTAACTTACCTGTAATTTACTGAAAAGCCTATTCATTTCAATGTACTGTATTTGCTAAGTGTTGCAACCTACTGCATACCCTGTAAATCAAACAAAAAAGAATTTCTATTGCATTTCCAAACTGTTCTACATTCAGCAACTTATTACTGAAAAGTATCTAATGCTTACCTATGCCAGGCTTGCTTGGTTCTAAAAATAAAACAGTATATTTTGTATACAAAAACAATTGGCCTAGAGTTCAGTTCTTGTGTGTGAATTCATTTGCCGACTGAGTGTGTACATCAAATGCATAACACTGTCCTCTGATACTGCCTAACTGCTCGACCACTACCACAAATAGAGAGTAAGGTTCTATCTAACTTTAACCTCTGCCTACCTCTGGGGTCACCTGGACTATACACACTATACCTCATTTTGGTGTAGTATATATAGAGCCAGTTTCCTACACAGTGCAGCTGTGTGACCCTCAAGTCTTTGTTGAAAGAGGGGGATCAGTCCTCACCAATTCTGGAGGTTGCTGATCCATCTTGGAGCTGTTGTTTCCTTTGGTTTTGCTTTGTTCGCCCTAAGTTGGCAGGGTATGCCCAGACTTGGGTCCCTTGCTCACTTTGCCACTGGATTCAAGCTAGCCTGGCTGATGACGGCTGATTAGCCAGAAACCGGTCCCAGGATGCTTGTTTCCGGTCCAATGAAGACATGGCTTGGCAGTTCGGGCTGGACTTTTCCCATGAGGCACAGGGTCAGACTGATTTGCACATGGCCATGTCTGAACTGGGGTGGCGGAGTGAGCTAAAGAATGATGATGGATTAAACCCAGATCAGTTGACTGGGGGTGAGTGCTTCCAATGTTCAACACTCCATCCAACATCCCCTTTGGTTTTGCGTAATATATACAGAGCCAGTTTCCTACACAGGGAAACTGCCCGTGGGATCCTCAAGTCTTTGTTGAAAGAGGGGGGGGATCAGTCCTCACCAATTCTGGAGGTTGCTGATCCATCTTGGATCGGTTTCCTTTGCAGTGGGGATTTGGAGCTGCAGGCAGGCCTCTGGGGCTAGAGTCAGAGGAGCCTGGAGTCTTTACTGCTGCAATGTCTTCAGGTCACAGTCTTCTGAAGTCGTCGACCCAGAAACTCTGGGTTCAGGGCTGCCCCCTAAATACTTTATTTGGGGGCGTTTTAGGGGTCTCGAGGTAGTAGCCAATGGGCTACTGGCCTTAGGTTGACTACACCCTTGGTGAGTGAGCACATTCCCTAATCCTGATAGCAAGATGGTCGGCACAGTAGTGGGCTTCACCTCCCCTTCCCCACCTGAGGGGTGGGGTTGGCAGAGATGACCACACCTCCTGGGCTCGCTAAAGTTTTTCCGCCTGTCTTCCTGCAGAAAAGGCTGGGGGAAAAGGTGGAGAGGCTGGGGAAAAAGGTGGAAAGGCCCTTGAAGCTCCCCTGGCACAGATGGCTCTTCCTGACCAGGGGGGAGGTGATTACACCTCCGCCTAGGAAAGGCTTTGTTTCTGACCCCTGGGAGTCAAGGCTCCCACCCCAGATGCCCAGAAACGAAATGGTTACCTACCAGTAGGAGTAGATTTACAGCTTGAAGAATTTTCTGGATTCACATGCTGTGCATTATTCCACCATCTAGTGGTTGGGTCCGGAATTGTCTTTGTTTTTTGTGTGTGTTTTTTTTCTTGTTTTGGTCGCTGTTGACCACCATTTGGTGCCAGGTACGTTCCCTGTGTGATGTCAGACTGTATCCTGGAGGTCGACGTACATGGTGGCCATTTTCGGATACTTTTTTTCTGTTTCTATTCTATTTTTGTAATCCTTGAGATGGTTATTGAATAACTGATGTAGTCCTTTGCTTCCCTACCTGTTTGTTTTCCTTATAGGGGAGGCTAGGTGGGTTGCATGTGAATCCAGAAAATTCTTCAAGCTGCAAAACTACTCCTACTAGTAAGTAACCATTGCATTTTACAGCGTGAATCCTTTTCTGGATTCACATGCTGTACATTAGATTATGTAGCGGTTTCTCCCATGTCTGGGAGGCTGTGGTGACAGGAAGAGCTTGCAAAACAGGTTTTGAAGCACCCCTTGCCCAATTTGAGCTTCCTTATTCATTTGTATATCCACACAATGTTTTTTTAAAGTGTGTGATGAGGCCCATGTTGCTGCTGCACAAATGGAGTCAAAGAGTACCTTGGCCATAAAGGCTAGCGTTGCTCCTTTCTTTCTAGTGGAGTGACCTGTTGGTTGAATCGTTGGTTCTTTCTTGGCATTGGTATAACATAACATATTGGAGAGAGGAGTTGGCCTAACGGTGCCCTCTGCTTGCAGGTATCTCTCATCTTGAATCCACCTTTGAGTTCCACCAAACACTGTCACCTTCGCCAGCAGCATCTTTTCTAAAGTCCTCCATTGTGGTCTACAGCGGGTTCCGACGTCAATTCGCACCCATGCACCCGGCTTCCCCGGTGTCCATATACTGGTTCCTGGTGTTTCCATGGGTGAGGTGACTCTCCAACCTTCCATCTTCAACAGGGTTTCCTCAGGGTCCACTGGGAAGGGTCGTTCTTTAACACTGCAACCGCGACTTATCCATTGACTTGCACTGTGTACGCCACAGCTTTCCAAACTTTTCATGTTGGTGACATTTTTTGGAGATGCATCATTTTGGGACACAGTAAGGCAGTGTAGCGAACATTTTGAAATAAAAGTGGACAAATGGTGCATTTTCAAGCAAATTTGAGACCATGAGGTTGAACGCAGGCCCCTGCAGCGAATGCCTTTGTCCACTGAGCCACCATACCCGGCATTCTCATTCTCCCCACCCTCTGTCTCCCACCCTCTGTCTCCCACCCTCTGTCTATCACCCTCTGTCTATCACCCTCTGTCTCCCACCCTGTCTATCACCCTCTGTCTATCACCCTCTGTCTATCACCCTCTGTCTATCACCCTCTGTCTATCACCCTCTGTCTATCACCCTCTGTCTATCACCCTCTGTCTATCACCCTCTGTCTATCACCCTCTGTCTATCACCCTCTGTCTATCACCCTCTGTCTATCACCCGCCGTCACTTCACACCAGCTTCCCGGGCACACACACAGCCGCACCAGAGTACTTCACAGGTCTTTAAAAGACCATTTACTGGGAGACCTTATGCAATAGATGAGGCATAGTGAGAACAAGGCTTTCAAAGGAATGACTCTTAATTAGCAGCAGTTATGTGCTAAGTGTCACTTAATACCTGTGTCATCCCGCAACACACCCACCATTTGCAGGTGACACAGTACTGTGTCGGGACACACAGTTTGGAAAGCTCTGGTGTACGCGGTTGTGTTCCCACACTGCATAGGCCTCCGTGGGGTTCTTAAATGCTCACCTTGGGTGGTTCCTCAGGGCTACGTCATCTGGGTCCAGTCTGGACTTTGGTCGTGGTTCGCATCCCACTATTTTAGTATATTGGTTGGTTTCCCCCTGGACACCACTGTTTATTTGTGCTACTTACGTGTAGTATTTACAAATTAGTGTGTATATTGTGGTTATATCTCCCGGTAGGAGATATTGCAAAGTGTTAGTGAGTGTTAATATTAATTACAAAAATTTATATCTACACTGTGTGGTTCTTTTGCACTTTACCTACACTATAAGAATAAGCACTAGTAATTTATTTATTTATTTAACTTATATGGCGCAACAGCTACCCAACAGGGTTTCCCGGCGCCTGGACGAAACTACTGAAGAAGAAAACGCCTATCGATTAAAAAGCCAAGTCTTAAGGGCACAACGGAAATGG
Organism: Triturus cristatus; assembly: GCF_964204655.1. Classification (NCBI taxonomy): domain Eukaryota; kingdom Metazoa; phylum Chordata; class Amphibia; order Caudata; family Salamandridae; genus Triturus; species Triturus cristatus. Next base: position 416,708,360 of record NC_140584.1, read on the forward strand.
GAATACGAGGGCTCTCTGCGTAGGGCAAGAGGGATGAGGTTCCAGAGAGAGGGGCCAAGGACAGAAAAGGATCTACCTCCCATTCTAGAAAGCCTAAACCTGGGGACGTGGAACTTTCCAAATGAGGCGGAGCGAAGGGGACGGGTCGGAACATATTGGCAGACAAGATTCTGCAAATAGTCAGGTGCTAGGCCCCATTTGATTTTATGCATGAAGGAAAGGGCTTTAAACTCAATCCGTTTGTCAATGCGAAGCCAATGAAGATCTCGTAGATGGGGGGAGATAGGTGAGCATCGAGGAACTCCGCATAGAAGTGGAGCAGCGGAGTTTTGCACAAGTTGTAACTGACGGGATACTGCCTTATTTGCGCCCAAAAACAGAACGTTACCGTAGTCCAAACGGGACGTAATGAGAGCATGGACTACGGTTTTTTGGGTGTCTTTAGGGAGCATCCAGATGATCTTACGCAGCCACTTCAAGATGGTGAAGCATGTACCTGACACCTTGATAGCTTGATGTTGCATTTTCAAAGAGTCATCAATGACGAATCCCAGGTTTCGGACATGATCAACAGGACGGGGGAGGGAGCCCAACTCGTTCGGCCAGTGACGAGAGCCCCACAGATCCCTTTGCTTACCCAGAATAAGGACCTCAGTTTTATTTGCATTAAGCTTGAGATAGTTGTTAGTCATCCAAGCTGCAATTTGACGTAGGCCCGACTGGAGAACAGAAGCAGAAGATGAAGGATCGGATTTGGAGAGAGAGAAGATGATCTGAGAATCATCAGCGTAAGAGAAAAGGGATAGTCCTGCATTAACATCAATGTCGGCAAGAGGCCTTACATACAAATTAAAAAGTAAAGGACTCAGAATGGAGCCCTGAGGGACTCCAAAAGGTGAAGGGGAAATATTAGAACTATCAGATGCAGAAAACACTTGAAACGTGCGATCAGTGAGAAAAGAAGAAAGCCAATCCAAAGCTGAACCACAGATACCAAAGGATTCAAGAGTGTTAATAAGAATGGGGTGAGAGATGGTGTCAAAAGCCGCGCTCAGGTCTAACAATATGAGCGCGACTGTCTCACCAGAGTCCAGGAGGAGGCGTAGTCTTTCAGTCACGCCTAACAGTGTGGTTTCGGTCGAGAAACCTGCACGAAAACCAGACTGAGAAGGGTGAAGAAGATTATTGGTATCTACAAATTTAACAAGATGAGTGTGAATATGTTTTTCTAAAAGCTTAGAGAAGATGGGAATAAGAGATATGGGGCGAAAATTAGACATGACTGTAGGGTCAGCAGCTGGCTTTTTCAGCAGAGGGACTACCATAGAGTGCTTCCAGATTGAAGGAACAATAGAAGAAGTGAGAGAGGAGTTGAGAACTTCCATAATAACCTGGAGGTGGACAGGGTCAAGTTGTTTCAAAATGGAGGCAGGAAGAGGGTCATTAGGAGAACCGGATTTAATGGAGGCAAGGATGTTAGTAAAAGTTTCCAGTTTCAAAGTGGGCCAGCAGGACAATTTAGGAGGGACGCTGGAGTGTTCTTCATGGGAAGCGTCGGCCAGAGTGGAGGGAGACGCAAAGCACTTAAGTGGTGAATTAGCTATTTCTGAATGAATGAGTTCAATTTTTTCTGAGAAGAATTTAGCAAGATCATCACAAGATTGTTTGTTGAGGGGCAAAGGTTTAGCTATAGTCTGAGCACCAGCCAGATTTTTTACCAAGCTAAACAATGTCTTAGGGCGGTTAGTGGCAGAATTGATGGTATTACAGGTATAGGCAGCACGAGATTATTTACATAGATCATGGTATATTTTTAATGAGTTTTTATATAATATTTTTAAATCAGGAGCCTAGCAGCGCCGCCATTTTCTCTCTAATGCTTTGCATTTGGATTTTTCAGCTCTAAGGCTGTCCGTAAACCAAGGTGCAGGAGGGTGATGGTAGGATGATTTTTTCTTGACAAGGGGAAGGCAAACATCAACAGCACGAGACAGCCAGTCTTGGATGCTTTGAGCAGAGTCAAGTACCAGCGTAGAAATGGAGGGTGGATTTCCCTTAAGCAAGTTGTTCAAAGCATTAGTATCTACTTTTTTCCAATCCCTAATAAAAAACATGGACTGTGGGGAAGCAGAAAAAGAACTAGCAGGAGCCTGAATTTGAAATTTCAGTAAAAAGTGGTCTGACCAAGAGATGGGTAACGCAGGTTCACACACTATAGATGTAACATTAGAAAAGATGGGATCCAAAAGATGACCAGCTTTATGGGTGGGACCAGAGTTACAAAGGATTATATTCATAGCTAAGAAATCAGAAATAAGATTAGAACATGTAGCATTAGTAGCGTCTTCCAAATGGAGATTGAAATCGCCCAGAAGTGAGAAATTAGAGGAGGACAGAAGGAGGGAAGAAACCAAACCAGACAACGAGGCCGACCATAGTGAGGAGGGGCCAGGGGGTCGATAAACCAAAAGCCCCGAAAAAGAAAAATGAGGTGTAAGTCTAAGATGAAATAATGCGGCTTCACAGTTTGGAATTTTAACAGGTTCAAAGTTGCATTGGAAAGACTGTTTATAAATAACAGCAATTCCACCGCCCAACCCGGTGATTCGATCCAGTCTGGCGATGGCATAGTTAGACGGGAGGGCAACAGCTATATCCGGGCCAGAACTGTTGTGGAGCCAGGTCTCGGTCAAAAAGAGGGCATCAGGTGAGTCCTCCAGAAGGAGGTCAAAGATGAAATTTTTATGCTAAGGGAGGGAGCGGCAATTAAGGCTTAAAAAACAAAATTTAGGAGCAGCGCTCTCAGATAAAGCACGGCCGTACGGTCATTGACCACCAAAGAGTGAGTCAGAGAAAAGGAACAATGAACCGCAGGACAGGTGGTAGTACGAGCATCTGTGACAGGAAGAGAAGCACAATCAGCGAAGCCCATCGGTCGTAGTGCAAATAGTTGAGATGAGGAATACACTAGTCGTGAGTTCGCTACGGATGGCAGAGGGACAGGGGTTCTGGCCCCGGACCCCGAACGGCCGCGGACGGGCGCAGACGGGCTTGCCTTTGGCGCGCCGCGGGCGCGCCCGCTGCGCGAATCAGCAGGCATTCCTGATAAGGCCTGAAAGGGATCACGTGCCCGGAAGGAGCGAGGAAACCCCGCCTCCTAGCAACAAAGCCAAACACAGTAAAACAAGCTGCATTACACTCCTGGACTACGCCTGAAGGCTGCTCTCCACAGCTACCACTTTCTACGTTAGTCTAAGACCACTAAAATCCCCATAAGTGTTGTCTGGATTAGTGCAGGGTGCTACACTTACAAAATGAGCACCATATACTAAGCCAGGCTCCTACACATCGTGAGTTGGAGCAGGCATTTGTGATGAATTTCTGGGGTAGGTGCAGTGTTCATGCCAGAACTGGCAGGGTGATGGCACCTCACTATCTACCGGTGTTCTGGAACATGATGTTGCCCATGTCCCTAGAAGGGTGTCTGACAAGGCCTCATTTAAAGGCAATAGGGCTCTATAGCGGTCTGCCGGGGTTAGACTTCACAATAGGCAATTGGAGGTCAAAGAACTCTACTACCTTTGCATCACCAGTGTGAAGAATGCACTTTCTTCAGTAGCAGTACCAGGAGGAGAGACGAGTCCCGTACCTGAACAAGCACCCAGTCCACCAGCATCTTAAAGGCCATCATACCAGTTGTCCTCAGTGTGTGGCTGAGCAAACTAATCTCATTCATAATCGTGATCTTGGTTAAACATGAACAAATCCTTATCAATCTGGGCCCTTATTGAAGGGCAAGGTGACAGTGTATAATGGGTTGCTGGAAGACTGCAGCCATAGAAAGCAGGAATAGCCTTAATCAATGTTGAAGTGGAGTCAGTGCAGAGTAAGAGAACAGTATAGGCTGTCCCTTGCAATCAATAGTAGTAGACATCTCAATCAATGCTCTTAAGTCCGGCGGGGTTTGTGGCACCAGGACAGAGGTCTGCACCAAAGACAGTGCGGGACCTAAAATGGTCCCAGAGATTACATCTGGCACAGAGAGCAGACGGCTGCATGCCATATAGGCGCAAAATGACATGTATTGCTGAAATTTAAGGCGGTGTCGCCAAAGGCCCCAAAAAGTCAGGTGGGCCTGGGGCAATCAGCAGACTCATCTCCAAAGGAGAGAGAGTTCAGGAACAAGAGTGACATGAAGGGGGCAGAGACCTACTTGGGCTTCTTGCACTTCTTTTTGGGCTTTCCCGAGGACTTCAATAGTGACAAGTACTTGCTGCTGGAAAGACTTTGGGAATGGGATCTTTACTTCGGCTGGCGGCAATGGATTTTGCCAGTGTTTGGGGGCATACAGCATAAATCCACAGTCGTAAATGCCCTTAGTTATCGTCAAGGTGCAGACACTACAGGCAAGGAGTCATGGTCCGACCCCAAGCACAAAAAACAAATCTGGTGGGGTTCTATCACAAATATTTGCTTGCAACAGTCCCTACAATTTTGGTACATTGTAGTTTTAGGGGACCTCAATGCTCGTTGCACATTGGAATTTTAAGGCAAATTTCATAGTTTGTAGAATTTTGCCTAGTGAGAAACAAGGGTTAGCTCTGAAAACCACGTCTGGTGGCGCCGACAAAAAGGAATGCAATCCGCTTGGATGGTGCTTATATGTCACTTGCAGAGCAGAACAATGCTGGTGAGGAGTGGTATGACACCACCTACAGGCGCACATGGGCTCTGCATTAAAGTTTGCAGATCCTGGGAATGTACTTAAAAGTGAGAAATCTGCGGTAAGCAGTATACATCAGAAACATCAGAACAGTGTTCCCCTGAACCAATATATACTTGCAGTAACTGACTGACTGGAGACCTGTGTTCCTCTAAACCAATATGCACTTGCAGTAACTGACTGGAGACTTGCTATCAGTGGACCATAAAAGATAACTGTTAGACGGCGATCTCAGGAGAGCCCGGAAGGGGTCCTGACTACCCTGAGACCCACCCTCACAGTATCGTAGCCGGGCACTGGCGGGAGACTCCCCAAGGGGAGGAATCTCGTAGCTAGGATCGTACTTCTGGCACCACACGACACAGAGTAACCACACCGGTTATTCTCAGAAACAATCTTTATCAAGTAGGTTATCACGGCAAATATGTACAAGATGTGCACAGGCTCAAGAGTCTCGGAAAGGTAGGGGGGTAGCGGGACAGTCTTTGGCAAAAGTTCAAGCAGGGACGTATCCGGCGCGCAGCTCACAATCCTCGAGCCGGGGGATACGGGGTCGTAGTCGGGGTCCGGCGGGACCGTGAGAGTCTGGGGGAGCCGCGAGTCACTCAGCGGGCTCAGGTACAGGTTCAGAGGTGTCCGATCTTCAAGGAGCCGCGAGTCACTCAGCAGGCTTAGGCACAAGTTCGGAGATGTTACGATCTTCCAGGAGCCGCGAGTCACTCAGCAGGCTTAGGCACAAGTTCGGAGATGTTACGTTCTTCCAGGAGCCGCGAGTCACTCAGCAGGCTTAGACACAGGTTCAGAGGTGTTACGATCTTCCAGGAGCCGCGAGTCACTCAGCAGGCTTAGGCACAGGTTCAGAGGTGTTACGATCTTCCAGGAGCCGCGAGTCACTCAGCAGGCTTAGACACAGGTTCAGAGGTGTTACGATCTTCCAGGAGCCGCGAGTCACTCAGCAGGCTTGCGTTGTTCCAGCGTCGAATCTGCCGGACCGACCCAGAGCACCCCTTGTTATAGGTCGCCCCCTCTTTGATGTCCGGGGTCGGTGGAGGCAGGGGTCTTGTCACCTGGGGGCCGCTTGTCGGGGTTTCCTGCTATTGTCTTTTGATCTCGTTCAGGGCCGGGGCGGGAGGAGTCCCAGACACCCAGCAGGCGTGGAGCCAGCTCTCAGGGAGGCCGGAGGGCCGATCGAAACCCATCGTCCCAGGGGAGTCCAGAGGTGCGATAGAAACTGCTCCTCCCTCTCTCATCCCCCTGGAAGTGTGATGTCCCCCAGCCGGAGTGGCGCCGCTAGGCCAGGGTCGCGCTGGGGCCGGGCGGCCATCTTGACGCATGAAGTGGGCATGCGGGCCCGGGGTGGCCGAAAGGAGAGAGGCCATGGACGAGGATGTCCGGGCCGGGTGCGGGTGTTCTGGTAGGAAGGACCGGCTGGGCCGGGTGGTTGGGGCTGCAGGTACCAGGTTTCGGTGGTGCGGGTGCACGGAGGGCCGTTCTGCGAGGCCGGGTCCAACACGCGTCCCCCCCAGCTGAAAGCCGGAGAGAACTGCCCATCATCTTGGGGGGTTCTCTTCGCTGAGGCGGAAGAACCGGGAGAGGCCGTCAGCGTTGGCGTGGTCCGTACCAGGGCGGTGTTCTACGGTGAAATCCATCCCCTGGAGGGAGATTGACCACCGCAGTAGCTTGGGGTTTTCCCCTCGCATCTGCATGAGCCACCGCAATGGCCGATGGTCAGTTTGGACTCTGAAATGCGTGCCGAACAGGTAGGGTCGTAGCTTTTTGAGTGCCCAGACCACGGCAAAGGCTTCGCGCTCTATGGTGCTCCACCTCTGCTCTCGGGGCAGCAGCCGCCGACTGAGGAAGGCGACGGGCTGGTCTAGGCCTTGGTCATTCACTTGGGACAGGACGGCCCCAATGCCATGTTCGGAGGCATCGGTCTGGACTAGGAACTCCTTGGCATAGTTGGGAGCCTGGAGGACGGGAGCAGTGCACATGGCCTTTTTTAGAGCATCGAAAGCCTCCTGGCAGGCAGCCGTCCACTGCACCTTCTTTGGCTGTTTTTTAGATGTGAGTTCGGTGAGAGGGCCGACCAGGCTGCCATATCCCCGGATGAAGCGTCGGTAGTATCCTGTGAGTCCCAGGAAGGCTCGGACCTCCGTCTGGGTGATGGGTGGTTCCCAGGCCAGGATGGCATCGATCTTTGGCTGTAGAGGGGCTACCTGGCCGCTTCCGACCCGGTGCCCCAGGTAGACTACGGAGCCTTGCCCGATCTGGCACTTGCTAGCTTTTACTGTGAGGCCTGCCTGGCGCAGGGCGGTTAGCACCCTCCGGAGGTGCTGGAGGTGCTCACTCCACTCTGAACTGAAGACGGCGATATCGTCTAGATATGCCGCGCGGAACGGTTCCAAACCGGCCAGGACCTTATTCACCAGTCGCTGGAAAGTGGCCGGGGCATTTTTCATCCCGAAGGGCATCACGCGGAAGCGGTAGTGCCCGTCGGGGGTGGAGAAAGCAGACCGCTCCTTGGCCCCTTCGGTGAGCGCAATCTGCCAGTATCCGCAGGTGAGGTCGAATGTGCTGAGGAACCGGGCTGCCCCTAGTCGGTCAATGAGTTCGTCGGCTCGTGGAATGGGGTGGGCATCGGCTCGGGTAACGTCATTGAGCCCCCGGTAATCCACGCAGAATCGGAGCTCGGGGGCGACACCGGGGGCCGCTGCTTTCGGGACCAGGACCACGGGGCTGGCCCAGGGACTGTCAGAGGGCTCAATCACCCCCAGGGTCAGCATCTTCGAAACTTCATCTTGAATGCAGGACCGGACCCGGTCAGGAACCCGGTAGGCTCGGTGTCTCACCGGCGGGCTGTCCCCGGTGTCCACGTCATGAACACACCAGTTGGTGACCCGGGGGGTCAGAGAGAAGAGGTCGGCAAATTGTCTTAGGAGCTGGCGGCAGTCCGCTTGTTGCTGGGCAGTGAGGGCTGGGGAAAGGTTCACTCCCTCTACGGAGCCATCCCGCTCCTTGACACACAGGAGGTCCGGGAGGGGATCCGACTCATCTTCGGCCCCGTCATCGGTGGCCAGCAGGAGGCTCAGTTCTGTCCGCACGAAGTGAGGCTTGAGTCGGTTCACATGCAGGACCCGGAGGGGGTCCCGGGGCGACTGGACGTCCACCAAGTACGTAACTGGACTCTTCCGCTCAACCACCTTGTAAGGCCCAGTCCATCGGTCCTGGAGGGCGCCAGGCTTCACGGGGGCCATGACCCACACCCGCTGGCCCGGCTGGAACTCAACCAGAGTGGCATTCTGGTCGTACCAGCGTTTCATCTCTTCTTGACTCGCCTCCAGGTTGGCCTCGGCCAGTTCTCGGAACTTCCTGGTCTGGTTCCGGAGGGCCAAGACATATTGGAACACATCTCGGGGGGTGGTCTGGGGTGCCGCCTCCCACTCTTCCTTTACCAAACTGAGGGGACCTCGGACGGGGTGCCCATAGAGTAACTCAAACGGGCTGAATCCTAGGGACTTCTGGGGGACCTCTCTATACGCGAACAATAGGCAAGGGAGCAGGACGTCCCACTTCCGCCGGAGGGGCTCTTCTAGGCCAGCGATCATCCCTTTCAAAGTCCTATTAAACCTTTCTACTAGGCCGTTTCCTTGGGGATGGTACGGGGTGGTGAACTTATAGGACACCCCACATTGTTGCCACAGGGACGTCATATACCTTGAGATAAAATTAGTGCCGCGATCGCTCACGACCTCGCGGGGAAACCCCACCCTGGAAAAGATCCCCATCAGGGCCCGGCCCACCACAGGGGCCGTAATGGTGCGCAGGGGGATAGCCTCCGGATAGCGGGTGGCGTGGTCCACTAGGACCAAGATAAAACGGTGGCCTTGGGAGGTGGGGGGGTCCAGTGGTCCCACGATGTCGATCCCGACCCGTTCGAAGGGGGTACTGACGACCGGGAAGGGTTGGAGGGGAGCCTTGAGTTTCCCTCCACTCTTTCCACTAGCCTGGCACGTGGGGCAGGACTTGCAATGGGCCTCTACCGCTGCTCTCATCTTAGGCCAGTAAAAATGGGTCACAAGACGGTTGTAAGTCTTGTCCTGTCCCAGGTGACCGGCGAGGGGGACGTCGTGGGCTAAACCCAGGAGGAAATCTCGGAAGCGGAGGGGTACCACCAGTACTCGCCCAGATCCCAGCTCCACCGACCTCTGCTCACTGTACAGGATGCTATTCTCCCAATAGATTCGGTGCGTCCCGGTCTGGTCACCTGCGGCTTGGCCCTCGGCTTGGCGCCGCAGCCCGACCAGGGAAGGACAAGTGGCTTGCTCCCTGCAAAACTCCTCCCGAGTGGGTCCGCCCTCGTGGCGCCATTGGGCCAACCCGGGTAGATCGCCTAACTCAGGGACCGGGTCAGGGTCGGATGGGGTGGGTTCCTCGCTAGCGACGGACCCTTCTGATGGGGGGACGGAAGGACCCTCGGCGGGGACTGTTCCGATCTCTTCGATCGGGGTGCTCTCGACTTCTCTCTGGGGAGTGAGTCGGGCGGACATAGATCGGGTGGAGGCGCACACCCACTCGGGGAGCCCCATCATTCCCAGGTGGGCCTTACGCTCTACGTGCTTCCATGGGGAACTCTCTAGGTCGTTCCCTAAAAGGCAGTCGACCGGCTGGGAGGTTCTTACGGCCACCTTGAGTTTGCCTATCACCCCTCCCCACTCGAATGGCACCAGGGCTACCTGGCACATGCTCTCTCTATTGTCTGCGGATATTACAGGGCAAAAGACGTTGGGGAGGATCTGCTCTTCGGGGACTAGGTGCCTGAGGACACCGGTGATACTGGCCCCGGTGTCTCGCAGGGCCTCTACCTGGTGGCCATTGATTTTGACAAGCTGCCCATACTTCTGGGTGTTGGAGGGGAGGAGGCTACCAGGGATCATCTCCCTATCTCCCAGGGATACTAGGGCCATTGCTGCGGGTTCCCACTCTTCAGCTTCCTCCATCCCCTCCCCCAGGGCTACGTTGGCTATCTGTCTCGTCGGGGGGACTTGGGTGGCCATGGGGCACTCTGGGTCATTGGCGTAGTGCCCGGGTTTCTGGCAGCGAAAACATGTGACGGTCACCCGGTGTCCCCGTTTCCCAGGGGGCCCGGTTACTGGTGGAGGGGGCGCCGGGAAAGGTGGAGGTGGTGTCTTCGGGGGGCTAGGCTGGGACTCTCTCGGCCCTCCCTGGTTCCCTCCTCCTCTCTGGCGGGGTGGTCCCTGACTGGTTCGGGGGTACTCTCCTACCATGCCCCGGGAGACCCGGGTGTTGGTCCAGCGGTCGGCCTCCACAGCCAGCTTCCGGGGATCTGTGAGCTTACTGTCCAGCAGATGCTGACGTAGTTCTACGAAGCAGTTCGCAGCTAGATGTTCCCACAACATGAGGTCAGTGAGTTCGGCCAGGGTGGTGACCTTGCTGCCCTTGGTCCACCCATCGAAGGCCCGACTGAAAAAGTTTACATATTCCACCCAGGTGGTGCCCGGGATCTTCCTGCAGTCCCGGAACCGTTGACGGTACATTTCTGGGGTGAGGCCGTATCTTGTGAGTAGAGCCTCTTTCATGTGGCTGTAGGAGGTCTGCAGGGAGAGGGGGGTAGGTCGAGCAGGGTGTCCCTTCCTTCGCTCAGAAACCGCCCCCACAGCCCCGCCCCCCAGTCCTTCTGCGGGATCCGATGGGAGGTCATGGCGACCTCGTAGGCCCGAAACCATTGCTGAATGTCATCGTTTTTATAATATTCCTTGACCACATCCTTCGGGATGTGGACCTTCTGTTCCGCTGGGGAGGCCGTCTCTTGGTTACTTGGGGGCCTCCCTTCCTCGTTTCGGGCCTTGAGCTCGAGTTCCTTTAAGCTGCGTTCGTGTTCCAGCTGGAGCTTTCTTCCTTCGTGCTCCCGTTGGAGCTTTTTCTCCTCCAGTTCACCTTGTACACGCATTTGTTCTACCGCTAGCTTTTTTTCCGCTAACTTCAATTCGCCCTCAATTTTGAGTTTGGCCAGCTCTAGTTCATGATTGCGGCTTCTCTCTCGGTCCGCGAGTTCTTCTGGGGAGAAGCCCCCGTCTGGTACGCCTCCTCGCACCTGATTGCTGCTGCTTTCACTTTGGGGGGGTTCGGTTTCGTCGGGGCGCTCCCCCGTGCCTTCCGGGCGGGAGGCCCCGGTCTCCACCCAAGTTTTCAGTGCTTTCTGCAAATCTTCCTTCGTGTTGAGACCAGTGGTAGCGATTTTAAGTTCTTTGCAAAATTGCTTCAGCTCCTTGTGTGTATATTCTTCTAGATGCTCCACCTGGAACACCCTGTTGGCGTTGGTTTCTGCGGGGCTCATGGTGCTTCCTTCTGCCATCCCTGTCGGTAGTGCGTCTGTTGTTCACGGTACGATCTCTAGGTGATGGGCCCGAATCCCGTCGCTTGCCACCAATGTTAGACGGCGATCTCAGGAGAGCCCGGAAGGGGTCCTGACTACCCTGAGACCCACCCTCACAGTATCGTAGCCGGGCACTGGCGGGAGACTCCCCAAGGGGAGGAATCTCGTAGCTAGGATCGTACTTCTGGCACCACACGACACAGAGTAACCACACCGGTTATTCTCAGAAACAATCTTTATCAAGTAGGTTATCACGGCAAATATGTACAAGATGTGCACAGGCTCAAGAGTCTCGGAAAGGTAGGGGGGTAGCGGGACAGTCTTTGGCAAAAGTTCAAGCAGGGACGTATCCGGCGCGCAGCTCACAATCCTCGAGCCGGGGGATACGGGGTCGTAGTCGGGGTCCGGCGGGACCGTGAGAGTCTGGGGGAGCCGCGAGTCACTCAGCGGGCTCAGGTACAGGTTCAGAGGTGTCCGATCTTCAAGGAGCCGCGAGTCACTCAGCAGGCTTAGGCACAAGTTCGGAGATGTTACGATCTTCCAGGAGCCGCGAGTCACTCAGCAGGCTTAGGCACAAGTTCGGAGATGTTACGTTCTTCCAGGAGCCGCGAGTCACTCAGCAGGCTTAGACACAGGTTCAGAGGTGTTACGATCTTCCAGGAGCCGCGAGTCACTCAGCAGGCTTAGGCACAGGTTCAGAGGTGTTACGATCTTCCAGGAGCCGCGAGTCACTCAGCAGGCTTAGACACAGGTTCAGAGGTGTTACGATCTTCCAGGAGCCGCGAGTCACTCAGCAGGCTTACGTTGTTCCAGCGTCGAATCTGCCGGACCGACCCAGAGCACCCCTTGTTATAGGTCGCCCCCTCTTTGATGTCCGGGGTCGGTGGAGGCAGGGGTCTTGTCACCTGGGGGCCGCTTGTCGGGGTTTCCTGCTATTGTCTTTTGATCTCGTTCAGGGCCGGGGCGGGAGGAGTCCCAGACACCCAGCAGGCGTGGAGCCAGCTCTCAGGGAGGCCGGAGGGCCGATCGAAACCCATCGTCCCAGGGGAGTCCAGAGGTGCGATAGAAACTGCTCCTCCCTCTCTCATCCCCCTGGAAGTGTGATGTCCCCCAGCCGGAGTGGCGCCGCTAGGCCAGGGTCGCGCTGGGGCCGGGCGGCCATCTTGACGCATGAAGTGGGCATGCGGGCCCGGGGTGGCCGAAAGGAGAGAGGCCATGGACGAGGATGTCCGGGCCGGGTGCGGGTGTTCTGGTAGGAAGGACCGGCTGGGCCGGGTGGTTGGGGCTGCAGGTACCAGGTTTCGGTGGTGCGGGTGCACGGAGGGCCGTTCTGCGAGGCCGGGTCCAACAATAACAAATTATGATGGCTGAAACCTGGTGTCGGAAAGTGGCTCTGTGTGTACTGTTCCCAAATAGGTACAGTGTGTACAGACTCCACAGTCCCCAGAGGTTTGGCAGAGGCTAAAGTTCGATATAACCTTACTCTCTAAAGTGGTAGCTTGGTCGAACAGTACGACAGTGTCAGAGGACAGTGTAAAGCATTTGTTGTACACACTCAGTAAGCAAATGGTCTCACACACTCAAGAACTGAACTCTAGGCCAATGGTTTGTATATAAAAATATATGATTGTTTTATTTTAGAACCAATATACTTTCTCAGAATGAGATGCTTTATTTAAATACTTTGCAATAGGCAATTGACTTTTGAATGCAATAGTTACAGTTTGTTGCAATAGGCAACACAATTTCAAACACAATAATACATTGAGCTCAATGGGAAGTTCAATGCAATGGATTACTTTCAGGATGACTTTTCTAACTCCAGGACTGGATCCTAGATTCAGTCCTGGGACAGTTCTTGGAAACGAGTAAATACGTTTTAGTAACTTGTGATTTGTAAGCAATATTTTGGTATTTTAAAAGTACACACTTCGAAGCTTTTTCTAATCAAATTACCAATGTTATCCTATGGGAGGAAATTCACTTAGCAGGTAAGTGGGGTTAAGGTTACTTTTTCGGGTTCAGTGTTGGATCCTGGATTCAGCACTAGTATACCACCTGTAAGCAGTTGATATACTGTGCTTAGGTTATACAGGCGATTTTTAACGAATATTTGTAAGTTTGCAAAATCGACACTTAGAAGAAATTTCACAGAAAAACAGTCAATGGTTTCCTAAGGGAGAAAGTTCAGGTTACCGGTAGAGTATGTTCTCGTTACTTTTGTAATCCAGAGCTGGGTTCCTAGGCACAGTACTGGGGCATCTATCTAAAACAGGTAAATAATTACGTTTTCACAGCTGGAACGATTTTTAAATAATATTTGTAGTCTGCAAAAATCGACACTTAGAAGAAATTTCACAGAAAAACGGACAATGGTTTCCTAAGGAAGAAAATTGAGTTAGCGGTAAGTATTGTTTTTAAGTACTTTTCAGGGTCAGTGCTGGGCACCAAGATCCAGCACGGGGATCTCTCCTAATAGCAGGGGAGTATTTACGTTTTCGTTACTCGGTTGATTTTAGGTGAATATTTTAAAGTTTAGAAACTCCACACTTAGAAGAAATTTCAAGTGAAACCCGCCAATGTTACCCTATGGAAGAAAAGTGAGTTATCGACTTTTGGGTAAGTAATCGGCTGGCAGAGTTAAAGTTCTGGGCATAGACTCAGGGGTCTCGCAGGGTCAGGTAAGTACAGTTGTTACACCCTCAGCGGCACAGGGGCAGCCGGGTGCAGAGTGAGTTGAGCCCAATGTTATCCTATTGAAGGCAGGGGGCCCTTGGTTGGTGGCTGCTGGCTAGCAGGCCACGCGGCTGAGGGAGCTGGGCTCCTGGTCATTTGCTCAGGGTAAATGGGGAAGTAAAAAGGAGTAGAGGTCGCACTGCCAGGGGCACTCTGGTGCAGGGTGCTTTTGAGCCGTCGGGCGCTCAATGGATTGCAATGGACAAGCTCAAGAACGAACAAAGGCTGCTAGCTCGGGGACGAAGATTCTTCAGGTGCGACCACCACTTTGAGAGGTATGTTGGGTAGTTGGAGCATAGGTAGGTACCCAGGAGCTGGGCACAGGGCGCCGGGGTGCCTTTTGGTGTCGGGAAATCTTGCCCTCTGTTGGTCACAGTTGGGGGGGGGTGGGGGGTTGGGGAGGTTTCCCTGGTGCTGAGGCTGCAGGCGTCATCAGGAGCGTCGAGGTGAGTCCTTGGGTGCCGGATTCAGGGTCAGTGTCGCCAGGGGGACGTCCTTGGGGTCTTTGTCCACTCCAGCACAGGCCAGGCTTGGCGGGTGCAGTGTGTGCAGGGTTCGCGGTTTCTAGCCTTTGCCAGGGGTCAGATACTTGCTTTGAGCAGTACCACTGCTCGTGGGAGTCCCAGATGCTCAGAGTCACAAGGTAGCCAGGTCCTCCGGGGTTTATGAGGTTGCTGGCCACAGGAGATGCCGGGTTTTAGCAGGAGCAGGTTCGAGGGTCAACAGGCCGTTAGGGCTGGGGCCGAAGCAGTTGGTGTCTTCCTCTTGTTAGCAGCTGCACGGCAGGTCTTTCTTCTTGATCATCTTTACTGTTTCGGAATCTGGATCTACGGAAGGAAGGTTCATTTGCCCCTAAATATTAGATTTAGGGGCGTTACAGGTAGGTAAAGGGCAGGGACCAATGGGTGGGGGGGTGGGTGTGTGTGTGGGGTGGGTGTGTTTGTGGGGGGGTGTGTGGGTGTGTGGGGTGGTGTGTGTGTGGGGTGGTGTGTGTGGGGTGTGTGTGTGTGGGGTGGTGTGTGTGTGGGGTGGTGTGTGTATGTGGGGTGTGTGTGTGTGTGTGTGTGTGGGGGGTGTGTGTGTGTGTGGGGGGGGTGTGTGTGGGGGGGTGTGTGGGGGGGGGGTGTGTGTGGGGGGGGGGGGTGTGGGGGGGTGTGTGGGGGTGTGTGTGGGGGGGTGTGTGGGGGGGTGTGTGGGGGGGGTGTGTGTGGGGGTGGGGTGTGTGGGGGTGGGGGTGTGTGGGGGTGGGGGTGTGTGGGGGTGTGTGGGGTGTGGGGGGGTGTGGGGGTGTGTGGGGGTGTGTGGGGTGTGGGGTGGGGTGGGTGTGTGGGGGGATGTGTGGGGGTGATGTGTGGGGGTGTGTGTGGCTGGGGGGGTGTGTGTGGGGGGGGGGTGTGTGGGGGTGGGTGTGTGTGTGTGGGGTGGGTGTGTGTGTGTGGGGTGGGTGTGTGTGTGTGAAGTGTGTGTGTGGGTGGGTGGGTGTGTGTGTGGGTGGGTGTGGGGTGGGGGGGTGGGTGTGTGGGTGGGTGTGGGGTGGGGGGGTGGGTGTGGGGTGGGGGGGGGGGTGGGTGGGTGTGTGTGTGGGTGGGTGTGGGGTGGGGGTGTGTGTGGGTGTGTGTGTGTGGGGTGGGGGTGTGGGTGGGTGGGTGTGTGGGTGGGTGGGGGTGTGGGTGGGTGGGTGTGTGGGTGGGTGGGGGTGGTGTGTGTGGGTGGTGTGTGTGTGGGGTGGTGTGTGTGGGGTGGTGTGTGTGGGGTTGTGTGTGTGGGGTGGTGTGTGTGGGGGGTGTGTGTGTGTGGGTGTGTGTGTGGGGTGTGTGTGGGGTGTGTGTGTGTGTGGGGTGTGTGTGTGTGGGGTGTGTGTGTGTGGGGTGTGGGTGTGTGGTGTGTGGGTGTGTGGTGTGTGGGTGTGTGGTGTGTGGGGGGGGGTGTGGGGGGGGGTGTGTGTGGGGGGTGTGTGGGGGGTGTGTGTGGGGGGGGGTGTGTGTGGGGGGGGTGTGTGTGTGGGGGTGTGTGGGTGTGGGGTGGGGGTGTGTGGGTGTGTGTGGGGTGGTGTGTGTGTGGGGTGGTGTGTGTGTGGGGTGGTGTGTGTGTGGGGTGGTGTGTGTGGGGTGGTGTGTGTGTGGGGTGGTGTGTGTGTGGGGTGGTGTGTGTGTGGGGTGGTGTGTGTGTGGGGTGTGTGTGTGTGTGGGGTGTGTGTGTGTGTGTGGGGTGTGTGTGTGTGTGGGGTGTGTGTGTGTGTGGGGTGTGTGTGTGGGGTGTGTGTGTGGGGTGTGTGTGTGTGGGGGGGGGGGTGTGGGGGGGGGGTGTGGGGGGTGTGTGGGGGGGGGGGTGTGTGTGGGGGTGTGTGTGGGGGGGGGGTGTGTGTGGGGGTGTGTGTGGGGGTGTGTGTGGGGGGGTGTGTGTGGGGGGGTGTGTGTGGGGGTGTGTGTGTGTGTGGGGGGGTGTGTGTGTGTGGGGTGGGGGTGTGTGGGTGTGTGGGTGTGTGGGGTGGTGTGTGTGTGGGGTGGTGTGTGTGTGTGGGGTGGTGTGTGTATGTGGGGTGGGGTGTGTGTGTGGGGGTGTGTGTGTGTGGGGTGTGTGTGTGGGGGGTGTGTGTGGGGGGTGTGTGTGGGGGGTGTGTGTGTGGGGTGTGTGTGTGTGGGGTGTGTGTGTGTGGGGGGGGTGTGTGGGGGTGTGTGTGTGTGGGGGGGGGGGGTGTGGGGGTGTGTGTGTGTGGGGGGTGTGTGGGGGGGTGGGGGTGTGTGGGGGTGGGGGTGTGTGGGGTGTGTGGGGGTGTGTGGGGTGTGTGGGGTGGGTGTGTGGGTGTGTGGGGTGGGTGTGTGGGGGGTGGGGTGGGTGTGTGGGGGGATGTGTGGGGGTGATGTGTGGGGGGTGTGTGGTGGGGGGGGTGTGTGGTGGCTGGGGGGGTGTGTGTGGCTGGGGGGGGGGGGGGGGGGTGTGTGTGGCTGGGGGGGGGGGGGGGGGGGTGGGGGGGGGGGTGTGGGGGGTGGGTGTGTGTGTGTGTGTGGGGTGGGTGTGTGTGGGGTGGGTGTGTGTGTGGGTGGGTGTGTGTGTGGGTGGGTGTGTGTGTGGGGTGGGGGTGTGTGTGGGTGTGTGTGTGTGGGGGTGGGGGTGTGGGTGGGTGGGTGTGTGGGGGTGTGGGTGGGTGGGTGTGTGGGGGTGTGTGTGGCTGGGGGGGGGTGTGTGGGGGGTGGGTGTGTGTGGATGGGGGGGGGGGTGTGTGGCTGGGGGGGGTGTGTGTGGCTGGGGGGGGTGTGTGGCTGGGGGGGTGTGTGGCTGGGGGGGGTGTGTGGGGGGTGGGTGTGTGTGTGTGGGGTGGGTGTGTGTGTGTGGGGTGGGTGTGTGTGGGTGTGTGTGTGTGTGGGGTGGGGGTGTGGGTGGGTGGGGGTGTGTGTGTGTGGGGTGGTGTGTGTGTGGGGTGGTGTGTGTGTGGGGTGGTGTGTGTGTGGGGTGGTGTGTGTGTGGGGTGGTGTGTGTGTGGGGGTGTGTGTGTGGGGTGGTGTGTGTGTGGGGTGTGTGTGTGGGGTGTGTGTGGGGTGTGTGTGTGGGGTGTGTGTGGGGTGTGTGTGGGGTGTGTGTGGGGTGTGTGTGGGGTGTGTGTGTGGGGTGTGGGTGTGTGGGGTGTGGGTGTGTGGGGTGTGTGTGGGGGGTGTGTGGGGTGTGTGTGTGTGTGGGGGGGTGTGCGTGGGGGGGGTGTGTGTGGGGGGGGGGGGGTGTGGGGGGGG